>NC_090727.1:12605101-12710101 GCF_036898095.1 Palaemon carinicauda | reverse complement strand
AGGCTGGTAGTGAGCCTAAACGCCACCGAAGGATGATGACGATTGCTGAGAAGGTTACACTTCTCGATATGTTAAAAGACGGTAGAAGTTACGCGGCCGCGGCGCGCCATTTTGGAATCAACGAATCTACTGTTCGCTATATCAAGAAGGACGAGGCGAACATTAGAAAGACGGCTGCAATCACCTTTAGCAGATCAGCGAAGCGAGTCGTTACAACGCGTAATAAAACGATCGCACGCATGGAAGGTGCTTTAGCTGTGTGGACTGCCGACTGCCGGAAGAAGAACATAGCCTTGGATACGAACACCATCCGAACAAAGGCTTTGAGCTTGTATCAGAATTTTGCTGCAAAGGAACCTCAAGACGACAACGGCAACCATGCTGAAGAAGATGATGATGCAGATGATCCTCAACCAGGGACATCCACTGATTCCCAGCCTCAGAAACAACGTTTTTCCGCCAGCAAAGGATGGTTCGCGAAGTTTCAGAAACGCTTCGGCCTGAAAAGCGTTTCCCTGCATGGCGAGGCTGCTTCGGCTGACACTGCCGCTGCTGAAACTTACGCTAACCAGACATTCAAGAATATTATCGCCGAAGGTGGATACAAGCCGGAACAAGTGTTTAATATGGATGAGACCGGCTTGTTTTGGAAGAGAATGCCGTCGCGAACTTTCCTGTTCAAAGAGGAAGCCAAAGCCTCTGGCTTTAAAGCATTCAAGGATCGCGTTACCCTCGTGATGTGTGGCAATGCTGCTGGATTTTTGCTAAAGCCGGGGCTTATTTATAAGTCGAAAAATCCTCGCGCTTTGAAAAATAAAAATAAGAATCTCCTTCCCGTGTACTGGATGCATAATCAAAAAGCATGGATTACGAAGATGCTGACCTCCAACTGGTTCCATCAGTGTTTTATCCCGCAAGTCAGCAAATATCTCTTAGAGAAGGGCTTGCCATTCAAGATCCTTCTCCTTATGGATAACGCTGGAGGACACGCAACTGACCTGTCGCATGAGGGCATTCAGGTTGAGTTCCTGCCACCCAACACCACGTCATTAATTCAACCGATGGACCAGGGGGTTATCAGGGCGTTCAAGGCCCTCTACACGAAGAATACCTTGGCGGAACTCGTTGCGTGTGTGGATGCTGCCCAAGATGATGAGGATGAAGATTTTAACTTGAAGGCGTACTGGCGGCAGTACACCATAGCCACGTGCCTGCAGAATATTTAGAAGGCACTGTAAGAGATGAAACCTGCAACCGTGAATGCGAGCTGGAAGAAGTTGTGGCCCCAGATTGTTTACGACGACGAGGGATTTACACCTGCTGAAATCCAACACACTGCAATACGCAAATCTGTGCAGTTGGCTGCCATAATTGGAGGTGACGGGTTTAGCGACAAGACGACTGAAGACGTCGACGAGTTGTTGGACTGCCATTCCCAGCCCCTAACTGACGCAGACCTCGAAGACCTGACGAAATCGGCAAGCGAAGAAGAGAGTGAAACCCAGGAAGAGACCTAAGAAAATGTCGAAGAAACGGGCTTAACATTAGAACGGCTTGCCAAGGCCTGCAACCATGCGAAGGAGTTGAAAGAAATGTTGCAAGAGTGGGACGAGGATATGGTTCGGTCGATGCAATTCTGCAACAAGGTTGATGACATAATGACTCCCTACAAGATGCTCTTAGATCGAAAAAAGAAGCAGCGGCAACAACTTCCGATCACAATGTTCTTCCAGCCTCGCAAAAAAGAGCCAGTTCCTCCTGCTAGTACGCCTTCGGAAGAAATTGAAGAAGTTTCCCAGGAAGAAGTTGAAGAAGTGTCCCAGGAAAAGACACCTCCGTCTGAAGAGACGTAAAATACTACCTGGCTGCACAGTAGAACACATCATCAGCTTCATCATCATCATTTCTACTGTGCAGCAAATTCATCGCCATCATCATTCAAGTTTTTCTTGAACTTCTTTCGTGGTGAGTACAGTAACAATCTTTATTTTTTACTTTAATATTCTCACATTCTAATATTTGTGCCTGTTTTATAGTTTAGTACTGTATGCATTAAGTTAAAGGGAAGGTTTTAAAAGTCTACATGTTGTAACCTATCATATTTTTTTTTTTTTAAATTTACATTTGTACGTACGTAAAACAATCTCAATCTCTCTCTCTCTCTCTCTCTCGTAAATTGTTTTCCTGCTTTGCTACGTACAGTATATACTGTATGATTTTATATAGATACGGTAAATTATATTTGTACTAATAACACATTTTGTAAATGCTTTTACTGTAAATATCATTATTTATCACTTTCATCATGCGCGTTAAATGCCTTCTTTGTTCTGAGCGTGGTTGTTTACTGAGCGTACAGTACTTTATGACGCCGTCGTTTCAGGCGGCGTCATAAAGAAAAGCATTTCATTTGGAAGTCCTAAGAAAAATTAAGTACATAAAACATTGGTAATAAAAAAATCAACATACTGTATAATCAATATAATCGATGCAAAAACTAACCTATACATATATGTGTACACTAAATGAGTTTGTTTCTTCATTATGATCAGAGATGAACGTAAACAAAACATTGGTTGCCATTTTTATCGTGCTTTTTAGGTGTTTAGGAAACGCATGATATAAAATCGCCTTTAATATTTGTGCCTGTTTTAGTTTAGGGTGCTGTAGTACATGCATTAAGTGTTCTGTACATTAAAGGGTGGTTTGTTAACAGTACTACGTACAAGGGAAGGTTTTAAAAGTCCGAATACTGTATACATGTTAAATAAATAGGTAAATATGATGTCACTACCTCGCGGATTTTCACCTATCGCGGCCGGGTCTGGAACCTATCTACCGCGATAAACGAGGGTTCACTGTAATACTTTCGGCTTAGCTGAAATGACGAGCTATTAATTTTTAACGAGGGTTAACTACCCACACCGCTAGTTAGTGGGGGGTAGGGAGGGTAGCTTGCTACCGCTCCCCCTCACACACCTATGATTGAGCTCACTTTGCTTGGAGGTAGGACTTCAAGGGGGACAGGGCTGGCGGGCAAGTCTAGGGTTCCTCCCTCTGCCTTTAGCCTTAGGAGGAGCCGACTTTCCTCTGCTCATAGGTTTGGGTGTAAAAGAGGGGCGGCTGGGGTTCTTGGCTGGCAGTGGAGATGCGGTTGTTGCCTTGGGTTGTGGAGTTGGCTGCTGTTGCATTGGAGGTAAGGAAGCAGCCTTTTGCATTGCAGTGTGCTGCGTCTCCTTCCTCCAAGTCTCTAAGGTGGAGGAGACTTCTTGTCTAGAGAGGAGGAGAGGTTGTAGGAGATCAGAGTTCCTCAAATCAGATTTCTCAGATTTTCCGATGCTCCTATGCAGTCTGGAGACTACCGATTCCCTCCTTTTGAGAATCCAGTTGCCCCACATCGTTGTAGCCGTAGCAGTTAGAAAGTCCATTGTCTTGGCCCCAGCAGCCAGGACTTCCTGCAGAGACTACTTGGAATTTTGGTTTGAAAGGTCCTCGTGACTTGCAAGGTAGCCTACTGTGCCAGACCATGTGTCAAACCAGGATAGTGCCTCTAGAAGAGACATTGACGCTGCTTCCATTGTCGAGGCTTCTGCTGCGGTAAAGGAGACTGGAAGGGAAGAGTCTCTCTCTGCAGAGCAGCCAGGTGTAAGCCTTGCTGTGAGGGGATCAAGTGTCAGAGGCGAAGGGTTGGCGTCTCTTACCTTGTAAAAGCGCCTTTGCCTCGAAAAAGGAAACTGCAGCATCTTATGGGATCCTTGATACTTCAAGGAATTCGTTTCCCCCGAGACCGCCTGCGAGACCTTCCTCAGACGGCCTGCAGTGTGAATAGACCAGGGAAGTTCGATTCTGGTCTTAGGGTTAGGTGGAGGACGACATAGTCTGTCTAAAGCTCGAGCGTCGGTATGACGAGGCGACAGGTGTAAATCTCCGAGACCTGAGATATTACACATCATTCTTAGAGCCCTCAGATAGGCGGACATTAAGTCTTTTGATGGTAGTTCGTCCAAGGAATCCTCAGGTCGCGCTAATTCCTCGTGAGGGAGGGCGGTAGAAGCCCAAATGTCTGAAGGTAACAGCGAGGTAACATACTCCATTGCTGACAATCCAGAGGAAGGCTGAGCGCTGGTTGATGGCACCGCGCGCGCAAGATCCTGCCTGAAACTTGAAGGTTTAGGCGAAGGCGACCGAATTAACGGTACTGTCTCAATAAGAGAATGCGTTGATTGGCGGCCTGGCCTTTCACCTCTGTTCTCAGCCGAAGAGGAGAAGGGCTGAACCCCTGCGTCTTCTTCCGAATTTCTCGCGAAGTCCATACAGTATTTCGTAATTCATTAGAAAGTACGGGAATGGGTGCTGTTCTGTCTGAAACGCGAGGGTGCGGAGAATGACCTCGCGCGGATATGTCCGGAGACTTGCGCGCTCGGAAGTTTGACGTACGGGAGCGCTCAATCTCTGATGATACTAAGCGACGGCAAGAAGAAGAGTTCTCTCTCGCCTTCCCAGCGCGAGCTGAGCTCCTCGCGAAGAAATGTGAAGGAGGGGAATTGCGCTCCGAGTGTTCTCTTCCCTTGGTTGCGCTCTGGGGACGATCAGATTTAACCTCGCCCCAACGGGAGCGCTTATTGCGCTTGAGAGAACTCTCTCGTGAAGAAGAGCGCGAACGTCTCGTAGAGCTCTTCTTATAGCGCCTAGATGATTCCCCGTGAGAGGAAGACGATCGCGAAGCCGAACGATAGCGCGAGGAAGTATTCCTCCTATGTTTGTGACGAGAGCGCTTATCGTGTATCGGCGAGACATTTCGTGAAGAGATAAAAGGCGAGGAAGAACGAGAACGATGACGTCTCTTCCTATGTCGCCTCTCTCTCCGACGAGAACGTCTTGGCGAAGGAGAGCGAGCTCTCCTTTTCCTCTTCTCTCTCTCTCTCCTATTCTCTAAGGAGGACGAATACGACGTGGAGGAGGAGGAGGAATCACGATGATCACGCTTGCGAGGTTGTTTCGTCGTAATGCAAGCGAGGAGCGAAGTAGGCTCCGCAGAAGCTGACGTTATTACCTCCGCTGACACTTCAGCGGCCGCCGATTGAGCTGACGGGATATCGGCGAGGTCTGGAACTCCCGAGGGTTCCAAAACAGAAGGGACCTGAGGTAAAACTGTGCCTGCAAGGAACTGGTTCCACACCTCCACCGAAGGAGAACCAGGAAGTCCAAGGGCAGGCCATACCGCTCGCACGTTATCTGGAATAGAAGCGGTAATAGAATTATTTCCGATGACGGACGAAACTATCCCACTGGGGGGGGGGGGCCACTTGATTCGCCTGCCCCGGGGGAATGGGTGTTAAGTCAATGGTGCTGCTCTTCCTTGACTTCCCCACAGAGGAAGGAGGCAAGGAAGAGTCTGAAGGAAGAGATCGAGGGGCACAAGAAGAGGCCCGAGACTCCTTACCTTTCGACGGCGAACCTGGAGGTAACGAATCCTTCTTGGATTTCTTCTTCTTCCTCTTCATGAACTTATCCCACTGCGTAAGCGACCATTCCTTACATACTTGGCAGGGGGAGTCTTCAGTACACCTATGACCTCTGCATGAAGGGCATAGGGAATGAGGATCCACCTCCGGTAGTGACATAAATGTGCCACAAGATTTCGGTGGAATCCCGGGACACTTTCTCAAATTAGAGGACATCACATCTAATTAAAGAGAAAAAAGAAAAAGTTAATGAAAAAAAAACACTTAAAGAAAGGCTAGTCTGCCAGTCAAACAAAAGCGGGAGCAGCGGTGTTACAACTGCGACAGCTAGAATTTGATTGAAGGTACTCAGTAGCTACCGGCCGGCAGTCCCCCACCCCCAACAGGGGGATAACTACCGGCCCGGGCGTTAACGACCTTGTTAAGGTTTTCTGCCGTATTTTCCAGCTCGCGCTAGAATATCTCCTATAGTAAAGAATGAGGGTTTGTATTTAGTGTAGGAACAAATACAAATTATCTACAAATTTTTCATTTGTTCCGTAACTGGAATACAAACCACGCTATTTAATAGGAGTGACTCACCCATTAGGAAGTGTGGATGTCCGAACCAATCTGGCTTTTTGGCTTTACCCGGTGGCTCCTTATCTGAGTGTGTTAGCACTCAAGAAATAAGGAGTCCCTGCGCCTCGCTAAAACCTTGCTTTCGCGTCCTATGCAAGCTGTGTGTGAAGGTATGTAGTAATGTGACTCGTCCTAGAAAGTTATTCCGATTTCTTTAGATGGAAAAACTGTGCACTAGGACTTTCCCAATACCACCTCGTCAGGGTACGGGGACGCAACAGTATTAATCTTAATACTAGGTACACAAGGAAGCATGGTTTACCTGCAGTGGTTTGAGGTCGGCTATGCTGAGAAACCAGGATGCTGCTTTCCCCAAGAGAGGGGAGAATGAAGAAAAGAATAAGGGCCAGTCAAACCTTTTCATTCATGCAGACTAAAACTTGGCAACAATGCCCTCAACCTTCGGCTACTTGTCCAATAAGGAACTTGGGGTTTTAAACCAGCTGTTGTGCAGCCACCACAGGACCGATAGAAAACGTATCGAGTCTCCTGTGGGTCACGTCTTGCAGGTAGTGGGATGTGAACGTGTTTTGACGTTTCCACACCCCAGCTTGAAGAACCTGCGTCACTGAGTAATTTCTTTTGAAGGCCTGGGACGTAGCTATGCCCCTGACATCATGTGCTCTGGGGCGACGTGACGGAGGAAGGTCTGGATTCATTGCAAGGTCAATGACCCTACGAATCCATGCTGAGATGGTGTTCTTGGTGACCCTCCTCTTGTTCCTTCTTGTGCTGACGGATAGTGCAGGCACACGAGGATGGACTGCGGCTGTTCTCTTGAGGTACAGCCTCAAACTCCTTACTGAGCATAGTAAGAGATGGTCTGGGTCATCTGTTACAGTATGGAGACTAGAAATCCGGAAGGAGTCGAATCGAGGATCCGCTACTTCCGGGTTCTGAGTCTTAGCAATAAACTCAGGGACGAAGCTGAACGTTATCTCTCACCATCCCCTAGAATGGGCGATGTCGTATGAGAGACCATGAAGTTCGCTGACTCGCCTGGCCGAGGCCAAAGCTAGCAGGAACATCGTCTTACAAGTCAGGCGGCGATCTGTTGCCTGGCGTAATGGTTCATAGGGAGGTCTCTTAAGAGACCTGAGAACTCGAACCACGTCCCATGGGGGAGGTCTCACTTCTGACTGGGGGCAGGTAAATTCATGATTCCGTACGAGTTGAGAAAGTTCTAGCGATGAAGAAATGTCCATTCCTTTCAGTCTGAAGGCGAAGCATAAGGTTGAGCGATAGCCTTTCATTGCCGAGACTGATAGGCGCATTTCTTCCCGCAATTACACGAGAAACTCCGCTATTGCTGGAATAGTGGCATCGAGTGGAGAGATACTCCTTCCACGACACCAGCCACAGAAGACTTTCCACTTTGCCTGGTAGACTGCTGCTGATGATTTTCGCAGGTGTCCAGACATCCAAATCGCAACTTGTTGCGGAAATCCTCTCTCAAAGAAGGGATGCTGGATAGTCTCCAGGCCTGAAGTCGTAGCAAAGCCACGGCTTCGTGGAAGGTCCGGGAACCATTCAGCATGATGCCATAGTGGAGCTATGAGGATCATTGAAAGATTTGAGTACCCTCCTCATCAGACAGAACGGGGGAAAGGCGTAAACGTCGATGTTGTCTCACCGTTGTTGAAAAGCATCTTGCCAGAGAGCCTTGGGGTCTGGGACTGGGGAACAGTACAGCGGGAGCATGAAGTTTAGGGCCGTTGCGAAGAGGTCCACAGTCGGAGAATCCCACAAAGTCAGGACTTTTTTGGCTACTAGATGATCCAAAGACCACTCGGTATTCACTATCTGAGATTCTCTGCTCAGGTTGTCGGCGAGCACATTCCTATTGCCCGGAATGAAGCGTGCCCGGAATGAAGCGTGCCGATAGTGGTATCGATTGTTGGGAACTAGGCGAGCCAGCGATGAAAGGTGACCGAGGAGACGTAGCCACGATTGGGCTGGAAGTTCTCCTCGTCTGAGAAAAGGTCTTGCGACCTTTCTCAGCCTTGCTATCCTGTCATCTGATGGGAAGACTTTGTGGAGAATGGTGTCTACAATCATGCCTAAGTATACCAGTCTTTGAGTGGGAAGCACAGAGGACTTCTCCAGATTTACCATGATCCCCATATCCTGACAAAGTCTCAGAGGTTTGTCTCGGTGTTGAAGAAGGGTTGACACCGAGTCTGCTAGGATTAGCCAGTTGTCCAGATAACGGAGGAGATGGATGCCAATCCTGTGTGCCCAAGATGACACTAGGGTAAACACTCTGGTGAAGACTTGTGGGGCTGTGGAAAGACTGAAGCACAGCACCTTGAACTGGTATACAGTATTCTGTTGTCTAGGCTGAATCTTAAGTACTTCCTTGAAGATGGATGGACTGGGATCTGGAAGCACGGGTCCTTTAGGTCCAGTGTGCACATGAAGTCTTGCGGTCTTACTGCTAGCCTGACCGTGTCTGCCGTCTCCATGCTGAACGGAGTTTGTTTGACAAACTTGTTCAGAGCTGAGAGGTCAATGACTGGTCTCCAGCCTCCAGACGCCTTCTTTACAAGAAAGAGTCGACTGAAGAAGCCTGGGGATCCGTCGAGGACCTCTTGGAGAGCGCCCTTCTTCAACAGGGTCTGGACTTCTGCCCAAAAGGGCTTGCCACCCTTGCTGATCCCATGGCAAGGGAGTTCAAAGACACTGGATTCCTGGTCAGGGGAGGTAGAGATGTTATGAACGGGACGCAATATCCTAGACTGATCACGGAGATTGTCCAGGAATTGGCCCCGAGTTACTTCCACCTGTTTACGCAACTTTGTAGGCATCCCCCCACTGGTGGAAATGCAGGTGGACTGCCTATCCTAGCGTTTGCGGCCTCGGCTGCTCCCTCTAGGATTTTTCCCTCCCCTGGAGGACTTTTTGCCTTTCCTGTCTTTAACAAGAAAGGGCTTAGACACCGTTGTGTTCGCTGCAGTTTTTGTCGTCGTTGTGGTCTTGGTTGGACGGGACTGCTGTGGTGCTGGAGGTTTATAGGGCTTAAGATGTTAAAGCCCTATGGAGAAGGGAGTCTTGATGAGACTTCTTCCACCTCTCAGCAGCATGTTCCACATCCAGATGAGACCCCTCTATAGTGGAATGTCTGAGTCTATTGATCTAGACGCTAGGGACCTTCTGGTGGAACCTCTCAGCTACTGCATTTCGACGTTTATAGATGGTAATTGCCCACAACTTCGAGACTTGGTGGCCAAGAAACTTGATCGTGCGAGTACCTGAGAGTAGGAAGGTTTCCATAGCTTTCCTGGTACGTTCCTTGGAGAAATCCTCAGATCGTATCAGGATACCTAAGGTCCCTAACCAGATATCAAGCTACGAAGTAGCTTGCACAGCATACTTCGTGACCTTCTCCTGATTAAGGATCTCGGCTGACGAGAACGAGACCTGCCGGTTGGAGAGTCTCTCAAGAGGGATTCCCCAGCTTAGCTCTTCCAGCGAGTGGTGGAGAGGAAGAGCTGAACTGGGCTCCTCCAGGATCTCGAAGTACCTCCTCTGCTGTACGCGAGGAGGTGGGAGGAGCTTGTTCGTGGTATCGGAACGGTTGGAGGAGGCAAACTCGGAGAGCTGCTGGGCGATCTTGTCCCTGGTACTCTCCACCCCTTGAGACCCGGGCAGGGCTGCACTGGTCTTTGATGGTTTTTGAGTACCAAATACGCGGTCTAGGACTGTGTCTTTGCCCTCTAGAGGGAAGATCTCTGGGTTGGAAAACCCGTTGAGAACCCTCACTAGAGTCGGAACCTGCCAGAATGTATGTTCTGACTCTTGCTGGTCTCCTCCTGTTGTAGGACTTGCAGTGAAGTCTCCTTCTGTACCCAAAGGCTCTTCTTGGGGAGAGTCACGGACATTCCCTGAGTGGCTGGCTGACTCCATTCTAGCCCTAGTGGAGTACTTCGGCATGGTTTTGGAGTCTTTGGATTCCTTCCGGGGAAGGAGGTAAGACTCCAACATCGATGTGTGTGGTATGTCCCTTCTGTTCTCAGATTGCAGGGACCTCTCAGCGTGAAGAGAGATTTCCTCCATTGGTGAGATGGGGGAAAGTCTCTCTTCGCGTGGTTCCCTAGGTGACGGGAGATCTTCATCCGACGGGGATGGAGAGTTTATCTGAGGAACAGGAGGAACTTGCCTCGATGGTCTGCATGGAGTCAGCTTTGCCCTCAGGGAAGTGACCGCGTCCAAAACTTCTCTTCTCCTCTTCAAATGGGTAGAGGAAGCCATGGTTCCATGCCTTAGATCTAGAGCTATAGGTCACTCTGATGAGCGATCAGACAGGACAGGCTTGAAAGCTTGGGTTACAGCTCTGATTAAGGCACTGAACCAGGGATGCTGGCTGACAGACCCACTGTCAGACAGATCCCCAGAAGGGAAAGGGACCAAAGGTTCCCTGGGTGGAGTTACTGGAATAGGTGAGTTCACCTTAGAAGGTAGCTTAGGCATCCTGAACCCCTCTGCATGAAATTGTTTCCCTTCTCCCAAAATGCCCGATGGTATGTGCTTGCGGGGAAGTGAATGAGGTGATGGCGACCTTGTCGGATGACGTGCCTGTTGGTGCGCATGCTCGCGCACGTGAGAATATTGGCGCTCGCACGAGGGAGAATAACGGTACTCACGCGAGGAAGAATATTGGTGCTCGCGCGCGGGATAATGTTGGCGCACGCGCGCATGAGTGCAGGAGAATCATGATGAGCGCGAGTGTTGGCGTGCGTCCGTAGGAGAGAGAGGGCGCGCGTGCATCTCTGTGTGAGCGTGCAGGTGAGCGCACATGGTCTGGCGAGCGCTGGCGCGCAGGTGAGGGTAGCAACATGGTTGTCGCTTCACCTACGAACTTGTGCATAGGAGAGTGATGGCGCGCAGGTTTTTCCTGCCGCATTGGTTGGCACGCAAGATGGCGCACAGGAGAGCGCTGGTGCGCAGGTGATGTGGGGCGCACATGTTGGCGCGCAGGATAGCGCTGGTGCGCAGGAGAACGTTGGTGCGTAGGTAACTGGCGCGTAGGAGAGAATTGGCATGCAGGTGAGCACTGGCGCGCAGGTGGGCGCTGGAGCATAGGAGATCGTGGACGCGTGGGCGCAGGGCGCATAGGTGCAGGAGAGCGATGGCGCGCAGGAGAGCGATGGTGCGCAGGAGATCGTTGGCGTGCAGGAGAGCGATGGCGCGCAGGAGATCGTTGGCGCGCGGGAGAGCGATGGCGCGCAGGAGATCGTTGGCGCGCAGGAGATCGTTGGCGCGCAGGAGAGAGCAGGTGATCGTGGGCGCGTGTGAGCATGGCGCACAGGAGAGCGCTGAGGATCAGGAGACTAATGTCGAGTTAGCGCATGTTGGCGCACAAGCGCGTGAGGCTGCTGCCCTCTGTGAGGGCGAGCAGGATGAGTGGTGCCCCGAAGCGTTGAGGATTGACGAGCTGCTGGTGAGCGCTGGTCAGGGCGCGTCGGCGCGTGGTGCGCAGGGCGAGAGTGATGGAGCGCAGTAGCGCACTTTGGAGGAGCTTTATTAGGGTCATACAGAAACGGCGTTGGAAGGTCGGCAGGTCTGTTGAATGGATGGTCGACGTGTCCTTTAAAAGGACGACCATCCACCGAAGAGATCGCCAACGATCTGCAGAGAGGTCAGGACCGAAGTCACAATACTGGTTTCAGGTGCAGTGATGGACGATTGAAGGTCTAGAGGATCCTCTGCGGGGGACTGCATTGAAGACGTTGAATCAAAGAGGCGCCTCCTCACTGCAGGTGAAGGAAGATCTCTAAGGCGAAGAGGAAGGCGAGCCTTCGGACGGATGCGCCCTCTGGGGGCCATTGGATCAGCAAGCTGACCGTCAGCAGTCCTCCAAAGAGGAGTCTCTGTAAGTGAACTACCCCGAGGGAGAGAAACACTAGCAGGAGAGACCGATGATGAACTTAGTTTCCACCTCGGAGGATGGTCAGGAACGGGGGAAACTAAGTCGGCTGCTACAGTTGTAGAGTTTCGAGTGGCAGAGGAGATGGGTGATGTCACATGAGACACCTCTGACACGACAACGTCGACAAGAGTCAGGGGATCTACATCTGACGGCGGCGACAATTGCTTGACAGAAGCAACCATGCGGATGAACTCAAGCAGTGCCTCCTTGGAGGGCGAACCCGTGAGCTCCAGGGAGGATCAAATCTGAAATACGGAAGTTAGAGACAAGGCCTCACCCGGGAAGCAACCTCATCTCTCGAGACCAGGAGTTGGTCAGAAATAAATTGGTCTACGCTACTACTTGACGTTCTCTCGAAAGAGACCGACCGAGTAGGAGCTTCAGAGGAGGTTTGGGTGACGGAAGAAGAGGCCTTGGGTTTTTCTTCCTTCGAAGCAACCTTCAAAGGAGAAATATCCCGCTTGGACTTCTTCTTCCGCAGTTACGAAAACCTCTCCCACTGGGAGGAAGACCACTCCCTACACTTACTACACTTGTTGACACTATCACACCGTTGACCTCTGCAAGAAGAACAAAGGGCATGAGGATCAGTCTCGACCGCCGACACAAATGTTCCACAGGGGCGGTCGGAGAGTCCAGGGCAGGTGCGCATGGTCGCAGAAGTCAACTTTACACACACACTCACTCTAAGAAAAAAGAGAAAACAAAATGGCGTTAATGGCTGCCAATTGTCGGTGAGGATGAAGAACAGCAACGACCGTTCACCATCCGAGACGAGAGGAAAGTGAGCTCAATCACAGGTGTGTGAGGGGGAGCGATAGCAAGTTACCCTCCCTAACCCCCCCCTAACTAGCGGTGTGGGTAGTTAACCCTCGTTAAAAATTAACGGCTCGTCATTTCAGCTACGCCGGAAGTAATATGACAAATTCGTAGATATGACAAATTCGGAGATAATTTGTATTTTTCCTAACTATACAAACCTTAGCTATTTAATATGGGTATTACTTTCGGCGTAGCTGAAATGACGAGCAATTAGAAATTTAACGAGGGTTTACTACCCCACCACTAGTTAGCGGGGGATAGGGAGGGTAGCCAGGTACCCCCCCCCCTCACACACCTGTGTGCTGAGCTCAATTTGCTTAGAGGTAGGACTTCACGGGGGATAGGGCTGGCGGGCAAGTTTGATTAAATAGCCAAGGTTTGTATAGTTAGGAAAAATACAAATTTGTCATTTGCTCCGTAAATGAAATGCAAACCACGCTATTTAATATGGGTGATTCAACCCTTAGGAAGGGTGGAAAAGTCCCAGCCATACTGGCTTTTGGCTTTGCTCGGGGACTCAGTATCTGAGTGTGTCAGTACTCAACGATAAGGAGTCCCTGCACCTCGCTAGAACCTTGCTGTGCAAAGGCTGCGGCCTACGTAAGCTGTGTGTGAAGGTATGAAGTGTGACCAGTCCTAGGTAGTTGACCTGAAGTCCTTTAGATGGCAACTTTAGGCTAGGACTCTCCCAATACCACCTCGTCAGGGAATGGGGACGTGACAGTATTAACTTAATACTAGGAGCACAAGGAAACATGGTTTACCTGCAGTGGTTTGAGGTCAGCTGTGCAGAGAACCCAGGATGCTACTTTCCCCAAGAGAGGGGAGGATGAAGAAAAGAATAAGGGCCAGACAAACCTTTTCATTCATGCAGACTAAGACCGGGTAACAATGCCCTCAACCTTCTGCTACTTGTCCATTAAGGAGCCTGAGGTTTTAAACCAGCTGTTGTGCAGCCATAACAGGGCCGATAGAGAACGTATCGAGCCTCCTGTGTGTCACGTCTTGCAGGTAGTGGGTTGTGAAGGTCGTCTGACGCTTTCACATTCCCGCTTGTAGAACCTGCGTCACTGAAAAGTTCTTCTTAAAGGCCAGGGACGTAGCTACGCCCCTGACATCATGCGCTCTAAGGCGACATGACGGAAGAGGGTCAGGATTCAGGGACAGATGGATCACCCTACGAATCCATGCTGAGATAGTATGCTTAGTGACCCTCCTCTTTGTTCTCCCAGTGCTCACAAACAAAGCTTGCACTTGGGGACAAACTGCAGCCGTTCTTTGAAATATAACCTCAGACTCCTTACTGGACACAGTAGGGGATGGTCTGGGTCATCTTTTACAGAACGAAAACTCGAAATCTGGAAAGAGTCGAATAGAGGATCCGGTACTCCAGGATCCTGTGTCTTAGCCACAAACTCAGAGACAAATCTGAACGATACCTCCCCCCATCCCCTGGGCAATGTCATACGAGAGACCATGAAGTTCACTGACTCGCTTAGTCGAGGCCAAAGCTAGAAGGAACATCGCATCCCAAGGTAGGTGGCGACCTGAAGCCTGGCGTAATGGTTCGCAGGGAGGTCTCTTAAGAGGCCTGAGAACTCGAACCAGAGGAGGTCTCACTTCCGACTGAGGGTAGGTAAGTTTATATCTTCGTATGAGTAGGGAAAGTTCCACCGAGGAAGAAATGTCCACTCCTTTGAGCCTGAAGGCTAGACTTAAGGCTGAGCGACAGCCTTTCATTGCCACGACTGAAAGGCGTATTCTTCCCGCAAATATACGAAGAACTCCGCTATTGCTGGAATAGTGGTATTGAGTGGAGAGATACCCCTTCCACAACTCCAACCACAGAAAACTCGCCACTTTGCCTGGTAGACCCCTACGGATGACCTACGCAGTTGTCCAGACATCCTGTTCGCAACTTGTTGCGACAATCCTCTCTCAGTGAGGAGATGCTGGATAGCCTCCAGGTGTGAAGTTGAAGCGAAGCTACAGCTTTGTTTAAGATGTTGGCGTGTGGTTGTTTGAGTCGCTTGTGTCGCAGAGGGAGTTCTCCTGGAAGTTCCGTTAGGAGTTGCGGAAGGTTCGGAAACCATTCCGCGTGATGCCATAGCGTAGTTATAAAGGGTCATCGAGAGATTGACCGATATTCTGGTCTTGTTGAGCACTCTCCTCATCAGACAGAACGGGGGAAAAGCGTACACGTTGGTGCTGTCCCACCGTTGTTGGGAGGCATCTTGCCAAAGTGCCTTGGGATCCGGGACTGGAAGGCAATACAGCGGGAGCTTGAAAGTTCAGCGCTGCAGCGAACAGACCCACTGTCGGGTAACCCCACAAAGTCCTTACTTTGTTGGCTACTGAATGATCTAAGGACCACTCGGTACTCATTATCTGAGACGCTCTGCTCAGATTGTCGGCGAGCACATTCCCTTTGTCTGGAATGAAGCGAGCCGATAGAGGAATCGAGTGGACTTCGGTCTATCTCAGTATCTCTACTGAGAGATGGGATAGCTGTTTTGAAAAAGTACCTCCTTGCTTGTTGATGTAAGCCACTACTGTGGTGTTGTAGCTCCTCACACCACAGAGTGATATGCCAGGTCCTTGTTGGAACTGTTGAAGGGCCAGGAAGACGGCCTTCATCTCTAGCAGATTTACATGGATGCACTTTTCTGATTCTGACCACAGGCCTGAGGTCCTGAGGCACAGAACGTGCCCCCCCCCCCCCTTCCTTTGAGGTGTCCGAAAACAACATCCAATCTGGGGGAATGAACGAGAAGATCCATTCTTCTTCGTAGGTTCTCGCCTGTCACCCACCACTGGCGGTTCGTCCGTTCCGCAGGATCCATAGGGATCATGATGTCCGGGGAGTCGCAACCTTGATTCCACTAGGACCTGAGTCGCCCCTGGAGAGACTTCATCCTGAGGCGACCGTTGAGAACTAGACGAGCCCAGGGTGAAAGGTGACCGAGGAGACGTAACCACGATTGGGTTGGAAGCTCTTCTCGTCTGAGGAAAGGGCTTGCGACTCTTCTCAGCCTTGCTATCCTGTCGTCTGATGGAAAGGCCTTATGAAGATTGGTGTCTCTAATCATGCCTAGGTGAGCCAGTCTTTGATTGGGCAGCAGAGCGGACTTCTCGAGACTTACCATGATCCTTAGATCTTGGCCAAGTCTTAGAAGTTTGTCTCAGTGTCAAAGAGGGAATGACTCCGAGTCTGCAAAGATGAGGCAGTCATCCAGATAATGGAGGAGATGGAAGCCGATCCTGAGTGCCCACGATGATATTAGGGTGAACACTCTGGTGAAACCCCGTGGTGCTGTGGAGAGACCGAAACACGGACCTTGAACTGGTACTCCTTGTTGTCTATGCTGAATCCTAAGTACTTCCTTGAAAACGGATGGACTGGGATCTGAAGTACGCGTCCTTCAGGTTCAGTATACACAAGAAGTCTTGCGGTTTACTGCCAGACTGACTGTGTCTGCGGTCTCCATGTGACCGGAGTTTGCTTTAATCTGGACCTCTGCCCACAGAATTCGCCCCCTTGCTGATCCCATGGCAAGGGTGCTAAATGACACCGGATTCGTCCTCAGGGGAGGTAGAGATATTGTGAATGGGACGCGATATCCCTGACTGATTACGGAAATCGTCCAGAAAACGGCCCTGAGTTGCTGCAACCTGTCTGCGCAACCTTGTAGGTATCCCGCCACTGGCGGACATGCAGGGGTACTGCCAATCCTAGCGTTTACGGTCTCGGCTGCTCCTTCTAGGATTCTTCCCTCCCCTGGGGGACTTCTTGCCTTTCTTGTCCTTGACCGGAAAGGGCTTAAACCCCACTGTCTTAGCTGCCGTTGTTTTAGTGGGACGTGGCTGCTGAGATGCTGGAGGTTTATAGGGCTTGAATGTCAAAGCCCTATATAGAAGGGAGTCTTGGTGAATTCCTACACCTCTCAGCAGCCTGCTTCACGTCCTTATGCTCAAAA
Source organism: Palaemon carinicauda (assembly GCF_036898095.1). Lineage (NCBI taxonomy): Eukaryota > Metazoa > Arthropoda > Malacostraca > Decapoda > Palaemonidae > Palaemon > Palaemon carinicauda. The sequence goes on along the minus strand of NC_090727.1, from coordinate 12,693,287 downwards.
ACGGGTTCGTTCCCATAACAAAAGAATGTCTGAGCCTGTAGATTTTGGTGCTAGTGGACTCCCGGTATTGTCTTGGAGTCTTTTGACTCCCTCCCGGGAGGGATGCAGGACTCCAACAACGACTGAGGCAGGCTCTTCTCCACCCTTATTCGAGAAGACTTTACCACGCGAAGTGGGGTTTCCCTCAATGGTGTGATTGGGGAATATCTCACCTCACGTGACTCTCCTGAGGGCGGGAAAACTTCGTCCGAAGGTGAGGGAGAAAAGTCTGAGGGGGGAGAGTGCCTGCCTCGAAGGCTTACGAGGAGACAGCTACGTCCTCGGAGAAGTTACCTCGTCCAAAAATCCTCTTTTCCTCTTCGGGGGAGTAGCTGCAGCCAAGGATTTGTGGCTCAACTCAGAGAGAACAGCTTGAAAGCCTCTGCTACCGCTCTGATTAGAGTCCCAAACCAGACTGCCAGCTGACGGCTGCACTGTCAAGACACTCCCTCTGGAGGGGAAGTCGCCTGTAAAAAGATAAGGACGGCATGTCCCTGGGCCTTTCTGTAACCTTCCCCCCTACCGGCAAGCGCGCTGTTCTGTGCTTGGGGGGGGGGGGAATGTGGCGATAGCGCCCTTACTGTGCGTTGTACGGCAGCCTCGCACGGGCAAGGGTATTGGCGATTGCGCTAGGGAGCGCGTTGGGGAATACCCGGGGGTTGCGCACGAGAGACTGTCGAAGTGCTGATGCGCGCGCGGGCACGCGTGAATACCCTGGGCTCGCGCGCAGGAGACTGTTGAAACGCTTGCGCATGCGGGCGAGACTTCATAGAGTGCGCAGGTATGAGATTGATGTGCAGGATCAGAATGAAGAGCCCGTGCGGACCAGAATGTTGGCACGCACGCGCGCGCGGCTATCGGCGTGCGCGCGTACGAGTTTGAATCTTAAGTACTTCCTTGAAGACGGATGGACTGAGATCTGGAAGTACGCGTCCTTTAGATCCGGTGTACACATGAAGTCTTGCCGTCTCCATGCTGAACGGAGTTTGTTTGACAAACTTGTTCAGAGCTGAGAGGTCGATGACTGGTCACCAGCCTCCAGACGCCTTCTTTACAAGAAAGAGTCGACTGAAGAAGCCTGGAGACCCGTCGAGGACCTCTTGGAGAGCGCCCTTCTTCAATAGGGTCTGGACTTCTGCCCAAAAGGGGTTGCCCCCCTGCTGATCCCAGGCAAGGGAGCTCAATGACACTGGATGCGTCGTCAGGGGAGGTAGAGATGTTGTGAACGGGACGCGATATCCCTGACTGATTACGGAAATCGTCCAGGAATAGGCTCCGAGTTGCTGGCACCTGTCTGCACAACTTTGTAGGCATCCCCCCACTGGTGGACATGCAGGGGGACTGCCAATCCTAGCATTTGCGGCCTCGGCTGCTCCCTCTAGGATTCTTACCTCCTCTGGAGGACTTTTTGCCTTTCCTATCCTTGACGGGAAGGGCTTAGACACCACTGTCTTCGCTGCTGCCGTTGGTTTTGCGGTCTTAGTCGGACGGGACTGTTGGGGTGCTGGAGGCTTATAGGGCTTAGATGTCAAAGCCCTATGAAGGAGGGAGTCTTAGTGAGACTTCCTCCACCTCTCAGCGGCCTGTTCCACATCCTTAGGCTCAAACAGGATCGTTCCTTCTAAGGAAGAATGCCTGAGCATATTGATCTCGGTGCTAGGGACCTTCTGATGGAATCTCTCAGCCACTGCATCCCGATGTTTCAGGATGGTGTTTGCCCACAAGTGCGAGACTTGGTGGGCCAGAAACTCGATCGTGCGAGTGCCTGATAGAAGGAACGTCTCCATAGCTTTCCTGTTACGTTCTTTGGAGAAATCCTCAGAGCGTATCAGGATACCTAAGGTCCCTAACCAGTGTTGCATAGCACACTTCGCAACCTTCTCCTGGTTAAGGATCTCGGTTGCCGAGAACAAGACCTGCCGGTTGGAGAGTCTCTCAAGAGGGCCTCCCCTGGTAAGCTCTTCCAACGAATGGTGGAGAGGAAGACCTAAACAAGGCTCTTCCAAGATCTCAAAGTATCTCCTTTGCTGTAAGCGAGGAGGTGGGAGAAGCTTGATGCCGGCACTGGAACGGTTGGAGGAGGACAACTCGGAGAGCTGTACAGCAATCTTGTCCCTGGTACTCTTAACCCTCTGAGACCAGGGCAGAGCCGCACTGACCTTATAAGGTTTCTGAGTACCGAATACGCGGTCCAAGACCGTGTCCTTGTCCTCTCAAGGAGAGATCTCCGGGTCAGCAAACCCATTGAGAGCCCTCATTAGAGTCAAAACTTGCCAAAATGCATGCTCTGACTCTTGCTGTTCTCCTCCTGACGTTGGACTTGCAGCGAAGTCTCCTGTCCCCAAAGGCTCTTCTTGGGGAGATTCGCGGACGTTTTCCGAGTGGCTAGTTGGCTCCGTCCTAGGTCTTGTAGAGGACTTTGGTAAAGTCTTCGAGTCCTTCGACTCCTTCCTGGGAAGGATGTAGGACTCCAACAAAGAAGGTGGCAAGTTCTTCCCAGCCCCTACTCGGGAAGACTTCTCACCGCAAGTGGTTTCCCTCATTGGTGCGATGGGGGAACGTCTCACCTCATGTGATTCCCCCGAGGACAGGAAGTACTAGTCCGACAGGGAAGGAGAGAAAGTCTGGGGGGGGGTTAAGGAACCTGCCTCGAAGCCTTGCGTGGAGTCACCTTAGCCCTTGGAGAAGCTACCGCATCCGGAACTCCTCTTTTTCTCTTCAGAGGAGTAGAAACAGCCAAGGATCTCTGACCTAATTCAGAGAGAACAGGCTTGAATGCCTGCGTAACTGCTCTGACTAGTGCACTAAACCATGGTTGATGACTGACAGACGCGCTGTCAGACACTCCCTCTGGAGGGACAGGGATAGAAGGATCCCTGGGAGGAGTTCCCATAGGTGGGTTTGCCTGAAAAGGAAAAAGGATCCTGGACCCCTCTGGATGTTTCCCTTTCGCCGCAATACGCGCTGTTATGCGTTTGCCGAGCGTTGTGCAGCAGCCTCACGCGCGAGAGGGTATTGACGCTTGCGCGGGGGGGGGGGGGGGTAATGGCGGTCGCGCGATGGAGAATACCAGGAGTCGCACACTGCTGATGCGCGTGCGGGCGCGCGGGAGACTGATGGCACGTAGGAGCGCATGGGAGATTGTGGGCACACAGGAGAGCGCGCAGGAGACATGGCACGCGCGCACGGGAGAATGTTCGCGTGGGCGCGCAGGATCAGAGCGTTGAACACGCGGGCACGCGGGCGAGAGTTCGCGCGCCCCAGAAGAAGCCGTAGCGCGCGCGCAGGAGAAATACCCCTGGCGCGCGGGCACGCAGTTGAAGCCTGTGCACGTGGGCGCGCATCTTGTGGGCGCCCAACTGCAGGAGAGGATAGGCGCGCGGGGCAAGCGAGCGTATCCTCGTGGGCGCGTGCAGGAGACTGCGCGTGTCGGCGCGATGGCGAGCTGGAGATAGCTGTTGGCGCGTGGGAGAAGTCAAAATCGACTTCCCAACAACGTCCAGATCTGAAGATTGTGGGCGCGCAGGAGGGATGATTGCTGCAAGTGGGCGCTGGCGCGCAGGAGGGATGATTGCTGCAAGTGGGCGCTGGCGCGCAGGAGAACACTGGCACGTTGGAGAGAGCTGACGTGCTGGAGAGCACTGACGCGTAGGAGAGCGCTGGAGCGCAGGAGGTTGCTGGCGCACAGGAGGTTGATGGCGCACAGGAGCGCGCTGATGCGTAGGAGAGCGCTGGCGCTGGAGGTTGCTGGCGCGCAGGAAGTTGATGGCGTGCAGGAGCGCGCTGATGCGTAGGAGAGCGCTGGTGCGCAGGAGGTTGCTGGCGCGCAGAAGGCTGATGGCGCGCAGGTGAGGAATGGTGCGTAGCTGGGCGTGGGCGCGCTAGCTCAGGCAAAACCTGGCGTGCAGGAGAATGTGCGCACGTATGCTCAATATTAGCATAGCGCGAGGGAAGTATGCGCGCGATGGCGCATACGCCCTTGATGCCCCGTATTAGGGTTAGATGCCTGACGAGCGTGAAGGTCAGGTTTCGTCGGCGCGTAGCGCGCATCACCACTCAGGAAAGGTGACGGCAGGTCGGCAGGTCTGACGGGTGGAAGGTCGACGTGTCCTTTGAAAGGACGACCTTCCACCGAAGGGGATCGCGAACGATCCGCTGAGAGGTCCAGGACCGAAGCAGGAACAGTTGGTGATTGCTGAAGAGGCTCCTCTGAGGAGGACTGCAACGAAGATGTAGAACCAAAGAGGCGCCTCCTCACCGCAGGTGAAGGAAGGCCTCTCTGGCGAAGAGGAAGGTGAGCCTTGCGACGGATACGCCCTCTGGGTGCCGTTGGATCACCAAGCTGCCTTCTGCAGTCCTCCGAAGAGGAATCTCTGTAAGTGAACTCCCCCGAGGGAGAGAAACACTAGCAGGAGACTGTTGGACTTAGTTTCTCCCTCCTTGGTTGAACAGGAACGGGAGAAACTAAGCCTTCAGCTACTGCGGGATTTGAAGAGGCAGAGGTATTAGGAGATACCGCATTGGATACCTCTGACACCACAACGTCGACAATCAACAGAGGATCAACCTCTGCCGGAGTAGGTGATTGCTTGACAGCGGCACCCAATCGGATGTAGTCAAGTAAGGCTTCCTTGGAGGGCGAACCCTCGAGCCCCAAGGAAGACCAAAGCTGTAAAAGATGGGTTAGTGACACATCCTCCCCTGGGGGGAGAGGTGTTGCTGCCTCGCTAGGGGAGGCAACGGCATCTCTCGAACCCCGAGCTTGGAAAACAGTACAACGGTCTACGCTACCACTTGACGGTCTCTCAAAAGAGGCCGACCGAGTGGGAGCTTCGGAGGAGGTTTGAGCAACGGAAGAAGTTCTCCTTTCAAAGAAACCTTCGAAGGAGAAATATCCCGTCTGGACTTCTTCTTACGTCGCCGAGAAAACCTCTCCCACTGGGAGGTAGACCACTCCCTACACTCACCACACTTACTACCACTATCACACCATTGACCTCTACAGTAAGGGCAAAGGGTGTGAGGGTCTGTCCCGACCGCCAACATGAATGTTCCGCAGAGGCTTTCGGGTAATCCAGGGCAGGTGCGCATAATAGCAGAGGCCAACGTCACACACAAACCTGTCAAAAAGAGAAAGCAAAAAAAAGCATTAATGGCTGCCAATGAGCAGCGAGGATGAAAGCGGACACGTCCGACTACCATCCAAGCCGAGAGCAAAGTGAGTTCAAGCACAGGCATGTGTGAGGGGGGGAGGTAGCAAACTACGCTTCCCTACCCCAGCTAACTAGCGATGTGGGTAGTAAACCCTCGTTAAATTTTAATGGCTCGTCATTTCAGCTACGCCGAAAGTAATACCCCTAGTAAATAGCGTGGTTTGTATTCCAGTTACGGAACAAACCCCTATTAAATAGCGGGGTTTGTATTCCAGTTACGGAACAAAATAATGGTCAGAAAAGCAAAAAGAGCACATAATATCCCGTTGGAAAAATATATGGTTCATGTAAGTGTCTGAAAATAGGTTATTTTTCTAATTTCACATGAGTAGCAATAGCTTTACACTGAACGGAGAGCATTTCCACCATAATCAATTGCCGACATAAATGGAATTGCAGTAAATTTCGAAATAGATTGATGGTCAGAAATGATCAGAAATACAAAATGACCACAGATTATCTAGTTAGAAAAATATATGGTTCATGTAAGTGTCTGAAAACAGGCTCAAACATGACAAATTCGTAGATAATTTGTATTTTTCCTAACTATACAAACCTTAGCTATTTAATAGGGGTACTGTATTACTTTCAGCGTAGCTGAAATGACGAGCCATTAAAATTTAACGAGGGTTTACTACCCACACCGCTAGTTAGCAGGGGTAGGGGAGGGTAACTTGCTAACCCCCCCCCCCCTTTCACACATACCTGTGCTTGAGCTCACCTTGCTTGGAGGTAGGACTTCACGGGGGATAGGGCTGGCAGGCAAGTTTGATTAAATAGCTAAGGTTTGTATAATTAGGAAAAATACAAATTATCTACAAATTTGTCATTTGTTCCGTAACTGGAATAAAAACCACGCTATTTAATAGGGGTGACTCACCCATTAGGATGGGTGGACGTCCCTGCCAGTACTGGCTTTTTGGCTTTGCCCGGGGGCTCGTTATTTGAGTGTGTAAGCACCCAAGAAATAAGGAGTCCCTGCACCTCGCTAGAACCTTGCTACGCAAGGACTGCGGCCTATGCAAGCTATGTGTGAAGGTATGAAGAAGTGTGACTCGTCCTAGGAAGTTGTTCTGAAGTTCTTTAGATGGAAACTTGTAGCCTAGGACTTTCCCAATGCCACCTCGTCAGGGTATGAGGACGTAACAGTATTAGTCTTAATACTTGGAACCCAAGGGAGCATGGTTTACCAGCAGTGGTTTGAGGTCAGCTATGCAGAGAACCCAGGATGCTGCTTTCCCCACGAGAGGGTAGGATGAAGAAAAGAATAAGAGCCAGTCAAATCTTTTCATTCACGCAGACTAAAACCAGGTAACAGTGCCCTCAACCTTCTGCTACTTGTCCAATAAGGAGCTTGAGGTATACAACCAGCTGTTGTGCAGCCACCACCAGACTGATAGAGATCGTATCGAGTTCCTGTGGGTCACGTCTTGCAGGAGAAAGGTTGTGAAAGTCAGCTGGAGCATTCACATCCTTTCTTGTAAAATCTGCGTCAGAGTAATCTGCTAAGAAGGACCAGGGGTATAGTTATGCCCCTGACACTGAGTCGTCATGTCGAGAGGATGTTTCGGTGATCCTCCTCTAGTCTCTCTCGGTGCTGACAAGAGGAGGGACCCAGGCAGGCTATTGCCGTTTTCTTTAGGTAAAGTCTCATACCTTACCCTGGGTACAGTAACGGATGATCTGGATCTTCCGTTACCTAGTTGAGACTTGTGTAGGATCCGTCACCTCTGGAGACTGCATCTGGTGACATACTCTGGGATTGATTGATTTAAAGTTTTCAGGCATCCTGACATCTGAGGTCATTGACGCCGGTAACATTTAATTTATGTATACAAAAATAAAAAAAAAAATAAAATAAAAAATAAAAGAGTATTCAATTACAGTCATAAAAGTTGAATGTCATAAAAGTTAAATATTTTTCAGAAGACCTGCTTCTGAAATACTCAGGGACGAAACTGAACCTTGTCTTTCGCCCTTCTCAATAATGGGCGATGTCGAAAGAGAGACCATGAAGTTCCTTAACTCGTATGGTTGCTGTCCGAGTGTGTAGGAACATTGTGTTCTTAAATCAGGAGGAAATTTGTTGCCTTGTGAAGTGGAACACAAGAAGGTCCCTTTAGGGATCGGAGATTGAACTATGTTCTGAGAGGAAGGTCTCAATTCCGACTGGGGAAAGGCAAGTAGTAAGTCCTTATGAGTTAGGAAAAGTCTATCGATGAAAGGGTGTCCCTTTCTTTCAGTATGAAGGTGAAGGATCAAGGTTGAGTGATCATCTTTACCTGTCGAAACTGAATAGGGGATCTTTTCCTCTTGCATATACTCGAGGATTCTGTCATTGCTGGAATCGAGGTATCGAGAGAAGAGACACTTTCCCATGACGCCAACCACACAAGACGTGACACTGCCTGGTAGACTGATGCTGAGGAACTCCTCAGGTATCTAGACAACCTCTTCGCAAAGAGGTATTGGGTAGTCTTCAGGCGTACACTCATTGCAAAGCTATAGCTTGTGGTAGGTGTCGAAGTGGGTTGTCTGATATACGGAGAGGATCTCTTGGAGGCTCTATCAGGAGCTGCAAAAAGTTTGGAGACCTTTCTGCATAATGCCATAGCGGAGCTAGGCGAGTCCTTGAGAGGTTGACTGATGTTCTAGCCTTGTTGAGTGCCCTTCTCCAGATAAAACAGGGACGAGACGTAAACGTCATTATTGTACCCACCGTTGTTGCCAGAGAGCCTAGGGGTCTAGGGCTGGTGAGCAACGATAGCCTGAGGTTCAGGAGCATTGTGAACAGACCCCCTAGTTGGAGGACCTCGTAAAGTCGGGACTTTGTTGGCTACATGGCGATCCAAAGTCCATTCGGTATACTGTACCTATCTGAGATGCTGTGCACAGAATGTCGGTTTTTCCTGTTCGTCCAGTCTGGAATGAAGCGGGCTGAAAGTGGTACCGAACGGACTTTGGCCCATCTTGGTGTTTATACTATTAGATGGGAGGATTCTACAAGCCAGTTCCTACTTGCTTGTCGATGTGAGTCTCTATGTGGTGTGCGGTGTGTCGTCCATCAAATCACTGTGTGGTCTGTTAGGAACTGATGAGCCTGTTGAAGGACCGGAAAGTTGGCCATACTCTTAAGAGATCTAAGTGAAGGTACCTTCGGGCTCTGTCCAGAGGGCTGAGGTCGTGTGGTGCAGCACTATGGTCCCTCCTTTCTTCTTTTTCTGACTTCAGTCTCCTGGAATGGAAGTCGTTCTCGTTTCGATAAGGTTTTTGTGGAGATTGGTGTTTAGAATCATTCCCAGATACACCAGTCTCCTGGGAGGGAAGTAGGGAAGATTCCGAAGGTTTACCCTGATCACTGGATCTTGGTAAATAGACTTCAAAAGTTCCAGTGTTAATGCAAGGTTGCCACTGAGTCTGCTAAGGTCAGTCAGTCGTCCCGAGAGAGAGGAGACAGAAGCTGATCCTATGAGACCAGGATAGGTGTACAGTAATGGAAAGACCGAAGCACAGTGCACTGAACTGGTGTTTCTTGTTTGTCTAGACTGAATCTTCCAACCTTCCCAGATGGATGGTTTGGACCTGGGAATAAGTGTCCTTTAGGTCCAGTGTGCAAATGAAGACCTGAGGTCTTAACCCTCGATCGAACTCCAACATGGAGTGGACATCGACCCAAAGGGACAGCTCCTTGGTGATCCTTTGCATGGAAGATTGTCGACGCTGGAGTCTTGACTTGTGTCGTAAAGGAACAGGAGCGATACCCAGTGTAAGGATTCTTCTCTGAGAAAGAATTTCTTTAGAAGGAAGGCCACGCTTAGCCTTACCACGCGCCCTGATGGGATTGATGCTATTCCTTGGAATAGAATTAATCTGGCGAATGTTAATCAATGTTTAACCGTTGGGTATCGTGGATACTGTGTAGTTGGAGAGTGCTCGCAAGTAGTTCCCTGTTGGCAAGCCGTTGATGAGGGTTGTCAAACGTTTACCGATCACTTTAGCGGGATGGCAAACGGCCAGTAGCGAGAAGTATGTTGTATAACTTCTGATCTAGGAACTATAGGAAGCGGTTGACTAGTAAGTTCGAGTCATGAACTACTGGCAAATAACCGATGACCAATGAATCGGTGGCCTGTGCGCCGATGGTGGGTTCGAGATCAGCCAGCTGATTATGATCCCCCCTGTTTGGTCAGAGATGAGCAAGCTGAAGATGGGCTGGTCAGAGATCAGCAAGCTGAGTTCGATGATCGAAGAAAGATGAGCTGCCCATCGGTGATCTAGTGATCAGCAAGCTGATGATTGGTTATTGACTAGCAATCGATGATTGGAAATACTAGCAATTGGAGAACGTTAGTCATTGGAGGGACTAGAGGTCACAGATCAGCATTGAGCTAGCAATTGGCTATCTGGCGATCGGCAACCTAGCGATCAGTAAACTGTGAACTAGCCATCAGCAAGCAGTGATCTAGAGATCAGTCTGTTGATGCTTTCCTGTTTGCTGCCGCTGGTCTGTCAAGGAAAAAAGAAACTTCAGAAGAGACAGGGACCAAGGATTCCCTGATTCGATTCCCTTGTAGGATGGAATCTTCGGGATCTTGAATCCTTCTGTGGAGCCTTATTCCTCTTTTCCCGGTGGCAATGTTTATGTGCTTGCGGGGAGGAATGGGGCAATGGTGACCTGTCCAAAAAGTTTTACTCCTTTTTACTGAAAATTGCGCAAGTGTGTAGATGAATCTGGAGCGATGGCACACAGGATGATGCTGGTGCTTAATATTTGCCTGGAGAGCAGGCAAGCGCTGGTTCTTAGATAAGAGCTGGTGCATTGGATCTGCGAGCCTTGACTCTTTGGCAAGAGCTGGCGTATGAATCCGGGGGCCGTAACTGCGCAGGAGGGCGCAGGAAAGTGAGGAAGATCGCTGGCGTGCCGTAAGGCACTGTGTAGTTTTGTGCATTCTCCCTAGAATGCACCGAAGCGTGTGACTGGTTGCGCAAGAGTGGGAGAATTGGCACGTGCGTGAGAGTACTACGTGGATATTGTTGGCGCGTGCATGCGGAAGACCATCGATATCCGCACGTAGAACACCGTCGGAGCGCACGGAAGGCTGTGTGCGTGCATTCAAGATTATTGGAACACGCACACGCGAAGGCCGTCGGAGCATGCCCGCGTGTAAGGCCGTCGGTGCGCTTGCGCGGTACACTATTGGCCCACATGCAGGATAAAATCGGCGCCGGCGCGCAATACTGTTGGTGCGCGTGCGGGAGACCCTAGGCGCTCGCGCGGGGAAAAAAGTCGGCCGTGCACGCGTGCAAGAGCATTGGCGCTAGCGCGTGTGGAAAGTCATCGATCTTTGGCGCGTGGGTGCCGATGGTCTCCCGCGCGAGCGTACAAGACCGTTGGCATGCGCGACTATCGGCGCACGCATAAAAGACTGTTGGCGCATGCACGGAAGACTATTGGTGCGCGCGCGGAAGACTATCGGCGCGCGTGCGGAAGCCTATTGGCACGCGCGCGGAAGACTACTGGCGCGCACGCGGGAGACCATCGGTACCCGCGCGCATAAGAATGTCGGCGGGTGCGCGCAGGAGACCATAGGTACCCACTCGCTGAATATCGTTAGCGCTCGTGCGCGGGAGACCATCGGTACCAGTAAGCAGAAGATCGTCGGCGCTCGCGCGCGTATATAAGAGCGCGCGCACGAAGATAGTGGTGCGAGCGCGCGAAGATAGTGGTGCACGCACGCGAATATAGTGGTGCGCGCACGCGAAGATAGTGGTGCGCGCACGCGAAGATAATGGTGCGCGCACGCAAAGATAGTGGTGCGCGCGCGGGAGACCATCGGTACACGCGTGCGGAAGATCGTCGGCGCTCGCACGCGTAAGAATATCGGTGAGCGCGCGCGCGAAGGTAGCGCTAGTAGGTTGGAGGGTCAGCTGGTAGGTTGACCAATGGCAGGACGATCAGGAACTGGGATGTGCCCTTTAAAAAAGGGTGAACACTTCGTAGAAGAGACTTGCCAAGACTGTGCTCCACCGCTGAAGGAAGAGAAACTCAGCAAGGGGGGATAGAAGTCTGGCCGAAGGGCAGCAACAGTAGTCGGAGGCGATGAATTTTTGAAGGTATGGGAAGTTCTCCCTCTGAAGGGAGAGAACAACCTCACACCTGGGAAGGAAACCTCCCTCGGAAGGGAAGTTGTCCAACCCCTGGAGGCGAACCTCCTTTAGCATTCTAAAATGATCTGAAGTGCTGGCCATGTTGTCACGGGGGTACTTTTAAGAGAAGGGATGACGCCCATGACGACGTCCTCTGAGGGACGGCAGTGACAGCAGATTCCCCAGTCATGAACAGGACATCTCTGCTTCGTTAGCAATCTTTAGTCAAACGAAGAAAAACTGCATAGTTAACTGGGAAAATAAAATTAAATAATTATTTAACAGAAATTCACTAGGGAGGAACTCCGAAGAGGAACCCCGAGGGAATAACATAAAATGACAAATTCAGAGATAATTTGTATTTTTCCTAACCATACAAACCTTAGCTATTTACATGGGGTTTTACTTTCGGCGTAGCTGAAATGACGAGCCATAAGAATTTTAACGAGGGTTAACTACCCCCGCGCTAGTTAGCAAGGGGGTAGGGGGAGTGGTAGCTAGCTACCCCTAGCCCCCTCACACATCGGTGAACTGCTTCACTTCACTTAGAGGTAGGACTTGCCTTGGGGGACAGGGCTGGCGGGCAAATATGTGTAAATAGCTAGGGTTTGTATGGTTAGGAAAAATACAAATTATCTCTGAATTTGTCATTTGTTCCGTAACCGAAATACAAACCACGCTATTTACATGGGGTGACTTAACCCTTAGGTAGGGAGGAAAGTCCAGGCCTTACTGGCTTTGGCTTTTACCCGGGGACTCAGAAACCGAGTGAGTAGCAAGTCGAGAAAAAGAGTCCCTGCACCTCCTAAGTTCCTTGCTTCGCATGGAACGTGTGGCCTACATAAGCTTGTGTGTGGAGGGTTGAAGTGTGACTCGTCCTAGGAAGTTGACCTGAAGTCCTTTAGATGGAATTCTAGGCTAGGACGTTCCCAATACCACCTTGTCAGGGTATGGGGGACGCAACAGTATTATCTTAATACTAGGAACACAAGGGAGCATAGTTTACAGTGAACCCTCGTTTATCGCGGTAGATAGGTTCCAAACCCGGCCGCGATAGCTGAAAATCCGCGAAGTAGGGACACCATATTTACGTATTTATTTAACATGAAAAATTCGGAGATAATTTGTATTTTTCCTAACCATACAAACCTTAGCTATTTACATTGGGTTTACTTTCGGCGTAGCTGAAATTGACGAGCCAATAGAATTTTAACGAGGGTTAACTACCCGACCGCTAGTTAGCAAGGGGGTAGGGGAAGGGGTAACTTGCTACCCCTCCCCCCCCACACACCGGCGAGTTGTCTCACTTCACTTAGAGGTAGGACTTGTCTTGGGGGACAGGGCTGGCGGGCAAGTATGTGTAAATAGCTAAGGTGTGTATGTTTAGGAAAATACAAATTATCTCCGAATTTGTCATTTGTTCCGTAACCGAAACACAAACCACGCTATTTACATTGGGTGACTTAACCCTTAGGAAGGGTGGAAAAGTCCCCAGCCTTACTGGCTTTGGCTTTACCCAGGGACTCAGAATCCGAGTGAGTAGCACTCGAGAAAAAGGAGTCCCTGCGCCTCACAAGTTCCTTGCTCCGCAAGGAACGTGTGGCCTACATAAGTAGTGTGTGGAGGAATAGAGAGTGACTCGTCCTAGGAAGTTGACCTGGAGTCCTTTAGATGGGAATCTAGGCTAGGACGTTCCCAATACCACCTCGTCAGGGTATGGGGGACGCGACAGTATTAATTTAATACCAGGAACACAAGAGAGCATGGTTTACCTGCAGAGGTTGAGATCAGCTATGCAGAGACCAGGATGCTGCTTTCCCCAAGAGAGGGGAGGATGAAGAAAGAAGTAAGGGCCAGACATACTCTTTCATTCACGCAGACTAAAACCGGGTAACAACGCCCTCAACCTTCTGCTACTTGTCCATTAAGGATCCTGAGGTTAGACCAGCTGTTGTGCAGCCTCCACAGGGGCGATAGAAAACGTACCGAGGCTCCTGTGGGTCACGTCCTGCAGGTAGTGGGCTGTAGAAGGTCGTTTGACGCTTCCAGACCCCAGCTTGTAGCACCTGCGTCACAAAGAAGTTTCTCTTGAAGGCCAGGGACGTAGCGATACCCCTGACGTCGTGTGCCCTAGGGCGACGTGTCGGAGGAGGGTCAGGATTCAAGGCATGGTGGATGACCCTTCGAATCCGAGCCGAGATGGTGTTCTTGGTGACCCTCCTCTTCGTCCTGCCTGTGCTAACAAACAACGCTTGCACGCGGGGACGAACTGCAGCTGTCCTCAAGTAACGCCTCAGACTCCTCACTGTTCATAATAGCAGATGGTCTGGGTCACTTGTTAAAGAACAGAGACTCGTGACCCTGAAGGAGTCGAACCGTGGGTCCGGGACTCCAGGGTTCTGAGTCTTGGCAACAAACTCAGGGACGAACCTGAACGTTACCTCCCCCCATCCCCTTGAATGGGCGATGTCGTACGAGAGACCATGAAGTTCACTAACTCGTTTGGCAGAGGCCAATGCGAGTAGGAAAGCCGTCTTCCAAGTCAGGTGGCGATCAGAGGCCTGGCATAATGGTTCGAACGGAGGTCTCTTAAGAGCCCTGAGAACCCGAACCACGTTCCATGGAGGAGGTCTCACTTCCGACTGAGGGCAGGTAAGCTAATAGCTACGTATGAGTAGAGAGAGTTCTAGCGGGGAAGAAATGTCCACTCCTTTCAGCCTAAAAGCCAGGCTTAAAGCTGAGCGATAGCCTTTCACCGCCGAGACCGAAAGGCGCATTTCCTCCCGCAAATAAACGAGAAACTCCGCTATTGCTGGAATAGTGGCATCGAGAGAAGAGATACCCCTCCCATGACACCAACCACAGAAGACTCTCCACTTCGCCTGGTAGACTCCCGCAGAGGACTTTCGCAGGTGACGAGACATTCTCTCCGCAACCTGTTGCGAAAAGCCTCTCTCCGTGAGGAAACGCTGGATAGTCTCCAGGCGTGAAGCCGAAGCGAGGCTACGGCTTTGTGGAAGATGTTGCAGTGTGGTTGTCTGAGTAGCTCGTGTCGTGGGGGAAGTTCTCTCGGAAGCTCCGTCAGGAGCTGCAGAAGGTCCGGGAACCATTCCGCGTGATGCCATAGCGGAGCTATGAGGGTCATAGACACGTTGACCGATAGTCTGGTCCTGTTGAGCACCCTTCTCATCAGACAGAACGGTGGGAAGGCGTAAACGTCGATGTTGTCCCACCGTTGTTGGAAAGCATCTTGCCAGAGAGCCTTGGGGTCCGGAACTGGGGAGCAGTACAGAGGCTGCTTGAAATTCAAGGCTGTCGCGAACAGGTCCACCGTCGGGGAACCCCACAAAGTCAGGACTTTGTTGGCTATCTGAGGATCCAAAGACCACTCGGTACTCACTATCTGCGAAGCCCTGCTCAGACTGTCGGCGAGCACATTCCTCTTGCCAGGAATGAAGCGAGCTGATAGTGTTATTGAGTGGACTTCGGTCCACCTCAGAATCTCTACCGCAAGATGGGATAGCTGTTGTGAAAAAGTACCTCCCTGCTTGTTGATATAAGCCACTACCGTGGTGTTGTTGCTCATCACCACCACGGAGTGGCCCGCCAGGGTCCGTTGGAACTGTTGAAGTGCCAGGTATACGGCCTTCATCTCTAGCAGGTACTTTCTGATTCTGACCAAAGGCCTGAGATCCTCTGGTTCAGAACGTGGGCCCCCCACCCTTCTTTTGACGCGTCCGAAAACAGCGTCAAATCCGGGAAAAGGACGAGAAGATTCACTCCCTTTCGTAGGTTCTCGTCGATCAGCCACCACTGCAGGTCCGCCTGTTCCGTGAGTCCTATCGGGACCAGAAAGTCCGGGGAATCGGAGCCCTAACTCCACCGGGACTCGAGCCGCCATTGCAGGGATCTCATCTTGAGACAGCCGTTCGGGACCAGACGGGCCAGGGAGGCTAGGTGACCTAAAAGACGCAACCATGATTGGGCTGGAAGCTCTTCCTGCCTGAGGAAGGGTTCTGCCACCCTCCTCAGCCTTGCTATCCTGTCGTCTGATGGAAAGGCTTTGTGGAGATTGGTGTCTAATAACATGCCTAGATAAACCAGTCGCTGGGACGGCTGCAGAGAGGACTTCTCGAGATTTACTATGATCCCTAGATCTTGGCAAAGTCCCAGAAGCCTGTCTCGGTGCCGAAGAAGGGTCGACTATGAGTCTGCCAGGATCAGCCAGTCGTCCAGATATCGGAGGAGACGGATGCCGTTCCTGTGTGCCCATGACGAAATCAGGGTAAACACTCTGGTGAATACCTGAGGTGCTGTGGAGAGACCGAAACACAGTACCTTGAACTGGTAGGTCTTGCTGTCTAGGGTGAATCTCAAGTACTTCCTGGAAGACGGATGGATTGGGATCTGGAAGTACGCGTCCTTCAGATCCGGTGTACACATGAAGTCTT
The DNA here is from genome assembly GCF_036898095.1 of Palaemon carinicauda. Taxonomy (NCBI): domain Eukaryota; kingdom Metazoa; phylum Arthropoda; class Malacostraca; order Decapoda; family Palaemonidae; genus Palaemon; species Palaemon carinicauda. The sequence continues at coordinate 12,677,437 of NC_090727.1, read as the reverse complement.
GTGGTTTCACTGCAAGTCTGACCGTGTCCGCTGTCTCCAGCTGAACGGAGTTTGCTTGACAAACTTGTTCAGAGCTGAGAGGTCGATGACGGGTCTCCAGCCTCCAGACGCCTTCTTTACAAGAAAGAGTCGACTGAAGAAGCCTGGGGAGCCGTCCACGACCTCCTGGAGAGCATCCTTCTTGAGCATGGTCTCGACTTCTGCCCGAAGGGCTAGCCCCTTTGCCGATCCCATGGCATAGCAGCTCAACGACACTGGATTCGCTGTCAGGGGAGGTTGAGATGTCGTGAATGGGATGCGATAATCTTGGCCGATCACGGAGACCGTCCAAAAATCGGCCCAATGTTGCTGCCACCTGTGCACACAACTTTGAAGGCACCCCCCCACAGGTGGACACGCGGGGGGACTGCCACTCCTAGCGTTTACGGCCACGGCCGCTCCCTCTGAGTTTTGACTCCCCTAGAGGACTTACCGCCCCTCTTGTCCTTGACAGGAAAGGGCTGAGGCTTAGACACCTTCGTCTTAGCTGCCGGAGCCTGCTTCGGTGTCCTGCGAGGCTGCTGTTGATGTTGCTGCGGAGCTGGAGGCTTGTAGGGCCGAGGTGCGAGGGCCCTCTGGAGGAGCGAGTCTTGGCTAGACTTCTTCCACCTCTCAGCTGTGCGTTCCATGTCCTTGGGCTCGAACAAGCTTCCTCCAAGGATAGAGGAGTGTCTGAGCCTGCAGACATCCACGGCGGGGACCTTCGGGTGGAACTTCTCGGTCACCGCATCACGACGCTTCAACACCGAGTTGGCCCACAGGTTGGTAACCTGGTGGGCCAGGAACTCGACGGAGCGAGTGCCCGAGAGGAGGAAGGTCTCCAGGGCCTTCCTATTGCTCTCCTTAGACAAGTCCTCGGAGCGCAATAGGATGCCCAGAGAACCCAGCCAGACATTCAGCCACGAAGTGGCCTGCATGGCACACTCCGCGACCTTCTCCTGGCTCAGGATCTCCGACGCCGAGAATGTCACCTGCCGGGCGGAGAGCTTCTCAAGCGGAACTCCCCTCCTAAGCTCTTCCACCGAGTGGTGGAGGGGAAGAGCTAGGCTGGACTCCCCCACGATCTCAAAATACCTCCTCTGTTGTAACCGAGGAGGTGGGAAGAGTCTGTTCCCGGCAGAGGAACGGCTGGAGGAGGCGAGGTCTGAGAGCTGAACGTCGACCTTGTCTCTAGCAGTCTTCACCCCCTAGGACCAGGGCAAAGCCGCGCTGGCCTTCGGGGGCTTCTGAGTACCATAGACCTGGTCCAGGACCGTGTCCTTGCCTTCGCGAGGGGCGATCTCCGGGTCCTTGAATCTGTTGAGCTGCCTCATCAGATTCAAGACCTGCCAGAAGGCGTGCTCAGACTCATGCTGCTCTCCTCCCTGCGGACTGGCAGCTAAGTCTCCCGTCCCCAGAGGCTCTTCTTAGGGAGACACGTGGACGTTCTCCCGGGGTCTGGTTGGCTCCTGACGAATCCGCAAAGACGACTTCAGAATTGTCTTTGAGTCCTTGGGTTCCCTCCTGGGTGGGATACAGGACTCCAGCAAAGAGGTCTGGAAGGTACCTTCCACGCGAGTCGCTTCTCCTCCTCGAGTAGGGGTCTCTCCCCTTGGTGCCGAGGGAGAGGTCCCCGCCTCGCTGGATTCTCCTGAGGACAGAAAGGCCTCGTCTACAGGAGAAGGAGAAAATGACTGCGAAGGGAATGGAGCCTTCCTGACGGCCCCCTTAGAAGCCAACTTCTCCATGGGAGAAGTCACCACGAAGTCCACTCCTCTCCTTCTCTTCAGCAGGGGCGAGTCTGTCCTTGGCTTGAGTCCCAGATCGGCGAGGGCTGGCTTAATAGCCTGCACCACCGCTCTCATCAAAGGACCAAACCAAGACTGACGAGATACGGACGCAGTGTCCGTAATTCCCGCTGGAGGGAAGGGGATCTCCTGACCCTTCGGAGTGGACGCAACGGGGCCTACCTGCAAAGAAGAAAGGGAAGAATGTTGCTTAGACCTCTCCAACGACTCTTCCTGGTCCTGAGAGAGAGACCTGCGCTTGCACGGTGGCGACCCTGACGGCGATCTGGAAGCACGCGTCCCTGCCGCAGGCACGAGCTGCGGAACCCGGTGAGAACGGGGGTCGCGCTGGCGCTTGCGCGGAGGAAGATTCAAGGAATTGCGCGCGGGAGGCTGTTGGAGCGCGGGCGCGTAGTCGCGCGGGGATAAAAGCGCGCGGGCGCATTGGCGCGCGAGCGAGCGGGCGCGTTGGCGTGCGAGCAAGCGGGCGCGTTGGCGCGTAGGTGAAGGAGCGCGCGGGCGCGCAGGTAAAAAAACGCGTGAGGGAAGCGGAGATCGCTGTTGCTCAGGAGACCGGCAAGGGACAAAAGATCGATGGCGTCCTGGAGATCTGTGGCGCGTGGGCGAGCGATGGCGAGACGGCAAGCGATGGCGCATAGTAAGCGCAGGCGAACGACCGCGCACAGGCGATTTGGCGAGTGTGCGCGTAGGAGACTTATGGCGATCTAGGTCAAGGTGGCGCTGGCGCGTAGGAGAGCGCTTGCGCGCAGGCGATGGATCGCGCGGGCGCTCAGGAGATCGCTGGCATGCAGGAGAACGCTGACGCGCAGGAGATCGCCGACGCGCAGGAGATCGCCGACGCGCAGGAGATCGCTGACGCGCAGGAGATCGCTGACGCGCAGGAGGGTGTCGACGCGTAGACTGCTGGGGCGCAGGATCAGGTCGCGCAGCGACGCGCAAAAGCGAACGCTCGCAGACGAGCTCAGGATATGAAGGTGCATGGGCACGCAGGAACTCTTGAAGTGCGCGCTGTTGCGCAGGAGAAGAAGGACGAACAGAAACGAGTGGGCGAGGAGGAGTCAGGTCCTTGCCCGCGTCCAGATCCGAAGGTCTAGGGCGCGTGGGAGAGCGTTGGCGCGCAGGGCGCGTATCAGGAACAAGGTGCGCAGGTGCGCGCTGACGAGCAGGAGATCGTGTATGCTCAGGAGACTGCTGGCGCGCTGGGCGCGCAACAGGAACAGGAGGGTGTTGACTGCTAACAGGAGAGCGCTGGCGAGCAGGAGAGAGCGGACGAACAGAAGAGCGCTGGCGAGTGGGCGAACGTTGACGAGCAGGTGAGCGCTGGCGCGGCGAGTCAGGTGGCTGCAACTCTGGAGAGCGCTTACGCGCTACTGCGCGTGAACGCGCAGGAGAACCCTGACGCGCAAGGGAAGCCCCCACACCGTGGGAGACATCCCTTTGCCCCGAAGGGACCGTTGCCCGTCGGATGACGAGATCAGGAGGCACCTGCTGTGCATCTGCACCGGAGGTGGAAGGTCTGGTAGGCGTAGGAGATCGCGAGCGATCACCGGAGAGGTCCAAGGACGTGGCTGCTACGGTCTGCTCCTTACGAGGAGAATCCTCATCAGAGGAAGGAGGTGGTGACGACTCGAACAGGCGCCTCTTGACTCCCTTATAGGGAGACAGGAGGCCCCTGCGGCAAAGAGGACGACGAGCCTTACGGCGAAGGCGGCCACGAGGGAGGTCATCAGGATCGTCGGTCCTCCGAAGAGGAGTCTCTGTCAGTGCGCTCCCCCGAGGGGGAGGCAAGCCCGCAAGAGAAACCGTGGGACCCACCTTCCCCTTCGAAGGATGTTCGGAAGGGGGAGGAGGGCCTTCAGCAACGTCCGCAACATCAGCCACAGCAGAGGTTTGACCAGACCCGTCGGAAGCCTCTGCCACAACCAAGTCGACAATAGACAGAGGGTCTACCTCTGCTATCACCGGCGACTGTTTGACAGCGGCCCCCAACTGGATAAGGTGAAACGGCTTCCTTGGAGGGCAAGCCCTTAAGCCCCAAGGAAGCCCAAAGCTGTAAGAGACCATCATTAGTCACAGAATTAGGGTCATCAACATGAGAATCAAAATCCTCCCCCGGAGGAGGAGGGGGAGCCGCCCCGCTATGGGAGGCGACGCCCTCTCCCGCACCCCGAGATCGGGAAACCGAACAAGGGACTACGCTACCACTCGGCGGTCTCTCACGAGAGGCCGGCCGAGCGGGAGCTTCGGAGGAGGTTTGGGCGGCGGAAGAAGAGTCCCTGGAGCCTTCCTCTTTCAAGGCAACCCTTGAAGGAGAAAGGTCTCTCTTGGACTTCTCCTTACGCCGGCGGGCAAACCTCTCCCACTGGGAGGTAGACCACTCCCTGCACTCACTACTGTACAAGTTAATTCCTTATCACACCGTTGACCTTGACACTGCGGGCAAAGGGTGTGGGGATCCGTTTCGACCGCCGACATGAAGGTACCTCAGGGGCGGCCGGAGAGACCAGGGCACTTGCGTATGATAGTGATAAAAGGGCGAGGCCAACTTCCAAACACACAAGTCTGAGGAAAAGCAAAAAAAAAGATTAAGGCTCTCAAAAGCGAGGACGATTGACAGACACGTCTGCACATCGTCCGAGCCAAAAGTGAAGTGAGACAACTCACCGGTGTGTGGGGGGGGAGGGGTAGCAAGCTACCCCTTCCCCTATCCCCTTGCTAACTAGCGCGGGGGTAGTTAACCCTCGTTAAAATTCTATTGGCTCGTCAATTTCAGCTACGCCGAAAGTAAACCCAATGTAAATAGCGTGGTTTGTATTTCGGTTACGGAACAAATGTATATTCAGACTTTTAAAACCTTCCCTTTACGTAGTACTGTTAACAAACTACCCTTTAATGTACAGAACACTTAATGCATGTACTACAGTACCCTAAACTAAAACAGGCACAAATATTAAAATGTTAGAATATTAAAGTAGTATAAAAAAATAAAGATTGTTACTGTAATCACCATGAAAGAAGTTGAAGAAAAACTTGAATGATGATGGCGATGAACTTGCTGCACAGTAGAAATGATGATGATGAAGCTGATGATGTCTTCTACTGTGCAGCCAATGATAGTATTTTACGTCTCTTCAGACGGAGGTGTCTTTCCTGGGACACCTCTTAAACTTCTTCCTGGGACACTTCTTCGATTTCTTCCGAAGGCATAGTAGCAGGAGGAACTGGCTCTTTTTTGCGAGGCTGGTAAAAAGTTGCTGCCGCTGCTTCTTTTTTCGCTCGAAGAGCATCCTGTAGGGAGTCATGTCTTCATCGATTTTGTTGCAGAATTGCATAGAACGAACCATATCCTCGTCCTACTCTTGCGACAATTCTCTCAACTCCTTCGCAAGGTTGCACAGCTTGGCAAGCCGTTCTAATGTTAAGCCCGTTTCTTCGACAATTTCTTGGGTCTCTTCCTGTGTTTCACTGTCTTCTTCACCGGCCGATTTCGTCAGGTCTTCGAGGTCTGCGTCAGTTAGCGGCTGGGAATGGCAGTCCAACAACTCGTCGACGTCTTCAGTCGTCATGTCGCCAAACCCGTCACCTCCGATTATCGCAGCCAACTGCACAGATTTCCGTATTGCAGAGCGTTGAATCTCAGCAGGTGTAAATCCCTCGTCATCGTAAACAATCTGGGGCCACAACTTCTTCCAGCTCGCATTAAGAGTAGCAGATTTCATTTCTTTCAGTGCCTTCTGGATGTTCTGCAGGCACGTGACTATTGTGTACTTCCGCCAGTACGCCTTCAAATTGAATGTTTCATCCTCATCATCTTGGGCAGCATCCACACACGCAACAAGGTCCGCCAAGGTATTCTTCGTGTAGAAGGTCTTGATCGCCCTGATAACCCCCTGGTCCATCGGTTGAATTAATGACGTTGTGTTGGGTGGCAGGAACTCAACCTGAATGCCCTCATGCGACAGATCAGTTGCATGTCCACCAGCGTTATCCATAAGGAGAAGGATCTTAAATGGCAAGCCCTTCTCTAAGAGATATTTATTGACTTGCGGGATAAAACACTGGTGGAACCAGTTGGAGGTCAGCATCTTCGTAATCCATGCTTTTGGATTATGCATCCAGTACACGAGAAGGAGATTCTTATTTTTATTTTTCAAAGCGCGAGGGTTTTTCGATTTGTAAATAAGCCCTGGCTTTAGCAAAAATCCAGCAGCATTGCCACACATCACGAGGGTAACACGATCTTTGAATGCTTTAAAGCCAGAGGCTTTGGCTTCTTCTATGAACAGGGCTTGTATCCAACTTCAGTGATAATGTTCTTAAATGTCTCATTCGCGTAAGTTTCAGCAGCGGTAGTGTCAGCGGAAGCAGCCTCGCCATGCAGGGAAACGCTTTTCAGGCCGAAGCGTTTCTGAAACTTCGCGAACCATCCTTTGCTGGCGGAAAAACGTTGTTTCTGAGGCTGGGAATCAGTGGATGTCCCTGCTTGAGGTTCATCTAGTACATCATCTTCGTCTTCTTCAGCATGGTCGCCATCATCGTCTTTAGGTTCCTTTGCCGCAAAATTCTCATACAAACCTAAAGCCTTGGTTCGGATGGTGTTCGTATCCAAGGCTATGTTCTTCTTCCGGCAGTCGGCTATCCAGATTGCTAAAGCACCTTCCATACGGACAATCGTTTTATTACGTGCGGTAACAACTCGCTTCACTGACCTTCTAAAGGTGATGGCAGCCGTCTTTCTAATGTTCGCATCGTCCTTCTTAATGTAGCGAACGGTGAATTCATTCACTCCAAAATGGCGGGCTGCGGCCGCGTAACTTCTGCCTTCTTTCAACATATCAAGAAGTGTCACCTTCTCAGCAATCGTCATCATTTTTCGGTGGCGTTTAGGCTCACTACCAGCCTTAGTAGAAGCAGAACGCTTGGGAGCCATTGAACGCTTGGAAGCCATTGTAGGGGTTAAACAGAAAGTTCAACAAAAAGTTCAACTTCAAACAGTCACGCACAGCATAGTTTAAAGTTACACAGTAACGTAGCAGCATCTACCCGGCGAGAGAGCGGCAAACAAAGTGGCCGCAAGAAGATGCTACTGGTCAGAGAAAAGCCAAGCGGCTGCGGATCAGAGAAGCGGTCAAAACACCAATCACAGGCTAGATTACAAAACTTGGGAGCTGATTCGTCATCTATCAGCACTGGAACCAATCACATTCCGTCTTACATGCTACGTAGTAGTTACAAATTCAAATACAAGGTACTACAGGTATACTGTATATGCTTTACGTACGCTATTTTACGCTTGTTTTGTTATAGGATATGTACGCTTATTCGAGATGTGATTTTTGCAACATAGAATATTATTGGATGCAGTACTACGTATACATACAAAAAATTTCCGGAAAATCTGCGATATATTTCTTTTATAATATATACATGCTTACTGAAAAAAGTCCGCTAAGTCGTGAATCCGCGATGGTCGAACCGCGAAGTAGCGAGGGCTCACTGTACCTGGAGCGGTTCGAGGTCAGCTATGCAGAGAACCCAGGATGCTGCTTTCCCCAAGAGAGGGGAGGATGAAGAAAGAAGTAAGGGCCAGACATACTCTTTCGTTCACGCAGACTAAAACCGGGTAACAATGCCCTCAACCTTCTGCTACCTGTCCAATAAGGAGACTGAGGTTAGACCAGCTGTTGTGCAGCCACCACAGGGCCGATCAAGAATGTATCAAGGCTCCTGTGGCTCACGTCCTGCAGGTAGTGGGCTGTGAAAGTCGTTTGACGCTGCCAGACCCCAGCTTGTAGCACCTGCGTCACAGAGAAGTTTCTCTTGAAAGCCAGAGACGTAGCGATGCCTCTGACATCGTGTGCTCTGGGACGATGTGACGGAGGAGGGTCTGGATTCAAGGTGTGGTGGATGACCCTTTGGATCCAGGCAGAGATAGTATTCTTGGTGACCCTCCTCTTTGTCCTTCCCGTGCTCACAAACAGGGCTTGCACGCGAGGACGGACTGCAGCCGTTCTCTGCAGATAACGCCTCAGACTTCTCACTGGGCATAGTAACAGATGGTCTGGGTCACTTGTCACAGAACGGAGACTCGAGACCCTGAAGGAGTTGAACCGTGGGTCCGGGACTCCAGGGTTCTGAGTCTTAGCTACAAACTCAGGGACGAACCCGAACGTTACCTCCCCCCATCCCCTTGAATGGGCGACGTCGTATGAGAGACCATGAAGTTCACTGACCCGCTTGGCTGACGCCAAAGCGAGCAGGAACGCCGTCTTAAAAGTCAGGTGTCGATCGGAGGCCTGGCATAACGGTTCGAATGGAGGTCTCTTAAGAGCCCTGAGGACTCGAACCACGTTCCAAGGAGGGGGTCTCACTTCCGACTGAGGGCAGGTAAGCTCGTAGCTTCGTATGAGTAAAGAAAGTTCCAGCGAGGAGGAAATGTCCATTCCTTTCAGCCTGAAGGCTAAGCTTAAGGCTGAGCGATAGCCTTTGACCGCCGAGACCGAAAGGCGCATTTCCTCCCGCAAATACACAAGAAACTCCGCTATTGCTGGAATAGTGGCATCGAGGGAAGAGATACCCCTTCCACGACACCAACCACAGAACTCCACTTCGCCTCGTAGACCCCTGCGGATGACTTCTGCAGGTGTCGAGACATCCTGTCCGCAACTTGTTGGGAAAAGCCTCTCTCAACGAGGAGACGCTGGATAGTCTCCAGGCGTGACGCCGAAGCGAAGCTACGGCCTTGTGGTAATGTTGCAGTGTGGTTGCTTGAGTAGCTCCTGTCGTGGGGGAAGTTCTCTCGGGAGTTCCGTCAGGAGCTGCAGAAGGTCCGGGAACCACTCTGCATGATGCCATAGCGGAGCTATTAAGGTCATTGACAGATTGACCGATAGGCTGGTCTTGTTGAGCACCCTTCTCATCAGACAGATTGGTGGAAAGGCGTAGACGTCGATGTTGTCCCACCGTTGTTGGAAGGCATCTTGCCAGAGTGCGTTGGGGTCCGGGACTGGGGAGCAGTACAGCGGCAGTTTGAAATTCAAAGTTGTCGCGAACAGGTCCACTGTCGGGGAACCCCACAAAGTCAGGACTTTGTTGGCTACTTGAGGATCCAAAGACCACACGGTACTCACTATCTGCGAAGCCCTGCTCAGACTGTCGGCGAGCACATTCCTTTTGCCTGGAATGAAGCGAGATGATAATGGAATCGAGTGGACTTCGGTCCACCTCAGTATCTCTACTGCAAGATGGGATAGCTGTTGTGAAAAGGTACCTCCCTGCTTGTTGATATAAGCCACTACCATGGTGTTGTCGCTCATCACCACCACGGAGTGGCCCGCCAGGACCTGTTGGAACTGTTGAAGGGCCAGGTAGACTGCCTTCATTTCTAGCAGGTTGATGTGGAGGCACCTTTCTGATTCTGACCATAGGCCTGAGATCCTCTGGTTCAGAACGTGCCCCCCCCCCCCCCTTCTTTTGACACATCCGAGAACAGCATCAAATCCGGGGGGAGGACGAGAAGATCCACTCCCTTTCGAAGGTTTGCGTCGGTCAGCCACCACCGTAGGTCCGTCCGTTCCGCAGGTGCCATGGGGATCATGACGTCCGGGGAATCGTTGCCTTGATTCCACCGGGACTTGAGCCACCATTGAAGGGATCTCATCCTGAGGCAGCCGTTCGAAACTAGACGGGCCAGGGAGGCTAGGTGACCAAGGAGACGTAACCAAGATTGGGCTGGAAGGGCTTACCGTCCGAGGAAAGGTCTTGCGACCCTCCTCAGCCTTGCTATCCTGTCGTCTGATGGAAAGGCTTTGTGGAGATTGGTGTCTAATATCATGCCTAGATATACCAGTCGTTGAGTTGGAAGCAGAGAAGACTTCTCGAGGTTTACCATGATCCCTAGATCTTGGCAAAGCCCCAAAAGCTTGTCTCGGTGTCGAAGAAGGGTCGACTCCGAGTCTGCCAGGATCAGCCAGTCGTCCAGATAATGGAGGAGACGGATGCCAATCCTGTGTGCCCACGAAGATATCAGGGTGAACACTCTGGTGAACACCTGAGGAGCTGTGGAGAGACCGAAACACAGCACCTTGAACTGGTAGGTCTTGTTGTCTAGGCTGAATCTCAAGTACTTCCTAAAAGACGGATGGACTGGGATCTGGAAGTACGCGACCTTTAAATCCAGAGTGCACATGAAGTCTTGCGGTCTCACTGCAAGTCTAACCGTGTCCGCTGTCTCCAGCTGAACGGAGTTTGCTTGACAAACTTGTTCAGAGCTGAGAGGTCGATGACGGGTCTCCAGCCTCCAGACGCCTTCTTTACAAGAAAGAGTCGACTGAAGAAGCCTGGGGAGCCGTCCACGACCTCCTGGAGAGCATCCTTCTTGAGCATGGTCTCGACTTCTGCCCGAAGGGCTAGCCCCTTTACCGATCCCAAGGTATAGGAGCTCAACGACACTGGATTCGCTATCAGGGGAGGAAGAGATGTTATGAACGGGACGCGATATTCTTGGCTGATCACAGAGATCGTCCAGGAATTGGCCCCGAGTTGCTGCCACCTGTTCGCGCAACTTTGTAGGCATCCCCTACTGGTGTACATGCAGGGGGATTGCCAATCCTAGCGTTTACGGCCTCGGCCGCTTCCACTAGGATTCTTACCTCCCCTGGAGGACTTACCACCTTTCTTGTCCTTGACAGGAAAGGGCTGCTGTTTAGACACCTTGGCCTTCGCTGCCGGAGCCTGTCTCGGTGTCTTAGACTGACGAGGCTTCTGAGGTTGTTGTTGAGGAGCTGGAGGTTTGTAGGGCCGAGATGCAAGGGCCCTTTGGAGGAGTGAATCCTGATTCGACTTCCTCCACCACTCAGCTGTCCGTTCTACATCCTTGGGCTCGAACAAACTCTCTCCAAGGATGGAGGAGTGTCTGAGCCTGCTGACATCCACGGCTGGGACCCTCGAGTGGAACCTCTCGGTCACGGCATCCCGACGTTTTAGGATCGAGTTAGCCCACAAGTTCGAAACTTGGTGAGCTAAAAACTCGAAGGAGCGCGTGCCCGAGAGGAGGAAAGTCTCAAGGGCCTTCCTGGTGCTCTCCTTGGACAAGTCCTCGGATCGCAACAGGATGCCCAGAGACCCCAGCCAGATGTCCAGCCACGAAATGGCCTGCATGGCACACTTCGTAACCTTCTCCTGGCTTAGGATCTCCGTAGCCGAGAATGTCACCTGCCGGGTGGAGAGTTTCTCAAGAGAAATCACCCTAGAGAGCTCTTCCACGGAGTGATGGAGGGGAAGAGCTAAACCGGATTCCCCCATGATCTCGAAGTACCTCCTCTGCTGTACGCAAGGAGGTGGGAGGAGTTTGTTCCCGGCAGAGGAACGGCTGGAGGAGGCGAGTTCGGCGAGTTCGGCGAGCTGGCCCTCAACCTTGTCTCTGGCACCCCTCACTCCCTGGGACCAAGGCAGAGCTGCGCTGGCCTTTAGGAGCTTCTGGGTACCGTAGACCTGGTCCAGGACCATGTCCTTGCCTTTGCGAGGGCCGGTCTCGGGGTCCTTGAATCCATTGAGTTGCCTCATCAAACTCAGGACCTGCCAGAAGGCATGCTCCGACTCGTGCTGTTCTCCTCCTTGCGGGCTGGCAGCGAGGTCTCCTGTCACCAGTAGCTCTAACTGGGGAGAAACGTGGACGTTCTCCTGGGGTCTCGGTAGCTCCAGTCGAATCCGGGTGGAAGACTTAGGGACAGTCTTCAAGTCCTTAGGCTCCCTCCTGGGAGGGATACAGGACTCAAGCAAAGAAGTCTGGGGGCTCCTCTCCACGCGAGACGGTTCTCTTCCTCAAGGTGGGGTTCCTCCAATTGGTGCCGTGGGAGAACGCCTCACCTCGCTGGATTCCCCTGAGGACGGAAAGGCTTCGTCCACAGGGGAAGGAGAAAACGTCTGTGAAAGGGAAGGGGCCTTCCCGACGGACTTCTTGGGAGCCAACTTAACCCTGGGAGAAGTAACCAAGAAGTCCACTCCTCTCCTTCTCTTCAGCGGGGAAGCGGGTGCTGTTGGTTTCAGTCCCAGATCAGCGAGGGCCGGCTTTATCGCCTGCACGATCGCTTTGATCAGGGATCCAAACCAAGGCTGGCGGCTGACCGACGCAGTGTCAGCAACACACGCTGGAGGGAAGGGGATCGGCTGATCCTTATGAGTGGATACTACGGGGCCAGCCTGAAAAGAAGAAGAATGTTGCGTGGACCTCTCCGAAGATTCTTCCTGCTCCTGGACTAGCGTAGCTCTGCGCTTGCTGGCTGGAAATCGCGATGATGAGAATCTGGAAGCATGCGTCCCCGACGGCTCGCACGATTGGGCACGCTGCGAAACCCGGCAGGAATCGCTGGCGGCGTCGTGCTGGCACCCGCGCGCAGGCGAACGTGGGCGCACGCAGATGACGGCGCGGGCGCGTGGGCACGCTGGCGAAGGTGCGCGTGGGCACACAGGCGAAGGTGCGCTTGGGCGCGCAGGCGTAGGTGCGCTTGGGCGCGCAGGCGAAGGTGCGCTTGGGCGCGCAGGTGAGGGTACGCGCGGCTGCAAGGGAGAGCGCTGGCGGTCGGGAGAACGATGGCGCGTTAGCGAGTGTCGTCGCGTTGGAGAGCGACGGCGCGTTGGCGAGTGATGGCAAGTAGCGCGAACAGGCGAACGACTACGCACAGGCGAGTTAGCGCGCGGGCGTGTCGGAGACCTGTGGCGATCCGGTGCAGGGGCGCGTTGGCGCATAGGAGAGCGCTTGCGCGCAGGTGAAGGATCGTGCGGGCGCGCAGGTGCGCGTTCCGAGGGAACCAGCTGGGGCGCAGGACCAGAAGGCGATTATTTGCGCAAGGGCGAACGCTCGTGGGTGGGCTCAGGAGACATCTCGTGCTGGTTTTGAAGTGCGCACAGGAGAGTGCGCGCGATGGCGCGCAGGTGATGGTTGGCGCATAGGCGAACCTCGGCGAGGAGGAGGAGGGACAGTGTCCCTGCCTGCGCCCAGATCCGGAGATCGTGGGCGCGCGGGCGAACGTTGGTGCGCATGGCGCGCATCAGGAACTGGGCGAGCCATTATGCGCTGACGGGCTGGAGATCGTTGACGCTCAGAAGACCGATGGCGCGCATTGCGCATAGCAGGAGCAGAAGTGCGCTGGCGAGCTGGAGAACGCTGGCGCACAAGAGGTCTCTGAGGCACAGGAGAGCGCTGGCGCGTAGGAGAGCGTGGGCGAGCAGGAGGGCGTTGGCGAGCAGGAGATCTACGGCGAGACTCGGGAAATCGGCCGGGCGCAGCAAGTCCAGAGGGATCTCTAGGACTGCGCGCGCGCACAGGTAAGACCTGGCGCTCGAGAGACTCACCCACATTGTGGGAAGAGCCCTCATGCCCCGAAGGGACCAGTGCCCGTTGGATAACGGGGTGCGTAGGCGCCCACAGCGCATCAGCGTCCAGGAACGGGGATGGAAGACTGGAAGGTCTGGCAGGCGTCGGAGATCGCGAACGATCTGCAGAGAGGTCCAAGGAAGCTGCTGCAACGGTCTGCTCTCGACGTGGAGGATCCTCTGCGGGGGAAGTCGAAGGCGAAGATGCGAAGAGGCACCTCCTAACTCCCTTGTAGGGAGAAGAAAGGCCTCTGCGGCGAAGCGGAGGGCGAGCCTTACGGCAAAGCCGACCTCGAGGCACAGCATCATCATCATCATCTGTCCTACGAAGAGGAGTCTCTGTCAGTGCACTCCCCCGAGGGGAAGAATCACCCGCAGTTGAGACCGTTGGACCCAGCTCCTCCCTCGAAGGATGTTCGGAGGGGGGAACTGAGCCTTCAGCAACAACCGCAACTGCAGCAGAGGTTTGACCCGACCCGTCGGAAGCCTCTGCCACAACAACGTCGACAATAGACAGAGGATCTACCTCTGCTATTACCGGCGACTGTTTGACAGGAGCACCCAACTGGATCAGGTTAAACAGGGCTTCCTTGGAGGGCGAGCCCTTAAGCCCCAAGGAAGCCCAGAGCTGAAAAAGATCGTCGTTAGTCACATGGTCAGAATCAATGCCCTCCCCCGGAGCAGGAGGGGGAGCTGCCTCGCTATGGGAGGCAACGCCCTTTCCTGAAACCCGAGATTGGGAAACAAAAGAAGGGCCTGCGCTACCACTCGCCGGCCTCTCGCGAGAGAACGATCGAGTGGGAGCTTCGGAGGAGGTTCGGGCGGCGGAAGAAGAGTCCCCGGAACCTTCCTTCTTCAAGGCAACCCTTGAAGGAGAACGGTCCCGCTTAGGCTTCTTACGCCGCCGGGCAAACCTCTCCCACTGGGAGGTAAGCCACTCCCTGCACTCACTACAAGTATTTTCCCTTTCACACCGTTGACCTCGACACTGCGGGCATAAGGAGTGAGGGTCCGTCTCGACCGCCGACATGAACGTTCCACAAGGGCGGTCGGGGAGTCCAGGGCACTTCTGCATGATGGAAAGAAAGGATGAAGCCAACTTCAAACACACAAGCTGAAAGAAAAAGCAAAATATTAAGGCTGTCAACAATGCGAGGGCGAAGCAGAGACGTCTGCTCATTGCCCGAGCCAAAAGTGAAGTGAAGCAGTTCACCGGTGTGCGAGGGGGGGAGGGGTAGCTAGCTACCCCTCCCCCTACCCCCTTGCTAACTAGCAAGGGGGGTAGTTAACCCTCGTTAAAATTCTTATGGCTCGTTATTTCAGCTACGCCGAAAGTAAAACCCCATGTAAATAGCGTGGTTTGTATTTCGGTTACGGAACAAATAAGAATTAAGTATGCGCCCTTCCTTCCCCAGATGACATCCACGGGAGAAGGGGGGGATGAGTAACTGTAATAAAAACAGAATTATAATTATTAAAATCATCTAAGAATATTCACTAATAGTGAGAACCACTGACCCCCCGAAGGGAAGTGTTCCCCACGGAGAAAGCTGAAAAGTTAAAATACAATTAGATTTCACTAAAAATAATTGAGACCAACAAACAGAAGAGCAACCTAGCCCGCACACGGGAAAGGAGCTTCCGCAATAGTACGTTGTTGTAGTAAAGGTGAACGACCTCGAGAAGAGAGAGACCGTAGTCAATCTTTAAAAGGCCAGATTCCCTTCGCTCAGAATCCAAGTTTCCAGTAGGAAAAGAGGAAAAGGCGAAGACAATAGCTGAATGAAGAGGGTCCAAGTGATGATGATTCCCCTGCGGCGGCCGAGTTAACGGATATATGCCGACGGGAAGACCGATGGACAAGAGAGGGAGGGGCCGTTCCCCACGAAGTTGAACTGTGCTGGCCTTGCTACTACGCAAGTGTCGTTGTCGTATATCACACACACAGCACAAACACTGAAAAGGAAACTTACTACATTTCTATACACATATATATACATAAACATTAAGAATGTTTATATATATATTTACAAGTATAAGAAAAAAGTAAGTTAAAAGACAAAAATTGATGGCAGACCAAAATAGGCGAGGAGAGAGAGAGGAAACAACCGTCCTCGCTCCGAGCCAAAAGTAAAGTGAGCTCAAGCACAAGTGTGTGTGGGGGGGGTAGCAAGCTACCCTCCCCTACCCCCGCTAACTAGCGGTGTGGGTAGTAAACCCTCGTTAAATTTTAATGGCTCGTCATTTCAGCCACGCCGAAAGTAATACCCCTATTAAATATGACAAATTCGCAGGTAATTTTTATTTTCCCTAACTATACAAACCTTAACTATTTAATAGGGGTTATTACTTTCGGTGTAGCTGAAATGACGACCCGTTAAAATTTTAATGAGGGTTTACTACCCCACCGCTAGTTAGCGGGGGGTAGGGAGGGTAGCCTGCTACACCCCCTCACACACACCTGTGCTTGAGCTCACTTTGCTTGGAGGTAGGACTTCAAGGGGGATAGGGCTGCCGGGCAAGTTTGATTAAATAGCTAAGGTTTGTATAGTTAAGAAAAATACAAATTACCTACGAATTTGTCATTTGTTCCGTAACTGACATACAACCACGCTATTCAATAGGGGTGACTCACCCATTAGGAAGGGTGGAAAGTCCCTGCCAGTACTGGCTTTTGGCTTTGCCCGGGGACTCAATATTTGAGTGTGTTCACACTCAGCAATAAGGAGCCCCTACACCTTGCTAGAACATTGCTACGCAAGGACTGCGGCCTACGCAAGCTGTGTGTGAAGGTAAAATAAAGTGTGACTCGTCCTAGGAAGTTGACCTGTAGTCCTTTAGAAGGAAACTTTAGGCTAGGACTCTCCCAATACCACCTCATCAGGGTATGGGGACGTGACAGTATTATCTTAATACTCGGAACACAAGGAAACATGGTTTACCTGCAGTGGTTTGAGGTCAGCTGTGCAGAGAAACCAGGATGCTGCTTTCCCCAAGAGAGGGGAGGATGAAGAAAAGAGTAAGGGCCAGACAAATTTTTTCATTCATGCAGACTAAGACCAGGTAACAATGCCCTCAACCTTCTGCTAGTTGTCCACGAAGGAGCCTGAGGTTTTAAACCAGCTGTTGAGCAGCCACCACAGGGCCGATAGAAAACGTAGCAAGCCTCCTGTGGGTAAAGTCGTGCAGGTAGTGGGCTGTGAAGGTCGTCTGATGTTTCAACACCCCAGCTTGAAGGACCTGCATCACTTAGAAATTTCTCTTGAAGGCCAGGGACATACTTACGCCCCTGACATCATGTGCTCTAGGGGGACGTGACGGAGGAGGGTCTGGATTCAGGGACAGATGTATCACCCTACGAATCCATGCCGAGATGGTGTTCTTGGTGACCATTCTCTTAATCCTCCCAGTGCTAACAATGCTTGCACCTAGGGACGGACGGCAGCCGTTCTTCTGATATATAACCTCAGACTCCTTACTGGGCACAGTAGGAGAAGGTCTGGGACATCTGTTACAGAACGGAGACTCGAATCCGGAAGGAGTCGAACCGAGCGTCTGGCACTCCCTGATTTTGAGTCTTAGCACCAAACTCAGGGACGAATTTGAACGTTACCTCCCCCTCATACCCTTGCATGGGTGATGTCATATGAGAGAACATGAAGTTCATTGACTTGCTTGGCCGAAGCCAAAGCTAGTATGAACACCGTCTTCCAAGTTGGGTGGAGAACTGAAGCCTGGAGGAGGTCTCACATCCGACTGAGGGCAGGTAAGTTCATAACCTCGTATGAGTAGGGAAAGTTCCAGCGAGGAAGAAAAGATCATTCCTTTGAGCCTGAAGGCTAGACTTACGGCTGAGCGATAGCATTTCACCGCCGAGACTGAAAGGCGCATTTTCTTCCCATAAATACACGAGGAACTCTGCTATTGCTGGAATAGTGGCATCGAGTGGAGAGATACCCCTTCCACGACACCAACCACAGAAGACTTTCCAGTTTGCCTGGTAGACAGATGCGGATGATTTTCGCAGATGTCCAGACATCCTAATCGCAACTTGTTGCGAAAAATCCTCTCTCAGCAAGGAGATGCTGGATAGTCACCAGGCGTGAAGTCGTAGCGAAGCTACGGCTTTGTGAAAGATGCTAGCGTGTGGTTGTCTGAGTAGATCGTGTCGTGGAAGGAATTCTCTAGGAAATTCCGTTAGGAGTTGCAGAAGGTCCGGAAACCATTCCGCGTGATGCCATAGCAGAGCTATGAGGGTCATTGAAAAATTGACCGATATTCTGGTCTTGCTGAGCACCCTCCTCATCAGACAGAACGGGGGGGAAGGCGTACACGTTAATATTGTCCCACCATTGTTGGGAGGCATCTTGCCAGAGCACCATGGGATCCTGGACTGGGGGGAAGTACAGTGGAATCTTGAAGATCAGCGCTGTCGCGAACAGATCCACAGTCGGGGAACCCCACAAAGTCAGGACTTTGTTGGCTACTAGATGACACAAAGACCACTCGGTACTCACTATCTGAGACGCTCTGCTCAGATTGTCGGCGAGCACATTCCTCTTGTCTGGAATGAAACGCGCCGATAGTAGAATCGAGCGGACTTCGGTCCATCTCAGTATCTCTACTGCAAGATGGGATAGCTGCTTCGAAAAGGTACCTCCTTGCTTGTTGATGTAAGCCACTACTGTGGTGTTGTCGCTTATCACCACCACAGAGTGACCTGCCAGGTACTGTTGGAACTGCTGAAGGGATTCATCTCTAGACGATTTATATGGAGACACTTTTCTGATTCTGACCACAGGCCTGAGGTCCTGTGGTACAGAACGTGCCCCCCCCCCCCCTTTCTTTGAGGCGTCCGAAAACAGCATTAAATCCGGGGGAAGGACGAGAAGCTCCACTCCTCCTCGTAGATTCTCGTCTGTCACCCACCACTGGCGGTCCGTCCGTTCCGCAGGACCCATAGGGATCATGACGTCCGGGGAATCGCAACCTTGATTCCACCGGGATTTGAGCCGCCACTGGAGAGATCTCATCCTGAGGCGATTGTTGGGAACTAGACGAGCCAAGGATCAAAGGTGACCAAGGAGACGTAGCCACGATTGGGTTGGAAGCTCTTCTCGTCTGAGGAAAGGGCTTGCGACCCCACTCAGCCTTGCTATCCTGTCGTCTGATGGGAAGGCTTTGTGGAGATTGGTGTCTATAATCATGCCTAGGTAAACCAGTCTTTGAGTGGGAAGCAGAGAGGACTTCTCGATATTTACAATGATCCCCAGATCCTGGCAAAGTCCTAGAAGTTTGTCTCGGTGTAGAAGAAGGGATGACTCCGAGTCTGCTAGGATCAGCCAGTCATCCAGATAACGGAGGAGACGGATGACGATCCTATGTGTCCACGATGATATTAGGGTGAACACTTCTGGTGAAACCCTGTGGTGCTGTGGAGAGACCGAAACACAGCACCTTGAACTGGTACCTCTTGCGGTCTAGGCTCAATCCTAAGTACTTCCTTGAAGAAGGATGGACTGGGATCTGGAAGTACGCGTCCTTCAGATTTAGTATACACATGAAGTCTTGCGGTTTCACTGCAAGTCTGACCGTGTTCGCGGTCTCCATGCTGAACAGAGTTTGCTTTAATCTGGACCTCTGCCCTAAGGGCCCGCCCCCTTGCTGATCCTATGGCAAGGGAGCTAAATGACACCGGATTCGTCCTCAGGGGAGGTAGAGATGTTGTGAATGGGACACGATATCCCTGACTGATTACGGAAATCGTCCAGGAATCGGCCCAGAGTTGCTGCCACCTGTCTGCGCAACCTTGTAGGCATCCCCCCACTGGCGGACATGCAGGGGGACTGCCAATCCCAGCGTTTGAAGCCTCAGCTGCTCCCTCTAGGATTCTTCCCTCCCCTGGAGGACTTCTTGCCTTTCTTGTCCTTGACCGGAAAGGGCTTAGACACCACTGTCTTCGCTGCCGTTGTCGGTTTCGTGGTCTTGGTGGGACGTGGCTGCTGGGGTGCTGGAGGTTTATAGGGCTTGAATGTCAAAGCCCTATGTAGGAGGGAGTCTTGGTGACTTCCTCCACCTCTCAGCAGCCTGCTCCACGTCCTTAGGCTCAAACAGGTTCGTTCCCATAACGGAAGAATGTCTGAGCCTGTAGATTTCGGCGCTAGGGGCATCCCAGTACTGTCTTGGAGTCCTTCGACTCCCTCCTGGGAGGGATGCAGGACTCAACGACGGAGGCAGGCTCTTCTCCACCCTTATTCAAGACAACTTTACAGTGCGAGGTGGGGTTTCCCTCAATGGTGTGATGGGGGAACGTCTCACTTCACATGACTCCCCTGAGGACAGGGGAGGGAGAAAGGTCTGAGGGGGGAGGGTGCCTGCCTCGAAGACTTACGAGGAGACAGATTCGTCCTTGGAGAAGTTACCGCGGCCGAAACTCCTCTTTTCCTCTTCAGTTGAGTATATGCAGCCAAGGATTTGTGGCCCAACTCAGAGGTAACAGGCTTGCAAGCCTGTGCTACCGCTCTGATTAGAGCCCCAAACCAGGGCTGCCGGCTGATGGCTGCGCTGTTAGACACTCCCTCTGGAGGGGAAGTTGCCTGTAAGAAGAAAGAAGATAAGGAAGAAATGTCCCTGAACCTTTCTGGAACCTTCCCCCCTACCGGCAAGCGCGCTGTTCTGAGCTTGCGGGGGGCGGGGGGGGGATGCGGTGATGGCGCCCTTACCGCGCGTTGTCCCGCAGCCTTGCGCGTGGAAGGGTATTGGCGATTGCGCTAGGGAGCGCGCTGGCGCTCGCGCAATGGGGAATACCCGGGGCTCGCGCGCGGAAGACTGCTGGAGCGCGCGCGCGAGGGCGATTGCGCGGGTGCGAGGGTGAGACTTCATAGAGTGCGCAGGAATCAGATTGCACGCTCTTCGCACGCGGGCGCACAGGATCAGAATCAAGAGCCCGTGCGGGCGAAAATGACAAATTCGGAGATAATCTGTATTTTTCCTAACCATACAAACCTTAGCTATTTACATGGGGTATTACTTTCGGCGTAGCTGAATGATGAGCCATTAGATTTTTAACGAGGGTTAACTAACCCCTCGCTAGTTAGCGAGGGGGTAGGGGAGGGGTAGCTAGCTGCCCCTCCCCCCTCACACACCGGTGAACTGATTCACTTCGCTTAGAGGTAGGACTTCCCGGGGAACAGGGCTGGCGGGCAATTATGTGTAAATAGCTAAGGTTTGTATGGTTAGGAAAATTACAAATTATCTCCGAATTTGTCATTTGTTCCGTAACCGAAATACAAACCACGCTATTTACATGGGGTGACTTAACCCTTAGGTAGGGTGGTAAGTCTCAGCCTTACTGGCTTTGGCTTTGCCCGAGGACTAAGGATCCGAGTGTGTAGCACTCGAGATAAGGAGTCCCTGCACCTCAAAAGTTCCTTGCTCCGCAAGGAACGTGCGGCCTACATAAGCTAGTGTGTGTAGGAAAGAAGTGTGACTCGTCCTAGGAAATTGACCTGAAGTCCTTTAGATGGAAATCTAGGCTAGGACGTTCCCAATACCACCTCGTCAGGGTATGGGGGACGCGACAGTATTATCTAATACTAGGAACACAAGGAAGCATGGTTTACCTGCAGTGGTTTGAGGTCAGGTGTGCAGAGAACCCAGGATGCTGCTTTCCCCAAGAGAGGGGAGGATGAAGAAAAGAGTAAGGGCCAGACATACTTTTTCATTCATGCAGACTAAAACCGGGTAACAATGCCCTCAACCTTCTGCTACTTGTCCATTAAGGAGCCTGAGGTTAGATCAGCTGTTGTGCAGCCACCACAGGGACGATAGAGAACGTATCGAGCCTCCTGTGGGTCACGTCCTGCAGGTAGTGGGCTGTGAAGGTCGTTTGACGCTTCCAGACCCCAGCTTGTAGAACCTGCGTCACTGAGAAGTTTCTCTTGAATGCCAGGGACGTAGCGATGCCTCTGACATCGTGTGCTCTAGGGCGACGTGACGGAGGAGGGTCTGGATTCAGGGAATGGTGGATGACCCTGTGAATCCAAGCTGAGATGGTGTTCTTAGTGACCCTCCTCTTCGTCCTTCCTGTGCTCACAAACAGGGCTTGCACTCGAGGACGAACTGCAGCTGTTCTCTTAAGATAGAGCCTCAGACTCCTTACTGGGCACAGTAGGAGATGGTCTGGCTCATCTGTTACAGAACGGAGACTCGAAATCCTGAAGGAGTCGAACCGTGGGTCCGGAACTCTAGGATTCTGAGTCTTAGCGACAAACTCAGGGACAAACCCAAACGTTACCTCCCCCCATCCCCTTGAATGGGCGACGTCGTATGAGAGACCATGAAGTTCACAGACTCGCTTGGCTGAGGCCAGAGCGAGCAGGAACACCGTCTTCCAAGCCAGGTGACGATCAGAAGCCTGGCGTAATGGTTCGAACGGAGGTCTCTTAAAAGACACGAGGACACAAACCACGTTCCATGGAGGGGGTCTCACTTCCGACTGAGGGCAGGTAAGCTCGTAGCTTCGTATGAGTAGAGAAAGTTCCAGCGAGGAGGAAATGTCCATTCCTTTCAGCCTGAAGACCAGGCTTAAGGCTGAGTGATAGCCTTTCACCGCCGAGACCGAAAGGCGCATTTCTTCCCGCAAATACACAAGAAACTCCGCTATTGCTGGAATAGTGGCATCGAGGGGAGAGATACCCCTTCCATGACACCAACCACAGAAGACTCTCCACTTCGCCTGGTAGACCCCTGCAGATGACTTTCGCAGGTGTCGAGACATCCTCTCCGCAACTTGTTGCGAAAAGCCTCTCTCTGTGAGGAGCTGCTGGATAGTCTCCAGGTGTGAAGCCGAAGCGATGCTACGGCTTTGTGGAAGATATTGCAGTGTGGTTGCTTGAGTAGATCGTGTCGTAGAGGAAGCTCACACGGGAGTTCCGTCAGGAGCTGCAGAAGGTCCGGGAACCACTCTGCATGATGCCATAGCGGAGCTATTAAGGTCATTGACAGGTTGACCGATAGTCTGGTCTTGTTGAGCACCCTTCTCATCAGACAGAACGGTGGGAAGGCGTAAACGTCGATGTTGTCCCACCGTTGTTGGAAGGCATCTTGCCAGAGTGCCTTGGGGTCCGGGACTGGGGAACAGTACAGCGGAAGCTTGAAGTTCAAGGCTGTCGCGAACAGGTCCACTGTCGGGGAACCCCACAAAGTCAGGGCTTTGCTGGCTACTAGAGGATCCAAAGACCACTCGGTACTCACTATCTGCGATGCTCTGCTCAGACTGTCGGCGAGCACATTCCTCTTGCCCGGAATGAAGCGAGCCGATAGTGGAATCGAGTGGACTTTGGTCCATCTCAGTACCTCTACTGCAAGATGGGATAGCTGTTGTGAAAAGGTACCTCCCTGCTTGTTGATGTAAGCCACCACTGTGGTGTTGTCGCTCATCACCACCACGGAGTGACCCGCCAGGATCCGTTGGAACTGTTGAAGTGCCAGATATACGGCCTTCATTTCTAGCAGATTTATGTGGAGGCACTTTTCTGATTCTGACCATAGGCCTGAGATCCTCTGGTTCAGAACGTGGGCCCCCCCCCCCCCCCCCTTCTTTTGAAGCGTCCGAGAACAGCATCAAATCTGGGGGGAGGACGAGAAGATCCACTCCCTTTCGAAGGTTTACATCCGTCACCCACCACTGAAGGTCCATCCGTTCCGCAGGACCCATAGGGACCAGAATGTACGGGGAATCATGGCCTTCATTCCACCAGGACTTGAGCCGCCATTGAAGGGATCTCATCCTGAGGCGGCTGTTTGGAACCAGACGGGCCAAGGAGGAAAGGTGACCTAGGAGACGTAACCACGATTGGGCTGGAAGCTCTTCTCGTCTGAGGAAAGGATTTGCGACCCTCCTCAGCCTTGCTATCCTGTCGTCTGATGGAAAGGCTTTGTGGAGATTGGTGTCCAATATCATGCCTAGATATACCAGTCGTTGAGATGGAAGCTGAGAAGACTTCTCGAGATTTACCATGATCCCTAGATCTTGGCAAAGCCCCAGAAGCTTTTCTCGGTGTCGAAGAAGGGTCGACTCCGAGTCTGCTAGGATCAGCCAGTCGTCCAGATAATGGAGGAGACGGATGCTGATCCTGTGTGCCCACGAAGATATCAGGGTGAACACTGGTGAATACCTGGGGTGCTGTGGAGAGACCGAAACACAGCACCTTGAACTGGTAGGTCTTGTTGTCTACGCTAAATCTCAAGTACTTCCTTGAAGACGGATGGATTGGGATCTGGAAGTACGCGTCCTTCAGATCCAGAGTACACATGAAGTCTTGCGGTCTCACTGCAAGCCTGACCGTGTCCGCTGTCTCCATGCTGAACGGAGTTTGTTTGACAAACTTGTTCAGGGCTGAGAGGTCGATGACGGGTCTCCAGCCTCCAGATGCCTTCTTTACAAGAAAGTGTCGACTGAAGAAGCCTGGCAAGCCGTCCACGACCTCCTGGAGAGCATCCTTCTTGAGCATGGTCTCGACTTCTGCCCGAAGGTCTAGCCCCTTTACCAATCCCATGGCATAGGAGCTCAACGACACTGGATTCGCAGTCAAGGGAGGAAGAGATGTTATGAACGGGACGTGATATCCCTGACTGATCATGGAGATCGTCCAGGAATCCGCTCCGAGTTGCTGCCACTTGAATGCGCAACTTTGCAGGCATCCCCCCACTGGTGGACATGCAGGGGGATTGCCAATCCTAGCGTCTGCGGCCTCGGCCGATCCCTCTAGGATTCTTGCCTTCCCTGGAGGACTTTCCGCCCTTCTTGTCTTTGACAGGAAAGGGCTGCTGTTTGGACACCTTCGTCTTTGCTGCCGCTGCCGGTTTCGTCGACTTGGACTGGCAAGGTTGTTGGGGTGCTGGAGGTTTGTAGGGCTTAGATGTAAGAGCCCTTTGGAGGAGAGAATCGTGGTTCGATTTCCTCCACCTCTAAGCTGCCTGTTCCATATCCTTGGGCTCAAACAGGTTCTTTCCTAGGATGGAAGAGTGTCTGAGCTTGCAGACATCCAAGGCTGGGACCTTCGCGTGGAACCTCTCAGTAACCGCATCATGTCGTTTCAAGATCGAGTTTGCCCACAAGTTCGAAACTTGGTGGGCCAGAAACTCGATGGTACGTGTGCCCGAGAGGAGGAAGGTCTCCAGAGCCTTCCCGGTGCTTTCCTTGGACAGATCCTCGGATCGTAGCAGGATGCCCAGAGACCCTAGTCAGACATCCAGCCACGAAATGGCCTGCATGGCACACTTTGCGACCTTCTCCTGACTCAGGATCTCCGTTGCCAAGAATGTCACCTGCCAGTTGGAGAGTCTCTCAAGAGAGACTGCCCTGGTAAGCTCTTCCACGGAGTGGTGGAGCGGGAGAGCTAAACAGGGCTCCTCCATGATCTCAAAGTACCTCCTCTGTTGGACACGAGGAGGTGGGAGGAGCTTGTTACCAGCAGAGGAACGGCTGGAGGAGGCGAGTTCCGAAAGCTGGCCCTCAACCTTATCTCTGCCACTCTTCACCCCTTGGGACCAAGGCAGAGCCGCACTGGCCTTAGAGGGTTTTTGAGTGCCATAGACTTGGTCCAGGACCGTATCCTTGCCTTCACGAGGGGCGGTCTCGGGGTCCTTGAACTTGTTGAGATGCCTCATCAAAGTCAGGACTTGCCAGAAGGCATGCTCTGAATCATGCTGCTCTCCTCCTGGTGAATTGGCAGCAAAGTCTCCTGTCCCCAACTGCTCTACTTGGGGGGACACGTGGACGTTCTCCTGGGGTCTCGCTAGCTCTGGTCGAATCCTTGAAGACTTCGAGACGGTCTTTGAGTCCGTCGGTTCCCTTCTAGGAGGGATGCAGGACTCCAGTAAAGAAGTCTGAGGGCTCTTCTCCGCCCCAGTACGCGACGATTCTCCTACTCGTGGTGGGGTCTCTCCCATTGGTGCGGTGGGAGAAGGTCTCACCTCGATAGATTCTCCTGAGGACGGAAAACCTTCGTCCACAGGAGAAGGAGAGAATGTCTGAGGGGGGGAAGGAGCCTTCCTTACGGACTTCTTAGGAGCCAGTTTGACCCAAGGAGAAGTCACCACGAACTCTACTCCTCTCTTCCTCTTCAGTGGGGTCGAAGCTGTCGTTGGTTTGAAACCCAAATCAGCGAAGGCAGGCTTAACAGCCTGGACAACAGCTCTGATAAGGGACTCAAACCAAGGCTGTCGGCT
The DNA here is from genome assembly GCF_036898095.1 of Palaemon carinicauda. Taxonomy (NCBI): domain Eukaryota; kingdom Metazoa; phylum Arthropoda; class Malacostraca; order Decapoda; family Palaemonidae; genus Palaemon; species Palaemon carinicauda. The sequence goes on along the minus strand of NC_090727.1, from coordinate 12,652,004 downwards.
GACAGACGCAGTGTCAGACTCCCACTGGAGGAAAGGGGATTGGGCGATCCTTTGGAGTAGACACCATAGGGCCTGCCTGATAGGAAGAAGATTGGTGCCTAGACCTCTCTTAAGACTTCCCCTCCTCCTGCGAGCGCGCTGTTCTGCGCTTGCAGGGGGAGGATCGTGAAGATGATGACCTGGTTGTACGCACTCCTGAAGACTCGCTCGGCTGCTCGCGCTGCGAAACCCGTCGGGAATCGCGCTTGGGGTTGCGCTGGTGCTCGCACGATGGACAAATCGCAGGTTCGCGCGCGAGCGAGGGGGGGCGTGGGCACGCGGGCGAGGGTGCGCGCGGCCATAAGGGCAAGCGTTGGCAGCCGGGAGAATGACGGCGCGCAGCGTGTTGGCGAGCGATGGCGCGTAGGGCGAGAAGGTGAGCGATCGCGCACAGGAGAGATAGCGCTCTGGGCACGTAGGTGACCTTCGGCGAGCAGGATCATGGGCGCGCGGGCGTGCTGAAGAGTGCTTGCGCGCAGGCGATGGATCGCGCGGGCGCACAGGAGATCGCTGGGGCGCAGGTGCGCGATCTAGAGCAGGCAGCTGGGGCGCAAGGCCAGCAGGTGTAGAAGCGCGTACCGGAGGCTGCTCGTGGGCGCGTGCAGGAGACTTCTCGTGAGCACGTGGGCGTGTAGTGTCTCGTCCAACTCTGGAAGTGCGCAAAGGCGAGTGCGCACCATGGCACGCAGGCGAGGGCTGACGCGTGGCCGAGTTCCGAGGGCGCGCAGGTGATCGCGGGCGAGAAGGAGAAGTATGAGTCTTCTTGCCTGCGCCCAGATCCGGGGATCGTGGGCGCGCGAGCGAACGATGGCGCGCAGGAGAATATCGCTGGCGCGCAGGAGGATATCGCTGGCGAGCTGGAGATCGTGGGCGCGCAGGAGGATATCGCTGGCGAGCTAGAGATCGTGGGCGCGCAGGGCGCGTGTCAGGAACAGGTCGCGCAGATGTGCGCTGACGAGTAGGAGATCGCTGGGGCGTAGGCAATTGCTTGCGAGCAGGTGAGCGCTGGCGAACAGGAGTATGGTGACGAGCAGGAGAGCGCTGACGAGTTGACTCTGCCTCTGCTGCAGGAGATCGCTGGCGCGTAGGAAGGTCCTCAGCAACAGCAGGAGAGCGCTTGCGCGCTACTAAGAGAACGTGGGCGTACAGGTGAAACCTGGCGCTTAAGGGACTTGCTCACATTGTGAGACAAGCCCTTCTGGCCCAAAGGGACCGTAGGCCGTTGGAAAACGGGGTGCGTGGGCGCCCACAGCGCGTCAGCTTCCAGGAACGGAGAAGGAAGATCCACAGGTTTGGCAGGCGTTGGAGTTCGCGAACGATCTGCAGAGAGGTCCAGAGATGCAGCTGCAACGGTCGAGGAGGAACCTCTGCGGGGGACGTCGAGGGCGAAGAACCGAAGAGGCGCCTCCTAACTCCCTTGTAGGAAGAAGGAAGACCTCTACGGCGGAGTGGAGGGCGAGCCTTGCAGCGAAGAAGACCTCTAGGAGCAGGAACACCATCATCGGTCCTCCGAAGAGGAATCTCTATCAGTGTACTCCCCCGAGGGGGAGAATCACCCGCAGGAGAGACCGTTGGACTCAGCTCCTCCCTCGAAGGATGTTCGGAGGGGGGAACTGAGCCTTCAGCCACATCAGCAACCAAGGCAGGGGTTTGACCCGACCTGTCGGAAGCCTCTGCCACAACAACGTCGACGATAGACAGAGGATCTACCTCCGCTATCACCGGCGACTGCTTGACAGCTGCGCCCAACTGGATCAAGTCAAACAGGGCTTCCCTGGAGGGTGAACCCTTAAGCCCCAAGGAAGCCCAAAGCTGTAATAAATCATCATTAGACACAGAGTTATTAACATCCGCCCCCGGAGGAGGAGGAGGAGGAGCTGCCTCGCTATGGGAGGCAACTCCCTCTCCCGAACCCCGAGGTTGGTCAACAAAAGTGGCCTACGCTACCACTCACCGGCCTCTCAAGAGAGACCGATCGAGTGGGAGCTTCGGAGGAGGTTCGGGCAGTGGAAGAAGAGTCCTTGGAACCTTCCTTCTTCAAGGCAACCCTCGAAGGAGAAAAATCCCGCTTAGACTTCTTCTTCCGTCGCCGGGAAAACCTCTCCCACTGGGAGGTAGACCACTCCATGCACTCACTGCAAACTTTGTCTCTATCACACCGTTGACCTCTGCAGTACGGACACAAAGTGTGAGGGTCCGTCCCGACCGCCGACATAAAAGTCCCACAAGGGCGGTCGGGTAAGCCAGGGCACTTCGCCATGATAGAGGTAGAGGCCAACTTCTAAACACACAACTGAAAGAAAAAGCAAAAATAATTAAGGCTGTCAATATGCGAGGGTGAGGTAGACACGTCTGACCATCACCCGAGCCAAAAGCGAAGTGAATCTGTTCACCGGTGTGTGAGAGGGGAGGGGTAGCTAGCTACCCCTCCCCTACCCCCTCGCTAACTAGCGAGGGGGTAGTTAACCCTCGTTAAAAATCTAATGGCTCGTCATTCAGCTACGCCGGAAGTAATACCCAATGTAAATAGCGTGGTTTGTATTTCAGTTACGGAACAAATAAAAGATCGTCGGCTCGCGCGCGAAAGACTATCGGGGCGCGCGCGCGCGCGAAAGACTATCGGGGCGCGCGAGCGTGCAAGACTATCGGCCCACGCGCGGGAGGCCATCGGTACACGCGTGAGGGAAAGAGCGTCGGCGCTTGCGCACGTAAGAAGATCGTCGGCGCTTGTGTGCGTATGAAGATCGTCGGCGCTTGCACGCGTAAGAAGATCGGCGAGCACACGCGGGAAATCATTGGTACCCGCGTGCGGAAGATCGTCGGCGCTTGCGCGCGTAAGAAGATCGGCGAGCGCACGCGGGAAACCATCGGTACCCGCGCGCGGAAGATCGCCGGCGCTTGCTCGCAGAAGATTGCTAGCGCTTGTGCGCGTAAGAAGATCAGCGCTTGTGCGCGTAAGAAGATCAGCGAGTGCACGCGCGCGAAAGTAGAGGTGCACGCGGGAAACCATCGGTACCCGCGCACGGACGATCGTCGGCGCTTACACGCGTGAGAAGATCACCGGCGCTTGCGAGCGTAAGAAGATCGTCGGCGCTTGCGAGCGTAAGAAGATCGTCGGCGCTTGCGAGCGTAAGAAGATTGGCAAGCGCGCACACAAGTAAGTTGAAGGGTCAGCTGGCAGGACGATCAGGAACTGGGATGTGTCCTTTAAAAAAGGGCGGGCATCCCCCGATGAGGACCGTAAGCGGGTCTGCTTTAGAGTCCAGGACCGAAGTCCTTCGTTGCAGCGCAAGGTTGCGCTGGTAGATTGGTAGGTTAGCCGGCAGGACGATCAGGAACTGGGATGTGCCCTTTGGAAGGGCCAGCATCCACCGATGGGACCGTAAAAGGTCCGTGTTAGAGTCCAGGACCGATGTCCAAAGGACCACAAGGTAGAGATCACTGGAAGTTCTGCTTGATCCTCCGAGGCGGAGTCTCTATGAGAGACCTCTCCCGCGAACGAGAGAGGTGACACTTCGTAGAAGAGATCTGAAGACACTCGTGGTGACGCCCCTTAGGGCCGGTGGATCAGCAAGCTGACCTTAGCAGTAGCAATCCACCGAAGAGAAGTCTCTATGAGTGGCCTCTCTCGCGAACGAGAGAGGTGAACACTTCGTAGAAGAGACTTGCCAAGACTGTGCTCCACCCCTGAAGGAAGAGAAACTCAGCAAGGGGGGAGAAAAGTCTGGCCGAAGGGCAGCAACAGTAGTCGAAGGCGATGAATTTATCAAGGTATAGGAAGTTCTCCCTTTGAAGGGAGAAAACCTCACACCTGGGGAGGAAACCTCCCTCGAAAGGGAAGTTGTCCAACCCCTGGAGGCAAACCTCCATTAGCATTCTAAGATGATCTGAATTGCTGGCATGTTGTCACGGGAGTACTTCTAAAAAAAGGGATAACTTCCATGACGACGTCCTCTGAGGGACGGCAGCGACAGCAGAATCCCCAGGCATGTAGAGGACAGCTCTGCTTCGTTGGCACTCTTTAGTCGAACGAAGATAAACTGCATAGTTAACTGGGAAAATAAAATTAAATAATTATTTTAACAGAAATTCCCTAGGGAGGAACTCCGAAGAGGAACCCCGAGGGAATAACATAAAATGACAAATTCGGAGATAATTTGTATTTTTCCTAACTATACAAACCTTAGCTATTTAATATGGGTTATTACTTTCGCGTAGCTGAAATGACGAGCCATTAGAATTTTAACGAAGGTTTACTACCCCCATCGCTAGTTAGCGGGGGGTAGGGAGGGGTACCTTGCTACCCCCCCCCCCCCCCTCCCCCCTCACACACCTGTGTGATGAGCTCACTTTGCTTAAGAGGTAGGACTTCACAGGGGACAGGGGTGGTGGGCAAGTTTGATTAAATAGCTAAGGTTTGTAGTTAGGAAAAATACAAATTATCTCCGAATTTGTCATTAGTTCCGTAACTGAAATACAAACCACGCTATTTAATATGGGTGACTCAATCCTTAGGAAGGGTGGAAAAGTCCCAGCCATACTGGCTTTTGGCTTTGCCCGGGGACTCATTATCTGAGTGTGTCCGTACTCAACAACAAAGAGTCCCTGCACCTCGCTCGCACCTTGCTACACAAAGGCTGCGGCCTACATAAGCTGTGTGTGATGGATTATTTGTGACTCATCCTAGGAAGTTGACCTGAAGCTCTTTAGATGGAAAACTTTAGGCTTGGACTTACCCAATCCCACCTCGTCAGGGTATGGGGACATGAACAGTATCAACTTAATACTAGGAACACATGGAAGCATGGTTTACCTGCAGTGGTTTGAGGTCAAATCAAACTCCCACATTCCCTTCGCTGAGAATCCAAGTTCCCCGTAGGAAAAGAGGAACCGCGAAGATAAAAGATGAATGAAGAAAGTCCAACGATGACGATTCCCCAAGGCGGACGAATTAAACGGAAAGCCGAAGGAAACGACAGAAGGACCAAGAGGGAGAGGCCGCGCCCCATGACGAAAAACCGTGGTGGCCTAGCACTACCGGTGTCGTTGTCGTACACTACCACACAGCACAAACACTGAAAAAAAACTTACTACATTTCTATACACAAAAATATATACATAAACATAAAGAATGTTTATATATACAGTGAACCCTCGTTTATCGCGGTAGATAGGTTCCAGTCGCGGCCGCGATAGGTGAAAATCCGCGAAGTAGTGACACCATATTTACCTATTTATTCAACATGTATATTCAGACTTTTAAAATCTTCCCTTGTACGTAGTACTGTTAACAAACTACCCTTTAATGTACAGAACACTTAATGCATGTACTACAGTACCCTAAACTAAAACAGGCACAAATATTAAAGGTGATTTTATATCATGCATTTCCTAAACATGCTAAAAAGCACGATAAAAAATGGCAACCAATGTTTTGTTTACATTTATCTCTGATCATAATGTAGAAACAAACTGGAGGTAGAGCTTTGCTTATTACCCAGACATATTTCCCATACTTTTCCCTTAGAACTACATCACATCTTCCTACTTTAGATATATATATATATATATATATACATATATATATATATATATATATATATATATATATATATATATATATATGTGTGTGTGTGTGTGTGTATATATATATATATATATATATATATTTATATGTATACACATATACATACCTACATATATACATAAATACATGCATACATATATATATATATATTACTGTATATATATGGGTTATGGAAAAAATCCGCGAAGTGGTGAATCCGCGATGGTCGAACCGCGAAGTAGCGAGGGTTCACTGTACTGTATATATTACAAGTACAAGAAACAGTAAAGACAAAAACATTAATGGCTGTCAAAAAGGGAGGGTGGAAGCGGACACGTCCGCTCACCACCCGAGCCAAAAGTAAAAAGTGAGCTCATCACACGTGTGTGTGTGTGGGGGGGGGGGCAAGCTACCCCTCCCTAACCCCCGCTAACTAGCGATGAGGGTAGTAAACCCTCGTTAAAATTCTAATGGCTCGTCATTTCAGCTACGCGAAAGTAATAACCCATATTAAATAGCGTGGTTTGTATTTCAGTTACGGAACAAATAAGAATTAAGTATATGCCCACCTTCCCCAGATGACATCCACGGGAGAAGGGGGAGGGGGGGGGGGCGGAGTAACTGTAATAAAAACAGAATTATAACAGAATTATATTTATCTAAATCATCTAAGAATATAATAGTGAGAACCACTGAACCCCCGAAGGGAAGAGTTCCCCACGGAGAAAGCTGTAAAGTTAAAATACAATTAGATTTCACTAAGAATAATTGAGACAAACAAACGGAATAGCAATCTAACCCGCAATGGGAAAGGAGCTACCGTAATAGTATGTAGTTGTAGTAAAGGTGAACGACCTCAAGTAGAGAGAGACCGTAGTCAATCTAAAAAAAGGCCACATTCCCTTCGCTGAGAATCCAAGTTTCCCATAGGAAAAGAGGAAAAACGAAGATAATAGATGAATGAAGAGGGTCCAGGCGATTATGATTCCCCTGCGGCGGCCGAGTTAACGGATATATGCCGACGGGAAGACCGATGGACCAGAGAGGGAGAGGTCGTTCCCCACGAAGTGGAACTGTGGTGGCCTTGCTACGCAAGTGTCGTTGTCATACATCACAAACACTGAAAAGAAATCTTACTACATTTCTATACACAAATATATATATAAACATAAAGAATGTTTATATATATATTAAAAGTATAAGAAAAAGTAAGTAAAAAGACAAAAATTAATGGCAGTCCAAAATAGGTGAGGAGAGGGAGAGGAACAACCGTTATCGCTCCAAGCCAAAAGTAAAGTGAGCTCAAGCACAGGTGTGTGTGTGAGAAGGGGGGGGGGGGGGGGGTAGCAGGCTACCATCCACACCCCCCCCCTAACTAGCGGTGGGGTAGTAAACCCTCGTTAAAATTTTAAAGGCTCGTCATTTCAGCTACGCCGAAAGTAATAACCCCTATTAAATAGCGTGGTTTGTATGTCAGTAACAGAACAAAGCGTGGTTTGTATTCCAGTTACGTAACAAATGATTATTTATCACTTTTGAGATTTGTAAACAGATACAGAACCTATAAAACCAACCTAACCTAACCTAGTAGTTCCCAGTTCGCAACCCCTCCCCCGGACCACCCTTCCCAGGTCACAACCCCTCCCCCGGACCACCCTTTCCAGGTCACAACCCCTCCCCCGGACCACCCTTCCCAGGTCACAACCCCTCCCCCGGACCACCCTTCCCAGATCACAACACCTAGCCGGGGAACAAGCCCGCCCCCAACCCCCTTTCCCAGGTCACAACCACTGGCCGAGGGGCAAGCTCCCGGGACCCCCCCTTTCCAGGTCACAACCGCTCGCTAGATCCCCTTTCCCAAGTCACAAAGTAAAAGTAAATCACATATAAATACTTACATTATGAAAAAGTAAATCACAAATAATTCCTTACCTTACCATTAACACCAATGTCTTTTTTTTTTTTTGTCTTGGCAATCTTAACAGAAGCCTTGCAGTAGAAATGTACTGGTCTTCCCAAAAAATTATGTGCGAATCGGATCTTTGAGGCATTATATCGCGGTTATTTTTCTAATTTCACATGAGTAACAATAGATTTACACTGAACGGAGAGCATTTCCACCATAATCAATTGCCGACATAAATGAAAATGCAGTAAATTTCAAAATAGATTGATGTACTTCCCTTAAGTTTCCTCTTGGAGACGTCTGTATGTGATGGTGGTGAAGTTGAAACTGCAGGGGAAGGTGGAAAAATGGCTGTTGTAGAACAACATCCAGAAACTTATGAAGTACTTATAGGCTGTTAATCGATTTAAAAAAACCGCCTGACAAATACATCATTGTAAATGCCACAGAAAGATCCCCAAAACGATGAGATACAGCGCATATGCAATAAGTCGCCTTCAGTCTCTCAGAGGTAAACAATGCACTTAAAGTGAAAAACATACTTCACATTCTTATCGACCGATACATAAGTTATTATGCCCCAGCCCCTATTAAACATATAGAGGAAAATACCAAAATAGCCAACACTCATCCCTTTCTTCTAGCGAATTCCAGTTTCACTACTAGTTAAAGTACAAGTACCATATATTTACAAACAGGAGTAATTCCATTGGTAGAAAGAGAGTGGAAGGGGGGCTCGTGTGCAGGAAGTATAAACTCGTAATCACGCAAAAAGCTATGTACAAACGCACAAATGGGAGGAGAAAGACAATTTTTTATGTAGTTTTACAATAATAACAAAATATATGGTTCATGTGTTTAGCCAGAAATTAAAGTATATATTCACACAAAAAACCTGATGATTTAGGCACCAAGACTAAGACTATCAATTTCAAATAATGTAGATATACTTATTTTTTCTTACTTATTTAAGGGTAAAGGTGGGTATCACTATGCCGCTAATTTAGTAAGAATCACAAAAACCTAAGTTAGGTTATGTGGCGGGGGACTACCTTTGACAAAGACATTTCCCTTTGATATCTTTACAAATCTAGCACAAAGGTGAACACAGTCAGCATAGAAAACTCCCATTTTTAATGTCACAGATGGTTTACATAACTTATTGCTAAATATAGTTATCTAAAATGTGCTCTAAATGAAAGCATATTAATTTCCAGTACAAACCGACATCAAACTAGCTCTAAACATGTAGAAATACAACTGAACACCACATTTACAGGGGCGTAGGAGTGTTTTCCTGTTTGGGGGGGCTAAAGTTCGAAATAACACTGAAGGCGGAGCCGCAGGCGCGAAGGTATGGGGGGGGGGGGGGTCTGGGGGTCTCCCCCCAAAAAATTTTATGATGGAACACCCTCAGATGTGATTTCCTGGGATCTGACAGCATATTGTATCAAAAACAAAATCATATTTTTGGAAGATTTTATGTGACCAATTCCAATTTTTATACAATAACAATCGTAAAATACCAATAGGCCTACTGAGCCGCTGGGAATCAACAACACACCCAAGTCTCACAGACACACTTGCTCAGTGGTGATTAACTGTGGTGATAAATTACATTTGTAGTTAACTGATTCGCTGCGGGCAACGTAATATTACGTCAAAATATTTTCCATTGTTTCACTGCGGGAGACGTAATATTCCGCAACAAATTTGATATATTTGCCATCATGTACTGTTTTAAGTCAATGTCAATGACAAGAGTCAGAAACACTCTAATGTGTCTTGGGAATCAATGTATGATTAGTGTATATCTAAAATTGATCATAATAGGGTGAAATTTATATGTGAAAGGTAGTCTTTATATAAAAAAATAGCAGTTTTATGAAATAAAATTGCGTATCGTCAAACACGGCACATAGACCTAGTGAACTCCCCGTTAAAAACAACAATGGTTCATGATAAATTTTATTCTCACCAACTAATTGTATACTTTATACAAACAATGGTTGATACATTGTTTCATTTCAGTAAGTTTATTTTCATAACCTGTTTGGTACAATGGATAAAACATCATTATGTTTTGACAAATGTTGATGACTCAAAGTGGTCAACACGATCACAGTGAACGTAAATATGACGATGTCAACACTATAACAAAGCAATTCATATTACTCAATGAATAATAACATGAAGCATCAGACCTTGTGAGAGGAGAATACAGTAAATTTGATTCTTTCATTTGTTTACTTCGTGAATCTAGATAAATGAAAACATTAGGTAAATCAAATCGTTCTACAACAAATTTCAACTTGCTTTCCAATATTGCTGTTGTGTTGTACAACATATATTAAAATAACTGAATTTAGTTATATATATATATATATATATATATATATATATATATATATATATATATATATATATATATATATATATATATATATATATATATATAGAATTGTAAGTAAGCAAAATTAAGAACAAGCATATTTATAATATAAACATACATATTGGAAAGTCATGCCTGAGACTAGAAAATATACATATTAAAAGTGTACGAATAACGTATGATTAATACTTCGTAAGCTCTAAAATTATGTAAAGGTATACATATTTAAAAAGAAATTATATATATATATATATATATATATATATATATATATATATATATATATATATATATATATATATATATATATACATTCATGCATATGTTTATTTGTGTGATATTCGTCAACTACATGTGTTCGCGTGTCATGTTTTCAAATTATTACTGCGTATCAATAATGTAGTTTGTTACTATAATAGTGTTTGGTAGCCTAATGATGGATAGATTAACATAAGTTTGCACGGTATGCACTGGGGGTCAAACATTTTAAGTGGCTTGATTAGCAATATTGGGGCTGCTCTCTGTAAAACTAAGCGAGTGACGAGTGACGTACGGGACTGTGAAACTATGATGCTGGGCACTAACATGATACTTACGTGGCGGGAGTGGGGTGGGAGGGTGAGAATGTACAAGAGCTGTTGCCAGAGATGAAATGCATTTACAAAATGTATATCTGAATGTTTAAAAGCATATTTTCAGCAAAAAAGTGGGGGGAGCTATAGCCCTCCCAGCCCCCCCTGCTCCTACGTCCATGTTTACCAAGAGCTACCTCGAACGGCGCACGTGTAAATATTCAAGTAATTTCGTCTGAGGTAGGCCTACCTTTCGACTCATTCCATCTGATATTGTTCAAATACCATCAATAATCTTAAAATCATCTTTTTTCTACTCTATTTTCCTGTCAAATTCTAGTTTTGATCTTACTAAATACTTAATGCAGCTTTTACTGCAAGAGGTAGGGTTACATAATGTGACATTGATCAGCTATCAGCAAACAACAAATAAGGTTCTACAGGTAAAAATGTTGTGATATATGTTGACGCTCTCCAAGTCTGCTTTAAATAAAGCCTAAATAAAAAAAACAATTAAGGAAAAACAATACTCATTTTAATTAAATGAAAATACCTCGTTATGTGTTGTCTTCCCTTATGTGGGTCATGTCCAGCCCCAGACATGTAGTCATGGCTTTTCTTCCCATAGGGCATTTGTTTCCAAAACGTCGTAGTATTCATTTTCACCACTAAAGAACTGAGATCGGACGTTCAAGAGCATTTAAAAGTTCACTTTCATTGTCGATACAAGAATGTAAGATAAAATTCGAATTAGACCGCGACGTATGTAGCAATATCACTTTCAAAACACAAAACTACACGCAGTGTTGCCAGATGGGTGAGTCTAAAAATCTCCAAAACTAGTGATAAAAAATCTCTAAAACAACCAAAAAATCCCCATTTCCACAAATATATTTTCTTCTAATCCTGTAGGCTTTACTAATATAGAAATTACTTACTATACTTCATGTAAGTTCAAGCAAACTAATTGCAACAATATAAAGGTTTACTCATCTTTGTTTCCTCTTCATAGAAATGTGTACAGAAATCAGAATATCCCCATTAGACACCCAAAATCTCCAAATCTGGGGATAAATTCCCATATCTGCCAACACTACTACACGAAATCACGATTCCCTTTCCCAGTTCGGAATTCAGAGTTGCCAATTATGCCATATTTGCCAGATAGATAATTACGTTTCGCACAGTTTCTGTGTTAAATATTATATTAGCAATATTCTAATTTCATTAAAGTTATTATAATTTCTACGATAATAATTCAGGTTAATATATCATAAGAATTTACATGAGATTAAAGGAATAAGTAAATTTAAAAAACTTCCCTATGTAAAAATTTGTTTCGAGCCATTTATCTGGAATACTGTACATTCTAAGCCTCTTATACATAAAATACGAATATATTTTATATATAGCCATGCAATGTATATTACTTCAAGAAACTAATATGACGAATTCTCATCATATGAATTAATTCAGTGTAGCCTTAACCTGAAATGGGCAAGTCAAATAACCAACCTAGTCCACACACACACACAATATATTCTCAGTAATATATAAAATATTTACAAATATCATATTAGGCCGATTAGAAAGACAGCTACACTTCAATCAACAAAGAGAGCAGGCGGCTTTAGAATTAGGTACTGTATTCGACAGCGGACCATATCCATATAATTAACCAGCTAAAGGAAAAATTAAGAGTATGACAGACCATTATGTATAACATTTATAGACTGTGAGAAAGCTTATGATCCTGTCATACCTTCATCAGTAATGAAAGTATTTCAGAAACAAGGAATAGATTAATCTTATGTTAGAACACTTAAAATTATCTGTACTGGAAGTAGTCTACAGCCATCCTAAAAATAAAGATAGTGAAAAAAAATCTGATTGAGAAATTAAGGAGTTGAACAGGGAGACCCCATATATCCTAGATTATTCACGGTATGGCAAGAAAAAGTTTTTAAGCATTTACACTGGGAATTGTCGAAATTAACGTTAATAGGGAATACCTTAAAAACTTTAGATTTGTACAGTAGATGGCATAGTTCTGTCTAGTGAATCGTGGGAGGAATTGTGTGTGTTATAATGTGAGTTGACAATACAGAACTCACATGGATTAAATTTTGCAACTAGACCGCCCTACTGAAATAAACAAGGAGGTAGATCTCCCTTTTTCTGGTAGATTAAATATTGCATGGTAGACCGCCTACTAAAGTACCACTGACGAACCATTAGAGGTGGTTAATGAATATACATACTTATGACAGACAGTGTCTCCCAAGGACATCAGACCGAAAATATTAAAAGAAGGATAAGCATGAGAGGGAGAACTTTTGGTAAAAAAAAATGAGATTCTGAAAATTAAATTGCCACTTCTCTAAAAAGAATAATATTTAATCAGATGATCCTACCAGTGTTATCTTACACATCAGAAACTTGGAGCCTTACTATAGCCATAGAACATAAGCTAGTTACCGGTCAAGGAGCAATGGAAAGAATAATGATGGGAATGATACTATGAAACAATATATATATATATATATATATATATATATATATATATATATATATATATATATGTATATATATATATATATATATATATATATATATATATATATATATGCGTGTGTGTGTGTGAGGGAATTAGCCTATTTTTAGGAAAATTTATCTCAGGAAAAATGATTGACCTATGTGAATGGGAGAGGTGTCATGTGAGGCGAATGCAGTGCAAATTAGATCAAGGTGAATGGTTGGAAGAGTTTACAATGGAAGGTAAAAGAGACACAGCACTAAATGATGGAAGAGTGGAAAGGGTTGATGTTTGTTCGAAGATATTTGTGGAAGTAGCAATGTTGTATCAGGATTAATAGAGCAGGCTACTCTATTAATGCTAATGAGTTATTGGGTCCTTTGACTGGCCAGACAGTCCTACATTGGATCCTTCTCTTTGGTTACAGCTCATTTTCCGTTTGCCTACACATACACAGAATAGTCTGGTTTATTCTTTACATATTCTCCTCTGTCCTCATACGCCTGACAACACCGAGATTACCAAAAAAATCTACCTCGCTCAAGGGGTTAACTACTGCAATGTAATTGTTCAGTCGCTAGTTTCCTCTTGGTAAGGGTAGAAGAGATTCTTTAGCTATGGTAAGCAACTCTTTTAGGAGAAGGATACTCCAAAATCAAACCATTGTTCTCTAGTCTTGGATAGTGCCATAACCTCTGTCTGTACCATGGTCTTTCACTGTCTTCGGGAAGAGTTCTCTTGCTTGAGGGCACACTCGGGCACACTATTCTATTATTTCTCTTTCTCTTGTTTTTTTAGTTTTTATTGTACATATAGGAAATATTTATCTTAATTCTGTTACTACTCTTAAAATATTTTATATTGCTAATTACTTTTCTTGTAGTTTCCTTATTTCCTTTCCTCACTGGGCTATTTTCCCTGTAGGAGCCATCGGGCTTATAATATTCTCCTTTTCCAACTAGGGTTGTAGATAATAATAATAATAATAATAATAATAATAATAATAATAATAATAATAATAATAATAATATATTAACCCATGGCAGGGCATTCTTTGGGCTCCTCAACACCCACACCACTGTAAATTTCACGCTCTCCTTTTGTACAGTTTATACAATAACATTACAAATTAATTGAGTAAATAATCCAAACTTTTAACATCTAATACTAAAGAAAGATGCATAGTCACCTGGTTTTGATGGGCCCCTGCTCTTGCTAGACCCCTATACAATGCTTCATCTTTCAGGATAATACGACACTGGAGAGTGACTAGTTATAGATAATGAAAGTGGGGCCATTGGATATTCTTTAGGCGTGATAATGCAGCAATCACCGTGCTGTATCAAAGTGTGTGTGTGTGTGTGTGTGTGTGTGTGTGTGTGTGTGTGGGTGGGTGGGTGGGTGGTGTGTGTGCGTACTATGAATTAATTTTTCATTGATGTTGTAAAGACTGATCTAGAGATGATAGGTAACATATCTCAGGAATGATAAAAAGGACTTGGGTGGGAACTCAGGGTGATTTTCATAAGTTGGGAATGAATTGCTGAACTTTCTTTAGTTGCTGTCACAAAATAGTAAATCTTCAAGCCTCTAAATCCAGGGTCCAGTTCGACAGCAAATTACCACTAGACAAATTCTGGAAAGCCATTCTGAATTGAAGATATATGATTCTTTCTGTACTAGCAAATTTTGCTCTGAGTTATTAGTTTACCTATTCCAAAGTTGAGCACAGAGTGGTATTCGGTAAAATAAGTCATAATTGAACTCAGGAACTCATTTTATACAAATATTATTAACGGAGGCTTATACCTTCTGAATGTAGGCTACGAAGAGCCGAAATTCTTGTGGTAATTTAAATCCATCCAAAGATATGAATTACCCTGCAAAATCCAGCACCATACCTTAGGAGTATTTGATTGAATGCAGTTGACGTAAGAGAGGAGCCTATTTGATTTTGTGCTTTCTTGTTAGGCTACACATCTCACTCTTAGACATATGTGGATTTTAGTGTGACCTCATTGGATTTTTTTTCTACTTTTTATGTATTCGTGATCAATGATATTACCCAATAAACTGTACTCATATGGGCATTTTCAAGTAATATATTTTTTAACGATAAATTTATAGGCAACCCATCGGTTAATAATTTAATCCTTATAGCTTACTGTTGCAAAAGGGAAAAATATAAGCGTTGTCCTGCAGTGGCAATGGAACTACAGTATCTATCTCTGTTACAGACACCTTCTTCGGTAAATTTCTTCTTGATAATACATAAAGGAAAACCATGATTATGAAATTATACAAAGAATGCAAACCGAGATACTGAACTGGTATTGTAAAATCATGTGTAAAATTAGCATAAATTATATTTGATAAAAATTACTCTTTTGTATCAGTGTTGCTGTGAAAATTATGATATCCATAAAGGAAATCAAAGATATATTGTACGATAATTCTGATTTATTAAACGTCGCTAATTTTGAAGCCATGGTAGGATAATTCAGCCACATCCTCAGATTACACTGACACACTGACAGTTGCAGCTTGCAAGTTGCAAATGACCTACAATCAGTGTTGCCACATATGGGAATTTATTCCTAGATTTTGGGATTTTGGATGTCTGATGGGGATATTCTGTACAAATTTTTATGAAGAAGAAACAAAGATGAGTTAATTCTTATATTGTTGCAATTAGTTTACATGCACTTACATGAAGTATAGTGAGTCATTTCTATATTAGTAAAGCCTACATGATCTGAAGAAAAAATATTTCTGGAAATGGGGATTTTTTTGGTTGTTTTGGGGAATTTTTATCATGACTTTTGGGTATTTTTAAGCTAACCCATATGGCAACACTGCCTACAGTAGTACTGGCGGCACTCTGCAGGGCTGCCGAAACGTGGAAATTACGTCATCGATACGGCTAATCTACTCCACATCTTGATCATGTGTGGAATGTGGAATCCGAGTGCTGATAAATTCCACACTTTGTTAAGAGATGATGTATGTCGATTAAAATGTAATAAAAAGTAATAGATAATTAATATGAGTGTTTTATTATTTATTTTCCCCGTGAGATCTATATAAAAATTACAATAATTGTGAAGTCTATGAAAGTGTGGATGCTATGGGACTAGGAGGCTCAGTGGAGTTCAGCGCTTGATGTTGCCGACTCATTGAAATACTGATTATTTGATTAATTAATTATTTGCTATTGCAGCATAACAGTTGCCTTTTGACGAATTGATTCGTCAGCTCAAGAAAAATCTAAAAGTTTATTCTTTTTTTTTAGTATGATAGCACATTCCTCCTCAGTTCAATATAGTGTAACTGACAAACGTTATCAAGTGAGACTAGAGAGGTGAAACTGGGACTAATCAGCGACACCGCTGAGCGTGGAGTTGCCTAGTGTGGAGAATCCGGCAGCCCTGGCACTCTGGCACTCTGGCAGTGACAACTGAGAAGACTGAGAAGTGACTGTGATAATCATATTCATGGCTGCGTTATGTATCTAATGTGTTTTTTTATCAGTTGTCGGGAATTTCGACCTGATCAATCGAAATTCCCGCCATTTGACTCCACCTACGACTACGTCAAATTGGAGGGAGAGGAGAAAACTCGCGGGCGAATGAATGTAGTTCCAGACGGGAACGTTTAGAACCAAAAAGAGAAACCGCCTGGTAGGAAGGCGCTGAGACTAATAAAATCAATTGCTGGTAATTTAAGATTAGGAAAAATAACGTCATTCTATTGTAACATGATAAAAAAATCCAATCTAGAAATTTAGGTTCAGGACAAATCGCGCCAAAAAGGTGACGTCGGAGGTTGCAAGGCTAGCTCGCCCTCTTTGATCCGACGTCCCCAATCACAGTAAGTCCCTTCTAATTGCTCTCTCTTTCCCCACGCCTATTGTACCCAGGTCGGTTTCCGTGTAGGTCTTGATAGAGTTGTTGTAAAGTTTTTATCTGTTGATATTTTGTCGATCCTTGTGCCAGGGGATCAGTGATATTGTGTAAAGCACGTCTAGGGGTCTCGATAAGGGTTTTATCGAGGTAACTTTATAACTGATTAATTAATTTTGTTGATATCTTGAGTCCGAAGTGGACATAGTTTTTTTTCAGTCACATGTTCTCGTATGTTAAGTAAAGTTTAATTTTTGATGTTTCTTACGTATTAGATTATTTTTGTAATAAAATTTGTTAAAGATGCCCATATTCTAATTACCCCCCCGATGGTTTTGAGTAGCTTGTCCTTAAGACTTTGTGATCTGCCCAGTACATCGGGCTATTTTGTATAAACCGGTGATAAATCGCCACATTTGGTCCTTCGAACCGGATCACAAGTGCTTCCCAGAGCCGGACGGGACTAATTAGAGTATGTGCTTTTAAGGGTGGGAGAGAGGGAACAATCAAAGGTTCATCTACGTCCCGATGTGCGATCGCCCACGTGGGTCAGTTTGAGTCCCTTCTTAACGTTAAATTATCTTTCTTTCCTTGCCTTGCCCAACCCCCCAAACGTAAAGTAAAGTAATTAAGATGGCTGTGTCCACGATCGTTCATATCGAGGCGTCGATGGGCCTACTGGAGGATTTACTAAGCGAAACGCATAGGGCGCTGATAGAGACCTACTCCGAGTCCGTTTACCAGAATTTGGTAACGGAGCTGCAGGCAGAGGTCCGACAGCTTAAAGAGCTATACAAGAGCCAGCGCGTTAAGCTAGAAACTAGTTTCGAAGCCCGAATTAGGCATATGTTAGGTGAAGCGACACGTGCTTCCACTCTATTGTACAATAGAATAGATAAAGTGAAAGGCCCTTCAACGGGGAATGTTGCCCTCCCCAGGTTGAAGCCGCTGCCTCTCCCCACGTTTGAAGGGGAAGTGCAAGAGTACGCATCGTACCGTGAACTATTCACGATCCACGTGGATCGAAGAGCTGATTTAGACGAAGTGTCTAAATTCACATATTTATTGGGGACGTTGGGCAAAGAGCCGCTTAGGATCATCAAATCTCTAAGTGTAACCGCCGCGAACTATAGTGTAGCATTAGACCTATTAGATAAGCAGTATGGCAACGTGCACCAGACACTCGTGATTCTACACCGTAAATTAGCAAACATCTTTGTGCCGTCACTAAACCCAGTAGAACTAAAAAGGTTCCGTTTTGAGTTGACCATCATTATTGAACAAATCAAAAGACTTAGTACCAATGACTTAGGCCAGGGCATGGTCATGAGCCTCATCAATCAAAAACTTTCGGAGGGAAAACTATACCGCAAAGTGGTAGAGCATTTGAGGAAATGCGACTATACGTTGGACGAGTTTTTTGAGGCAATAGATTTTATTGTAAGAATGTTAGAAGACGATGCGTTGCAGAGAGGCGACAGTCTTGAGAGTGACAAAAGACCAGACAGTAGTGTAAGACCGAAAACCCACCCCATCCACCATAATTCCTGCCCATTTTGTAGCGAACGGCATCCGCCTCACGGATGTCGCCAAGTGACTGACGTAGCTGCTAGACGTCGCATTTTACTAAAAAGGGGTCTTTGTTTTAATTGCACGAAATCAGGCCATCGTAGCGATAATTGTCCCGTTTCAAATTCCTGTAGAAACTGTAATGCTAACCACCACACTGCAATTTGCGATGCGGGTAGACCGCAATCAATCCCTAGTCCTAGTAATAGTCAATCAACAACGTCTCGCCCCGTAGTAAATGCGACGCCTGCGCAGAACCAATCTGCCCCCCGTCCATCCAAAGTTAAAGTAGAATCTAAACCATGCACAAGCGCAAAGATCGCGCAGAGGTCTGATGTGGACCTCCCATGCACTATCTTGCCAACAGCCATGGCAGGTATTCAACAAAGGCAAGGTAGTAAGCGAGTCCGCCTATTTCTTGACTCAGGAAGCCAGAGGAGCTTCATCTCTGCAAAAATTGCCCGTCAATTAGGCCTACCGGTGGTAGGAAGAGTATCCTTGAATATAGCTCCGTTTGGTTCCGAGGAAATAAGCGGACAATATGATGTAGTAAGTTGCAGGGTTGAAATGGGGAAAAGAATCGTGCGTATGAAGTTGGTGGCACACGAACACGTGGACGTCCCGATACATAACGTGGGTTATGTAAAGGTCAGACAGCATCTGTTGACCAAGGGAGTCACGTTAGCCGATCCAGCAAACCAATCAGATACCATGAAGAACGTTCACATTTTAGTTGGGGCTGATTATTTTAGCTATTTCATCATAGGTGTTGAAAAAGTAGATGGGATAAATCTTTTCTTAACGCATAATGGTATGTCCCCGTACGGGAAGGTGCCACAGTGGCTGTTCCAAGGGGAAAAGGTCGAACAAGTTAGAACGTTGAGAGTGTGCAGAATCACGGACGAGCCATATCTGTATGATGTAGATGAGTGGTGGCGATTAGACCGTGTTGGCATCGCCCCATCTGAGCAATACACTGTTCGCGAGGCCGAGGCCGTGCGAAAGGTATCGCAAAGCGTTGTAAGAAAACCTGAGGGATATCAGGTTAGCCTACCATTCGGGTCGGATGCTAGGCCAGAAACAAATTATCGTAACGCTGTGGCGCAGTTGGAGTCGTTGCAGACAAAATTCAGAAAGGATAGGGAATATCTTGAACAATATCAGGGAGTGATAGATAAATATCTCGAAGCAGGTTTTATATCAGAGGTGAAAAATCCCGTAGTGGAAGGTTATTACATGCCACACTTTGGTGTTAAAAAAGACAGCCGTACCACCCCCCTTAGAATCGTGTTCAATGCCTCGGCAAAGTCAAAGGGTTGCAAGTCATTGAATGAATGTCTCTTACCTGGGCCCAATTTGGTAGAAGTAGCATATAGTTTAATTATAAGGTTTAGGTTGAATCGATATGCCATGTTAGCCGACATAAGTAAAGCATTCCATCGTGTTTTGTTAGATCCTCGTGATGCCAAATACACACGATTTCTGTGGCGCAAGGCAGCTGGTCGAGCGCTTACCTTCGCCTTTAGAGTCGTGGTGTTCGGCATCACAGCTAGTCCATTTTTACTACAACAAATATTAAATTGTCATTTTAAAGAGGAAGGGCGCCCAGATTTAGTAAAATCCTTTTATGTCGATAATTATCTGGCCACGTTTGAAGATATAGAACATATGAGGCGAGAGCATGAGTCTGTACATAACATCTTAAAAGGGGCGGGTATGCCCTTAGAAGGGTGGGCCAGCAATCACTTGGCCTTCGATAGCGAGAAACAGTGGAGTGAGCCTGTGAGTGTGAACGTGCTCGGGCTGCGATGGGCCCGGGACGTGGACAGATTGTGTGTGAAAGAAAGCAAAAGGATCTGTGAGTTGGGGGAGGGATGGGTGCCCACGAAGCGTAGGGTACTTTCCCTATTAGTCTCTATATATGATCCGATAGGTTTGATAAGCCCATTATTTGTAAGGGGAAAGCTTTTCCTTCAACAACTATGGGAGGATAATGTAGGTTGGGATGATGTTTTAGGAAAAGAAAGGGCTAAAGAGGCAAGTGAATTGTTGAATGATTTGAAAGCGGTGAGCGACATCACCTTTCAAAGATCAATAGGAAAAAGAGGCTTACAACTTCATGTGTTCACCGATGCCAGCAGTAAGGCATATGGAGCAGTAGCATATACTAGGGACGAATGCAATCGGGTAAGTCTGGTAACGAGTAAAACCCGGATCACTCCGAAAGGGATGAGCAAGCTGACGATCCCTAAGCTAGAGTTACTGGCCTTGTTGTTAGGCAGCAGACTAGCAAGAACGCTCAAGGATCTGATCGAGCCACGGGAAATAGTAATGTGGACCGACAGTAAGGTAACGTTGGCATGGGTAGCATCGCCCGATGCCAGGTCTAATAAAAATGTGTTTGTTTCTAACAGAGTGGCGGAAATTAATTTTATTCAGCAGGTTTGTAGTTTCAGTCTGAACCATGTCCCTAGTCATCAGAACCCTGCCGATATCCTATCCCGAGGTGCAACGGCTCAACAATTGCAAGCTAACCCCCTGTGGAGGAACGGTCCAGAATTCCTCAGGACCACGGGAAAGCCTGTTCCTTACGAGGAGGAAGATCTACTACATCAAACTCACGTAGTAGCGGCGGTGCAGGAGTTGAGGGAGGAGATGTGTCCTACCCCCCCAGGCGAGATTTGGGACGTCCTGAAAAGGGAAGTAGGGTTCCAATTCTTGTTACGAGTAGCCAGACTAGTTTTAAAGTTTGCTAAGATAGAACGGCATCCGTTCAGTATTGTTGTACAATTAGAGCAAAAACATTATTTGCCTACTGTTTATGCCTACTTAGAGGGCGGAGTCAGACCCCCTCGTGAAGTTGCTAATTTTGCTAGACAATTGAATTTAGTTTTAGTAGATAATCTCATCTGCACCAGGGGACGAGTGTCCCATGTAGGAGAAACTGATCATTTAATTCTCTTGCCAGCCAAAGGGCATTTGGTTAGGATGTATTTAAATTATTTACATCAGTTACATTTGCATTGTGGGGTGAATACTCTAATAGGTATCTTTCGATAGAAATGTTGGGTGGCGGGTCTGCGTTCCATTGCGAAGCGAACCGTGCGGCAATGCCCTGAATGCAAGCTGGCCTTCCAGCCTCTAACGAGACAACCACCACCACCCCCCCTGCCAAAGGAAAGGATCACCCTCACAAAACCCTTCACGGCGGTTGGAGTGGACCACACAGCAGCAATTAACACTGAAACACGGCCAGGATACATACTAATCATAACCTACATGGCTAGCAGAGCCGTGTACCTTGACTTCTGTCCCTCTTTGGAAGCAGAAGAATTCGTGTTGGCACTTAGACGGTTTAGTGCCACCCACGGTGCCCCACAGCTCATCATGTCCGATAACCATCAAACCTTCAAGGCTGCCAGTCACCTCCTGCAGGGACTTTATGAAGAGGATGAAGTCCAGCAGTTCCTGAGGAAAACTGGCATAAAGTGGCGGTTTCAGACGCCCCGTGCACCTTGGAAAGGTGGGTTCTTCGAACGTTTGATAGGAGTAACGAAACGGACCCTCCAGATAGCCCTCGGAAAGAAGTACCTGCCGGACGCCCACGTGCTAACCCTCGTGAAAGAAGCAGAAGCAGTGGTGAATAATCGACCGCTTATGTACAGCGGTGACGAGCGCGAGGATGAAGTCCTCACCCCCTCCCATTTGATAAGAGGACACCAAGTCCACCTCATGGCCCCGATCTTACCGGACGACCATCTCAACGCAACCTTCACCTCTCGGAAGCTACGTGATCGTTACGTAAGATTGACAGATTCACTCAAAGCTTTTAGGGAATGCTGGAGAAGGGAATACTTGAGTGCCTTGAGAGCCCGGCACGACTGTCGGCCCGGGGAACCCTCCAAGCTGCACCCCGGAGACATCGTGCTAGTTAAGCAGGACAATAAAAGAGAGCGACTTGGCCTCTGGGACGTGTCGTGGAGACGTATCCTGACGACGACGGAGTCGTACGCTCGGCGAAAGTGTTGTTTGAGGGTGTCGAATCACTGCGAGCTGTCAGCCACCTCGTTCCCCTAGAAATAGCCCCCTTTGAGGATGACCATGAAGGAGACGACAGCGATGACGGAGAAGAGGGCGCGTACAGTTCGACAGCCGGAATGCCAGGGATAGCGGAGACGTCTGGGAACGACCAGGGTATGGCAACAGCTACGACAACTCAACAACCAGCCACAGGAACGGACGACAACGACGAGGAAGGTGAGAACTATGCAGTTAGTGAAAGAAGTGAAAATGAAAATGAAACTGAATCAGAGCAGACGAACGCACAAAGACGTTCTGCACGCCCATTGAGAAGGGCTGCCGCGAAACAGCGAGAACTAATGGACTGTGTTGAAAAGTGACGATATATAAAAAGTAGCTGTAAACTGAAAGTGAAAAGGGGGCGTGTCCTATCTGGAAGGTAGGGAGGGTGGAGTTTGTGAGGTGTGCGTGAATCTGCGGAGGTTGGAAGTGCGTAGGGGTGGAGAACGGGGACGGGATGGTCTCTCGTGCGTACAGACCGAGCGTTGCACAGAACCAACCCCTCCCTCTTGTACTCCATTAAGTAACAGCCTGCATGTAGCAGCGCTATAGAAGTCTCGATTATTGTGAGTTGAGACAGACTGAATTTGAATTGTCATGTATGCATTTCTGCCATTTCTTGAATTGTCTTAGGCCCATTGCCTAATTGTCTTTGCACTTGAATTGTTATGTTTGCATTTCTGCCATTTCTTGAATTGTCTTAGGCCCATTGCCTAATTGCCTTAGAACTTGAATTGCGTGCATTTCCATTGCCATTTTCTGTTTGTTTTAGGCCCATTGCCTAATTGCTTGCCATTTGAATTCTGTAAATGTGTGTACATTATCACTTATTTCTGCTGTTCCTTATGTGTATTACACGAGTGCTTTAGAATTGCTAGGCCCATTGCCTAATTTGATCTGTTGTATGACTGTATATTATTGATTGTGTTTATTACCCCGGGGTAACATTGCTGTTGTATATTGTGCGTACTCTGTTCGAGTCGTTGCGGAGCGCTACGCAGCGAGCCTAACAGAGTCTTGGAGTAAGCCACTCCCCTCACCCCGAGTCTAGCTCCATCCAATTGACCGACGTTTCATCGCTCCTTATTTTGGGGCGTGGAGGATGACGGGAATTTCGACCTGATCAATCGAAATTCCCGCCATTTGACTCCACCTACGACTACGTCAAATTGGAGGGAGAGGAGAAAACTCGCGGGCGAATGAATGTAGTTCCAGACGGGAACGTTTAGAACCAAAAAGAGAAACCGCCTGGTAGGAAGGCGCTGAGACTAATAAAATCAATTGCTGGTAATTTAAGATTAGGAAAAATAACGTCATTCTATTGTAACATGATAAAAAAATCCAATCTAGAAATTTAGGTTCAGGACAAATCACGCCAAAAAGGTGACGTCGGAGGTTGCAAGGCTAGCTCGCCCTCTTTGATCCGACGTCCCCAATCACAGTAAGTCCCTTCTAATTGCTCTCTCTTTCCCCACGCCTATTGTACCCAGGTCGGTTTCCGTGTAGGTCTTGATAGAGTTGTTGTAAAGTTTTTATCTGTTGATATTTTGTCGATCCTTGTGCCAGGGGATCAGTGATATTGTGTAAAGCACGTCTAGGGGTCTCGATAAGGGTTTTATCGAGGTAACTTTATAACTGATTAATTAATTTTGTTGATATCTTGAGTCCGAAGTGGACATAGTTTTTTTTCAGTCACATGTTCTCGTATGTTAAGTAAAGTTTAATTTTTGATGTTTCTTACGTATTAGATTATTTTTGTAATAAAATTTGTTAAAGATGCCCATATTCTAATTACCCCCCCGATGGTTTTGAGTAGCTTGTCCTTAAGACTTTGTGATCTGCCCAGTACATCGGGCTATTTTGTATAAACCGGTGATAAATCGCCACATCAGTGCTCTCGAAAACTTGGCTCAAATTAAGTGACACCAACTTTACCAAGAAAAGTCAAAGATCTTATACATATGAACATAAGTATCTTTATGTCATAGTGAAACAATGCGAAGAAAATATTGACTGGAACAAGGAAGTTGTACTGTTGTACTAGTAAGAGACTAAAAGGGCTTGGTGGTGCCAGGTGAATGCAGTTGTCAGTGAAGAAAACTGTCAAAAAAGGTAAGTTACATAATGATATGTATTATGAAGAATAGGCCTAGTAGAAAACTTATATGATTTCTAATTTCAATTCATTAAGGTGTAAGTGTTGGTACAATGTTTAAAAGAGAGCCATTAACATTGTGCCAGTAAAAATGGTAAAAAGCATAAGAGGAAGTGGCGTTAAGGATCATAGTGGGGTGAAATAAGTATCAAATAATTCTGTATTATTATAGAAAAACACGGGACCAACTTTACTAATGAAAAATTGGGGTATATATAGAAAACTCCTGTTTTCGGTAAATTGATAGACAAACGGGATACCATTTGGGTATTATTACAGTTTCAACCATTATGGGAAATTATTATATTAATATTTTTTCCGAGTAAAGCACAGGATAACAAAACACTTCTTCTCAATACATTATTGTCGCTAATGTATACTTATAGAGAAAAAAAATATTACAGGTATTGAAGGTCTTGACTTTTTCTAAGTTTAGTGTATATCTTTCCATGGGCACGCAAGGTAGCTCTTGTTAGTTTGTATATCTGTTTTCATCTTACTTGGCTCCTCCCCATTGTGTAATGTGACTATACATACATACATATACCAAAGGCACTTCCCCCAATTTTGGGGGGTAGCCGACAACAACAAGAAACAAAACAAAAAAGGGGACCTCTACTCTCTACGTTCCTCCAGCCAAACCAGGGACTCAGCCGAGTTCAGCGGGTACTGCTAGGGTGCCACAGCCCAACCTCCCACCTTTCCACCACAGATGAAGCTTCATACTGCTGAGTCTCCTACTGCTGCTACCTCCGCGGTCATCTAAGGCACTGGAGGAAGCAGCAGGGCCTACCGGAACTGCGTCACAATCGCACGCCATTCATTCCTATTTCTAGCACGCTCTCTTGCCTCTCTCACATCTATCCTCCTATCACCCAGAGCTTTCTTCACACCATCCATCCACCCAAACCTTGGCCTTCCTCTTGTACTTCTCCCATCAACTCTTGCATTCATCACCTTCTTTAGCAGACAGCCATTTTCCATTCTCTCAACATGGCCAAACCACCTCAACAAATTCATATCCACTCTAGCCGCTAACTCATTTCTTACACCCGTTCTCACCCTCACCACTTCGTTCCTAACCCTATCTACTCGAGATACACCAGCCATACTCCTCAGACACTTCATCTCAAACACATTCAATTTCTGTCTCTCCATCACTTTCATTCCCCACAACTCCGATCCATACATCACAGTTGGTACAATCATTTTCTCATATAGAACTCTCTTTACATTCATGCCCAACCCTCTATTTTTTACTACTCCCTTAACTGCCCCCAACACTTTGCAACCTTCATTCACTCTCTGACGTACATCTGCTTCCACTCCACCATTTGCTGCAACAACAGACCCCAAGTACTTAAACTGATCCACCTCCTCAAGTAACTCTCCATTCAACATGACATTCAACCTTGCACCACCTTCCCTTCTCGTACATCTCATAACCTTACTCTTACCCACATTAACTCTCAACTTCCTTCTCTCACACACCCTTCCAAATTCTGTCACTAGTCGGTCAAGCTTCTCTTCTGTGTCTGCTACCAGTACAGTATCATCCGCAAACAACAACTGATTTACCTCCCATTCATGATCATTCTCGCCTACCAGTTTTAATCCTCGTCCAAGCACTCGAGCATTCACCTCTCTCACCACTCCATCAACATACAAGTTAATATTTGCTTGAATGCGCATTTCCTCCTCCCACTAATGTCGCTCCTCCAATCAAAATACTACTGGGATCTTTTCAAGAGTTATTAGTGGCTTCCTGCTAGTAATGACGATCTTCCTATGAAATTAGAGTTCTTTTTTCAAGAGTTATCGTTGGCTATTTTTTTCCCTTATAATTTGTTTTCGAAACGCCTGATTGTCGTTGGTTTTCGATTTTGAAACCTGTCGGTCTCTATACGTTCAGCACTCTTGTTACTTAACTGTCATGGATCCTTAACTGTCATGGATCCTCTGGTGCAGGTGTGCAATGTATGTCGCTATTCGTATTTTGAGGTGATCGCTCGATTTCATGGAAGTTATAATGGTACTCCAGAGGTTGTGAATAGGTTTCTTAGAGAGCATTCAGTATTACCCATAAGTGTTAAGTGTGCTAAATGTGATTCATCTTTACTTTTCCGTGAGGTACTGATTAGGGGTAGGTTTAGGTAGGTCTAGGGTCTGAGATCGGGGTCGTTCTAGGTTAGGTTAGGGGGGTTTGTTAGGTTAGCTGGTTTAGTTTAGGGGTAGGTCTAGGGTCTGTGACCGGGGTCCTTCTAGGTTAGGTTAGGGGGGTTTGTTAGGTTAGCTGGTTTAAATTAGGGGTAGGTTTAGGTAGGTCTAGGGTCTGAGACTGGGGTTGGTCTAGGTTAGGTTAGGAGGGTTTATAAGGTTAGCTGGCTTAGTTTAGGCGTAGGTCTAGGGTCTGTGACTGGGGGCCTTCTAGGTTAGGTTAGGGGGGTTTGTCAGGTTAGCTGGTTTAGATTAGGGGTAGGTTTAGGTAGGTCTAGGGTCTGAGACCGGGGTTGTTCTAGGTTAGGTTAGGGGGGTTTATAAGGTTAGCTGGTTTAGTTTAGGGGTATGTCTAGGGTCTGTGACTGGGGGCCTTCTAGGTTAGGTTAGGGGGGTTTGTTAGGTTAGCTGGTTTAGTTTAGGGATAGGTTTAGGGTTGGTGATGAAAGATTAAGGTCTGTGGTATACTTAACAGCATTCAGGATTGGTTTTCTAACGTAAACCATTTTTTTTATTGCAAATATCATTTGACGCCCCCCCCCACTCAGAACCCCGGTTCCCACCCGGTGTCCCTCATAATTGTTGGGATGAATTAGGGTGTTTCTGCATTAAAACATAATATGAAACAAAAACAATAAAAACACGGTTACAAACACTGATTTTTCGGGAAAAACTCGTTGTTTTTAACTCCAATTACACAGTAAATCTCTAAATCGGATGGTTTGCGGTCAAAATAAACGTTAAATCCGTTGGAACTACACTATTTCTGATGCAACAAATATATTTTTATTCCAGTTTCCCCATAATGGTTGACACTGTAATTTTAGCAACATTTGTTAAGAGAAAAAATTTTACGTCCGTTGATGATGTGCTTTCAACTAATTTGACTTTTATTTCCACAACAAATAAGCCCTTCCTCCTATATGGAGGCAACCCCCTTGACAAAGCTATGAATTCAGGGAGTGGCTATGGAGTAAGAATTGCTCATAGAATTATTAATGAAATATCCACTGGGGTAAAGAAGAAGCATATACCTATCTAAAAGAGAGATGGATATGTTATAACAACAGAAGATAGGGAAAGGCAACGTTGGATGGGGGATAGGGCACTTGGGATTTTGGGTTTGCGAAAACAAGACAAAACTTGATTATTTAACACTTGAGATTTGTAAAAGGGCAAAGAACATAACAAACTCGCCTAACCTAACCTGTAGTTCCCAGGTCTCAAACGTGATTGTTTTACACTTTTTAAGATTTGTTAAATTACACAGAATCTAACAAGCCCACCTAACCTAACCTAGTAGTTCCCAGGTCACAAAACGTGAATGTTTAACACATTTGAGATTTTAAAAAGGCATAGAACTTAACAAACCCACCTAACCTAACAGTTCCCAGGTTACAAACCTGATTATATAACACTTTTTGAGATTTGTAAAAGGGCACAGAACATAAGAAACACATGTAACCTAACCTAGTAGTTCCCAGGTCACAAACCTAATTGTTTAGCACTTTATGAAATTTTTTAAAGGGCTCAGAACCTAACAAACCCACCCAACTTAGCTTAGTAGTTCCCAGGTCACAAACAAAATTAAATCGCAAATAAATCCTGACATTATAATAAAGTAAATCGCCAATAATTCCTTACATTATGATTGAGACATGGAAGGTTGGAGCATTGCTGTAAACAGTGTGCTGGTCTTCCTTAAATTCCATGTGAGAATCGCACTTGAGACACTTTAATCTTTGTGGGATAACGTAACGAGCTTTTAAAAAAATTATCCACTATACCAGGAGTGGTATTGTTCTATGAAAACATGGGGCAAACTTTACTTTAAAAAAAATTGGGGTATACATAGAAAAACTTGTGTTTTCTCTGAAAATGACCTTTATTTCCATTGCAAATAAATAGTGAAAATGAGAGAAAACTTATGTTCAGCTTTGATGTTAGAGCTGCCGATTGTCGGTCAGGCTTTGAGTCTGTTTACGACGCCGAGGAGTTTGCTGATCCACCAGGGGCGGTGGCAGAGCTTTCTCTGAAGCAGGTTTCCTCTTCGAGAGAACGAGTCTCTCGTTCTCGAGAGAAGACAGCCTTTGGACATCGGTGGTCCCCCTTACGCTTATGGTTCTCCTCCAGGGGCGGAGCGAGATTCTTGTCTTAAGCAACGTTCTCCTGTGGGAGAACAAACCTCCCCAGTGGAGGAGGTATCTTTAGAGCGATATCAGCCTCCCCCTCGGGCGGAGTCTACTCAGCGTTCCTCTTCGGAGGATCGTAGGGTGGAAGGTGTTGTGACCCCTCTCCATCCTGGATGTTCTTCTCCTCGCGCTGTGAGGAGACGTCTTTTTAAACCAGGTGGTCCTCCTCGCGGTGATCGTGATCTTTCGGACTCTCTTCATGTTGATCCTGCTGGTTCTCATGACTTTAGGAGTCCTTCGGGCCTCCGTGGCGCTGGACTTTCGAGTTCACATGACTTGGAACCTTTGTGTTTTAGCTACGCTGAGCCTTCGGGCTCTCGTAACGATGGTTACGCTGAACCTTTGAGTTCTCGTGCCTTTAGTCACGCTGACACTTCGGTTTCTCGTGACAGGGAAACTTCGGTTTCCCGTTGCTCTGACCCTTCGGGGTTTCGCAACACTGAACACGCTGAACCTTCGGGTTCTTGTGACCCTTGTCATCAAGAGTTTTACTCTTATGACAGAGAGGTTTCGGACTCTCGTTGTGTAGAGCGTTTGTGCTTGCGTGTCCTGCTCTACGCTGAACCTCTGGGTTATCGTAGCAGGGAGTTTTCTTCCTATCCCGCGACATCTAGGGGTTCACGCGATCATGCTGAACCTTCTGGTTCTAGTGAAACAAGTCACCAAGAGTTTTACTCTTATGACAGAAAGTCTTCTGACTCTCATCGCACAGAGCGTTTGCACGACCAGCTTAGCGCACGACCAACCCTACTTATGTGACCAACCCTGCGCGCGCGACCAACTCTCCGTGCATGACCATCGTCATCAAGAGTTTTACTCTAACGACAGAGTGTCTTTGGACTCTCGTGGCGTGAAGTGTTCGTGCACGACCATCTCAGTGCGCTCGACCAATTCTACGCACGTGATCATCGTCATCAAGAGCATTACTCTTGAGATAGAGTGTTTGGACTCGACACGCGAAGTGTTCGCGTGCACGCGATCAGTGCTACGCGCCCGACCATCTTCATCAAGAGTTTTACTCGTATGACAGTCTTCAGACTTGTCGCGCGCGCATCCATCTCGGTACGTGTGACCAATGCTACGCGCGTGACCAATGCTACGCGAGTGATGTGTTCGCGCGCTCGTGACCATCGTCATGAGAGTTTAACTCTTATGGCAGAGTTTTCAAACTCTCGTCACGCTAAGTGTTCGGGCGAGTGTACGATCAGCGCTATTCGCGTGACCATCGTCATTCGGAGTTTTACTCTTATGACAGAGAGTCTTCGGACTCTTGTCGTCCGTGCGCAATTAGTGCTATGCGCACGACCAACTCTACGTGCGCAACCATCGTCAACAAGAGTTTTACTCTTATGACAGAATACTCGAACTCTCACGCGGAGTGTCCACGCGTGTGACCATCTTGGTGCACGACACCAACTCTACATGCGTGCGACCATCTTGGCGCGCGCGATCAGCGCTGTGTAGAACCCTCAGGCTCGCACAGCCCACTTCCTGTTTTCCATCGCCTCAGAGACTGCAGTTGCCCATGCGACAACGCCCAGACCCTATCCCTAAGGGCAGACCTGTGCCGCTTTTGCCTGCCGGGAAGCCTCCCACAGGTAAGAAGATTCAGAAACCTGCGTAGGTTCCTAAACCCAGAGGGATGCTAGCTCTCTAGGGGTTTCCATCTCCCTATAGGTAACTATGACATAGTTCCTTTGAGTTCAGATCATTCTTCTGATCTCATGAACCCTGTTGGGTTTACGCAACATAATAACTGAAGATTCCATCAGGGATCAGCGACAGAGTTCCTGCCGGGTCTCGTCACAACGATCCCTTAGGGTCGTGAGAAAGGAATTCACGAAATAAAATCAGAACCCCTAGATTCTTGTCGCGTCGAATCTCTTGGTTCCTGTGATCCAGAGTTTTTTCAGAAAACTCTTTGGTCGACCTCCTCCCCTGCGTGATGGTTCTTTTAAATGTGACTTGTTATGTCACTCTACACTCCCAGCTGATTACTATGTCAGCTAGGCTAGTCTCTCCAGCGCCGATCCTTTTGTTTTCGAACGAACCACAGTCATCTTCCCTCCACCCTCCCACTTCGAGTGGTTGGGTTAGCAGGTGGCTTGTGATCCTTTCCCTTCATCGAGAAACAATCAACTGATGAGACGGAAATTATGCGAGGAATGAAAAATTATTTGCATTCCAGTTCATTTCCCATGCCAGGCCATGCGTGAATTAGACGGTAGTTTTCTGCCTAGCGAGAAAGCGTTCGATGGCAACTCCTTCGGGTAAGCGGTCTTTGGCAATCTATGTCTGGTCTTGTTGAAGCAAACCCTACATTCTAGACTTAACCGTTTTCGGGAGACTTTCGTTCTTGAGAAGTTTACAGAACTTCAACGGGTGTTGTTAAAACTTCATAAAGACCGTAAGGCTTCCCGGAACATGGGCTCTAACCAAGAAAAAACCGTGAGGTTATTGTCATAAACTCGGGTTTTACCGTTTGATTGAGTCAGCCGCATCCCGTCATGTACCTTGGGTACAACGACTTACCGATTTACACGATAAGCTTCTGAGACTTTTTATTCTACCCTCACACGGTTTTTGTCTCAAACAATTAGTCCCGAAGGAACAGTGTTAACTTACGTTTTAGAACGATAGCAACAGTGGGCAGCTTTTCACTATGTTTACGAACATTTCAAACCTTGCCCGCAGGGAACCAGACATCCTTGTCTGTGTATGAGTGCTGGCTAGCCCCTCCCATAAAGAAGAGGGGCAAACCAAGGGAGAAATGATCGCTTCTATAACTGTGTATTTTGTTTTAGAACATATGCGCTCTCATTTAAAAAATTACTACAGCTAGTCAGCGATAAAAAATTCCTGGGGCAATGATATTGCGATTCGTCGCACATACATTATTCCCGCAACCCAATTCATTGCAAACGTATCCTGGAGGCAGAGATTATGCATGCACTAGCACAGATGGGCATGAATATATGCATGCAAGCGATCTTTCTGCCAATAAGGGCTATATACATCTTGCAATTAGAACTCCGTTCTATTAAGTTGTATAGCTATATCTCTTACTGAAACCAGGTTATTCAGTACATTACTTGGCTGCTTTCCTATAACCAGGCATACAGCATTTACGTTCTTCCTTCTTATAGACACGTCTTTCTCCCAATCAGAAGTCTTAGTCTCCTACAATGACTCTGACTGGAAACTTTTCATAAACATATCTGTTCCCTAGTAGGGAACATTCAATACAAATGCTAGTTTACCGATCGGAGACAAAGTACGAACGTTTTTGTCCTAAGGAGGAGGAATCTCCGTTACGAACGTTTTCAACGTTCTCCAGCTGAGTTCCGAAGACGACTTTAAGTTGTGCTACGCATGTATGCATGTCATGCTCACAGTTCGGTGTTACTACGTAGTAGTAGACTTATGCTTATTATCCATCCAACAATAGATTGAAGATACGTCTCAATCTCTTCTTGGGGTTGGTTGGATGCGTTCGGTAATTACCGTCTGGTTTCCTGTCCGGAAGGCGATCT
This sequence comes from Palaemon carinicauda, assembly GCF_036898095.1. Classification (NCBI taxonomy): domain Eukaryota; kingdom Metazoa; phylum Arthropoda; class Malacostraca; order Decapoda; family Palaemonidae; genus Palaemon; species Palaemon carinicauda. The sequence goes on along the minus strand of NC_090727.1, from coordinate 12,619,345 downwards.
CTATGGAGATTTGCTCTTATAACATAAGCTGTACTGGCTACCTGGTTTACCGTTTGGTATCGGTATTATTTGGCCAACCCCCACTAGATTGGTGGCAGTGGGTGGGAGGACAGGCTCCTCCCCTTCATTGCAAGAACGTGCAAATACAGTAGTTGCACATCTCAACATCACCTCGAGATGTCGGGTGGTAGATGAGAGCTTTTGCAAAGAGGCCTATCTTCTCGTCTCCCCTCTGGATCTCATGCTCTCTTTAATACATCAGAAGAAGGGGGGGGGGGGTTTAGCCATATGCCACACCTTTCCATCCTTGTCCGTTGGCCCTATCCAGAAAGGTACCAGCATTCACCTCTCTTAAAAAACCATTTAGCAGTAGGAAGCCTCAGCTGGACAGAGAACAGCTAGATGCCCCCATCCACTCGTGTCATTCCTGGTACAGGAATATGCTTGCAGATAATCTGAAGAGGACCAATCAGATAGTGGGCTCCTAATGTCTTTGAATCATCTTGTATCCAACAAAGTCTTAACGTTGTGAGGTCCCCCGACTGTGGTCATGCTCGCAACAGCCCTGAATTTCAGGTTCGCGCTCGACCGTTCCTCTGTCCTGGAACACGTGGCCCTCGAACAAGTTGTACTCCAAGATCAGTGGGGCAGCTTAGAGGTGTATGCTTTTTTCCCCATTCGGTCTGGTGAGAAAGTCCTCAGCCAAGTCAGGATAAGCAAGATCTTATCAATGACTCCAGTAGCTTTGTTATGGCATCACGCAGAATAGTTCCCGGACCTTCTGCAGCTCCCGATGGAGTTCCGTGGGATCTTCCTCCACAACACGATCTTCCAGACAGCCACATGCCAACACTTTCCAAAACTGTAACTTTGCTTCGACTTCACTGCCTGGAAACGGTCCTACATCTCTTCCCTCAGAGAGGCCTTTCGCAACGAGTTGCGGAAAAGATGTTTAGGCACCTCGGGCACTTTTCAGTGTCGGTCTTCAAGGTGAAGTGTTCGGACCTTTGTAACTGATATCGTGGAAGGGAATTCTTTCCCTTCGATGCCTTTACTCATACAAAGTTTGAAGTAACTTGTCCCCCGTTGGATCTCAACCTCCTGGGAACGCGGTTCAGTTTCTGAAGGCCCCTTTATACTAACCTTTATGCCAGGGAGCAGATCGCTTCCTTACATGGAAGATGGCCCTTTCTACTCACTTGGGCTTTGACCAAGAGAGTTAGTGTGTTGTATGATCCATCTTCTGATGTCTCCTACTCTAGGAGACGGGGAGAAGTAATCCTCAGCGGCGTCCCTGAGTTGATTGTCAAGAATCAAAGTCCGAGTGCTCTGTACCCTAGGTTACCTTAAAAGAATGACACCAGCTCGCCCCCCATGTGTCGGCACTGTTGACCAGCACGGAGAAGGTTAAGAGGAGGATCACAAGGATTTCCTTAACCTCCGGGATCGGAAGGCTATTGAGTTTGCTCTTAATCTAGACCCTCCTCTATCCTAGGACCCAGAGATGGTAACGTTGGTGGCGTTGCTACGTCCCTGGTGTTCAAAAAACTACTCTGTGGCGCAGATACTGTAAGTGGGTGTGTGAAAGCGTCAATCGACCTTCAGCAGTTCACTACCTGCAAAGACGTAACTCACAGGAACATGGAGACCTATTCCTTTGGTTCTGTGGTGGTCGCACAGCAAATGGTCTAAACACCTCAGGCTCCTTGATGGACAAGTAGCAGAGGGTTGAAGGCCGAGGTTACCTGGGTTAGTCTGGGATGAATGAGTAAGAATGACTGGCTCCTTTCTTCCTTTCACCTTCTTCCCTCTGGGGAAAACAGCTCCGCAAGCCTCAGCATGGCTGACCTTTCCTTGCTGCAGGTAAGACTTGTTTCCATTGTGCCTATTAAGTATAGAATAATACTTTATGACCCCAATACCTTTTTGAGGGTGGGTATAGGGTAAGTCTTAAGAACAATAGGTTTTGTAATCGAGTTCTTATTTTAAAGACAAGTCACACTGTTAGTTCCACTCGCACACAAACTTCTGTAGGCCTCTATCAGTGCATTACCTCATATCGGCACTTGATGTTAGGGAGGGTAGGGTTCCTTCTACTATCGATCACAGATCGAAATAGAGAGGACCCTGGGTTATGACCAAGGCCTGTTGGTGAGGACTTCCTCCCTTCTAAGAGTATATCACCCCTATAAATAGCGGAGTGTTTGTATTTATACCGGAACAAATAACAAATTTGGAAGTAATTTGTATTTTTAAACATATGACTTACCCGGTAGTTATATGTATAGCTTACGTCTCTGACGTCTCGGCAGAAAATTCAAAACTCGCGCCAATCGCCAATTGGATAGCCAAGTGTACCACCCCTGCTCCCTAGCGAGGTACCTGGTTACCATTCCAGGAATCCTCATATATTCTCTGCCGTCGCTAGCGGCGACACGTGAATTCTGCTCTCGTCAATATTGATTTTATTTTGGTGAAGTACAAACTTTGGTTGGTGACTCCCGCTTGTTTTTGATCTCGCTTTGGATATTCTTTAATTTGATTTGGATTAGAAGATTTTTTACTTTTGCTTGTCTGATTTCTCTTTAGATTTTCAAAATGGCCAACCCCCCATAACTTTTAGGTTATGTGTGAGTAGTGGGTGTAAGACCCAAATGGCAAAAGCTTCACTTGACCCCCATTTTCTCTGTGTTGCTTGCAGAGGTAAAGAGTGTGATTTGGGTGATCGCTGTGATGAGTGTGTTCTACTATCAGAGCATGAATGGATTGAGTTTGATAGGTACAGACGTAAACTCAAAAGGGATAGATTGAGGCGGAGTTCTTCTCGCTCTTCTAAAGAATTTTCATCTTCCCATGTCACTAATCCTGTTCCTTCCCCTGTAGTGGTAGATCCTGATCCCACCATTGCAACTGCTAATGAGCCGTCACTCAAAGATATGTTAGTGGCGATTCAAGTGCTGGGCGCTAAAGTGGAATCGCTTGCTGCGTATAGAACACAGCTGATGGCCGATGTAAGGCAGTTGAAAGGTGAAAGGGATAAAAGTGCAGTGAAGTTAAGTGCAGTGGAGGGTGCGCCTGCTCGCGTCTGTCGTCCTCCTAGTCCTAGACCTCTTCTAAGCTCCCCAACCCCTGGGAGAAGGAATGTCGAAAGGCGAAAGGAGACGAGAGGCTTGAATACACGAGCAGATGTCCCCTCGTACGTACCTGTGGGTGCTTCCCAGGACGTTCACCCTCACTAATGGAAAGGTGAGGTTAAGTGTTTCTCGTCGTCTTCGGATGACCCCTTGCCTAAAAGAGGCTGGAAGCTTGCTTCCAGACCTCTTAAGAGGACTTATGATAAGGCCTACCGACATCCTGGATGTAGTCACTGGGACACCAGAGACGTTTGAAAGTCCTCTGATTAAACGTCCTTATAGGAAGTTGGACTCTTCCAAGGATCCTCTTATGCAGTCAGGACCAGGTTTAACCTTATTCCAGGCGCCAGCGCAGCCTTCAGACTGGTTTTCACTTTCCTGGCGCTCTAATCCGCTGAGCGATGAGGAGAACGTTGTGATTTCATCCCCGATTTCACAACGTTCAGATCCTAATTTTGTTATGCTGCAAGACATGCAAAACAGGCTCTCGTCATTTATGCAGAACTACCAGCGTAGCGACAAACCTCAAACCAGCACACGTGACAGTTTTGGTCGAGATCGTGACAGCGAGCAGGCTCTTCTACAAGTTTCAAAACGTCCTGTAGGACGTGTGCTCGAACGCCCTCATAGTGGAGGATCTAAGCTTCTTGCTAGCCCCTATGAATGTCCTTTTTGGAAGTGATCGTGAACGTTCTCCTAAGTCCGCACTTGACAGCCCGTAAAGAGAACGCAAACGCCCTTATAAGCTCAAGGAGATCCTTCCGTCAGAGCGTGTGCTCGAACGTCCTTCAAAGAAAGACGTTGGACATCCTGTGAAACGTGTTATGGAACGTCCTTCCAAACGTGCTGCTGAACATCCTGAGAAACAGGCTGCCGTTCGCCCTTTGAAGCAGGCTATCGAACGTTCTTCGGAACAGGATCCCGAACATCCTACGGAACAGGCTGCCGAGCGTCCTTCGGGACAGGCTGTCGAACGTCCTGCGAAACAGGCTGTCGAATGTCCTACATTTCAGGACGCGCTTCACTCATCAGATTATTTTAGTGAACGTCCTCCAGGTCGTGTTTCCGAACTGGAAACAGTTGAACAAGTCGCTGAACAACAAGCGGTTCGCAGCGTCGAACGCTTGTCAGGAATTGACGGCAAGCGTGTTTCAGGATATGATCCGGAACTCCCTATCCCTTACCATATTTCGGATTTTAGTCTGGATTACAATAATGAGGCTCACTCGTTACCAGAAGATATTGATGCAGTTCAAGTACAGGAACTCTTTGACTCCGATCTAGTTGACCGCGAGCGTTCGGCTGAACCGCTAGCTTCACGCCCGCTCGTTGCCAGAAAAAGTGATGTTTCTCGTAATGAGCCTTTGTTCCGTAACTGAAATACAAACCACGCTATTTACATGGGGTAATTACTTCGGCGTAGCTGAATGAAGAGCCATAAAAGTTTTAACGAGGGTTTGTTCCGTAACCGAAATACAAACCACGCTATTTACATAGGGTTTACTTTCGGAGTAGCTGAAATGACGAGCCACTAGATTTTAACGAGGGTGTATTACCCCCGCGCTAGTTAGCAGGGGGTAATACACACACCGGTGAACTGCTTCACTTCACTTTTGGCTCGGACAATGAGCAGACGTCTCTGTTCCGTCCTCGCTTGGCAGGCATTAATGCTTTGTCTTGCTAATTACTTAATTTTCTTATACTTAATATATATGTAAACATTCTTTTGTTTATGTATATATTTGAGTATAGAAAGACAGTAAGTTTCCTTTTCAGTGTTTGTGCTGTGTGTGTGTAGGAAGTTCACCCATTGTACGACAACTTCTCTGTGTGGTCTCAGGCCACTACGGGGACTTTTCATGGGTCGCGATCTCTCGCTTGGTCCTTCGGTCTCCCTTCGGTGGGCGCCATGGGGAATCGTCATCGCTGGACTCTACTTACTAATATGTTTCTCCGCTGTTCCTCCTTCCTTACGGGGAACTTGGTATATCAGCGTGGGGAACTTGGGAGTTTTTGTTTGACTACGGTCTCTCTCTCTCTCCTTGAGTTCGTTCACCCTTTTATTATTACTACGTATTACGATAGCTTCCTTCCTGTTGCGGGTTGAATTGCTTCTGTTTATTTTGTCTCAATTATTTTTTTTATTTAAATCTAATTGCATTTGTTAACTTTTCAGCCTCTGTGTAGAACGCTTCCCTTCGGGGTTCATTCGTTCTTACGATTAGTAACATTCTTAGTTGAATTACATATTTATAATTGTTATATTTCTGTTTTGTTACAGTGCTCCGCCTTCCCTCCCCCCTTCCCATGAGTGGCAGTGGGGGAGGAGCGCGCATTCCTGTGTGTAATTCTTATATTCTTTTCCCGCGGGGGTTCCACTTTGGAGTTTCCCGGGGGAATTAATGTTAACTAATTGTTTTATTTTCACAGTTAACTATCTAGTTTTTCGTTTGCCTAAAGTGCCTACGAAGCAGAGCTGTCCTGTTGGGTCCTGGGGAGTCTGCCGTTGCCGCCTCCTCTACGACTTCGTCATGGGCGTGTTCCTTCTCCTAGAAGTTCTCCCGTGACAACTGTCAGCTCCTTAGTTCATTAGAACGCTCAGGAGGTTCGCCTCCTTGGGTGGGTACTTCCCTTCCGAGGGAGGTTCCCTTCCCAGGTATGAGTTTTTTCCCCTTCAGGGGGGTTTCTTCTCCTACCTTATTTTTTTTTTTCTGGTCCTCGGGTGGTTATACTCTTGGTGCTGAGCGACCGCTTTTGTAACTCTGCTCAAGGGGCTGAGCGGTTGCAAGGCCGGACCATGGTGTTCGTGCGATTTTGCTCTTGGTGCTGAGCGGTCACACTTGCAGCTACGCTCAAGGGGCTGAGCAACTGCAGGAGCTCCTCTTCGGAGGGTTGCTCTTTATGGTCAGCTTGCTGATCCAACGGCCCTAAGGGGCGTCTTCTTCAGTCCCTTCTACGAAGTGTGCTTCTTTCTCGTTCGCGAGAGAGGACACTCATAGAGACTCCTCTTCGGAGGACTCCCTACTGCTGTTGTTGCTGAAGGCTCAGTTCCCCCCTCCAAACATCTTCGATGGGGCAGCTGAGTCCAACGGTCTCTCCTGCGAGTGTCTCTCCCCCTCGGGGGAGTTCACTAACAGAGACTCCTCTTCGGAGGACTGATGATGGTGCTCCTGTTCGTGGTCGTCCTCATCTTCAGCCGCAGAGGATCCTCCTCGTCGAGAACAGACTGTTGCTACTCCTTCTCTAGACCTGTCAGCAGTTTTTTCGCGATCTTCGACACCTGCCAGATCTTCTTGTCTTCCTTCTCCGTTCCTGGATGCAGTAGCACTGTGGGTGCCTCCACCCTGTTTTCCAAACGGGCGCCGGTCCCTTCGGGGCTAAGGGCTTTTCTCACATTTGAGTAAGCCCTTTGGACACCTCGCATCTGCGCCCCCTTCCTGATATGTGCATACGCGCCATCGTTTGCCCACGCGCCCATGATCTTCGGATCTAGGCGCAGGCAAGGAGTTATTCCTTCGCCTCCTCGCCGACGATCTCTCATACGTCTGACAGCGCATTTCTCAGCTGGCCATACAACTACGCTCCTATGATCTCCTGGTTCCTGCCTCGTCACGCAGTTCAAGAAGTTCCTTCGCTAGCGCACAGGCGCTCACAGGTTCTTCTGGACTCACAGCGCCTCTACTTCACCGCCGCCCAAGAGATACCTAAGTTAGCGCACAGGCGCTCACAGGCATCTCTGGGCTCTCTTTACGCACCAGCGATCCTCCTCCTGTACGCGAGCGGTCGCTACGCGCCACCTCTCGCCAACGCGCCACCGCTTGCCAACGCGCCATCGCTTGCCAAACACGCCATCGCTCGACCACGCGCCAACGCGCCATCGCTTGCCAACGCGCCTTCGCTTGCCTACGAGCCATCGCTCGTCAGCGCACCATCGCTCATCAGCGCACCATCGGTCTCCCAGCCGCCTGCGCTCCCCCACACGCCCGCGCACACGCGAACCTGTGTTCGGCCGCGCGCGAACCAGCGATTTTCCAGCGCTCGAGCGCCAGCGCGATTCCCGCCAGCGAGCCATCGCTCGCCGAACGCGCCATCGCTCCCCAATGCGCCATCCCTCGCCAACGCGCCATCGCTCGCCTACACGCCATCGGTCTCCCGACCTCCAACGCTCGTCCTCACCTGCGTTCCCACGCGCACTTTCGCCTGCGCGCCCTCACACCCACGCACCTGCACGCCCGCGCTCCTGCGCGCGGGCACGCCCACGTTCGCCCGCGTGCGAACCAACGATTTGCCATCGTGCGAGCGCCAGGGTGATTTCAACCGCTATTCCCGTAGGGCGGGAAGCGTGTTATCGTCACACGGGCAACCTGGCGAGTCATCTGGGGCGCGTACTTCCAGTTCACGATCTTCTAGGGCGGGAAGCCCCGTAAACGCAGAGCATGGCACATACAAGAGCAGGAAGGATCTTCAGAGAGGTCTGGGCAACATCCTTCTTCCTTTCTGGCAGGCCCCATCATCTCTACTCCTCAGGATCGTTCGATTCCCTTTCCCCTAGCGGGAGTCGCTGACACTGCATCTGTCAGCTGTCAGCAGAGGAGGTACTTTGAGATCATGGGGGAACTTGGTTTTAGCCCTTCCTCTCCACCATTCCGTGGAAGGGCCTCCCCAGGGAGTTCTTCTCTCGAGAAGTTCTCCGCCCGGCTGATGACATTCTCGTCTTTGGAGATCTTAAAACCAGAAGAGAGCCGCAAAGTGTGCCATGCGGGCCACTTCGTTGCTGGCTGTCGGGCTTGGATCCCTGGGCATCCTGCTGCGATCCGAGAATTTGTCCAGGGAGAGCTCCAGAAAGGTCATGGAAACTTTCCTCCTCTCGGGCACGAGCATCTCGTTTCCCGGCTCACCAAGTTTCGAACTTGTGGGTAAACTCGATGTTGAAGCATGGAGATGCAGTGACCGAGAGGTTCCTCTTGGAAGATGGATGTCGGCAAGCTCAGACACTCTTCCACTCTTGGAAAGACCTTGTTTTGAGCCCAAGGACAGGTAACGGACAACTGAGAGATGGAGAAAGCGAATCACTGTTTGCTCCTCTATAGGCGCTTGCATCCAGATCCTACAACCTCCAGCGCCTCAACAACAACAGCCTCGTCAGCCTAGGACATCGGAACCAGCCCCGGCAGCTAAGACAAGGTGTCTAGACAGCAGCCCCCTCTTGTCAGAGGCAAGGAAGGCGAGAAGTCCTTCTGGGGAAGCAATAATCCTGAGGGAGCGGTCGAGGCCGCAACGCTAGGATTGGCAACCCCCCCTGCAGGGTCCCCGGTGGGGGGATGCCCAAGGTTGCGCGCTCAGGTTGCAGCAGCCCGGGGCCGATTCCTGCACGATCTCCGTGATCAGCCAACGAATCGCGTCCCGTTCTTTACACATCTACCTCCAGTGCCATGGGATCGGCAAAGGGGCTAGCCCTTCGGGCAGGAATCGAGACCATGCTCGAGAGGAGGCTCTCCAAAAGGTCATCGACGGCTTCCCCCACGGCTTCTTCAGTCAACTCTTTCTTGTAAGAAAGCGTCCGAAGTCTGGAGACCTGTCTCGACCTCTCTGCCCTGATCAAGTTTGTCGAACAAACTTCGTTCAGCGTGGAACAGCAGAGACAATCAGGCTTGTAGTGTGACCACAACTCTTCATGTGCACACTGGAGCTGAAGGACGGGTACTTTCAGATCCCAATCCATCCGTCTTCCAGGAAGTACTTGGAATTCAGCCTAGACAACAGATATACCAGTTCAAGGTACGGTGTTTTTTTATCTCTCCGCAGCACCGCAGGTGTTCTCCAGAATGTTCACCCTGTTCTTCATGGCCACACAGGGGCGGCTTCCGTCTCCTTCGCTTTCTGGAGGACTGGCTATCCCGGGAAGTCTCGGCTTCGACCCTTCCTCAACACCGAGACAAGCTTCTGGGACTTTGCCAAGGTCTAGGGATCATGGTAATTCTCGGGAAGTCTTCTCTGCTCCCATCTCAACAACTGGGATATCTAGGCATGATATTGGACTCCAATCTCCAAGCCTTCCCATCAGATGACAGGATAGCAAGGCTGAGGAGAATCGCAGAACCTTTCCTCAGATGAGGAGAGCTTCCAGCCCAATCTTGGTTATGCCTCCCAGGTCACCCCTCCTCCTTGGCCAATCTAGTTCCAACGGTCGCCTCAGGATGAAATCCCTGCGTCGGCGGCCCAAGTTCCGGTGGAATCAAGACAGCGATTCCCCGGACATTCCGGTCCCTTTGGGACCTGAGGAACAAATGGACATGCAGTGATAGCTGACCTATGGAAACCTTTGCAGGGGAATGGATCTTCTCGCCCTTCCCCCTCATTTGATGCTGTTTTCGGACTCGTCAAAACAAGGGGGGGTCCACGTTCTGAATCAGGCTTATGGTCAGAACCAGAAGGGTACCTCCACATCAATCTGCTAGGAATGAAGGCCGTAGTCTGGCCCGTCAACACTTCCAACAGACCGTGGCGAGTCACTCCGTGGACGACAACTCCACGGTAGTGCCTTTCGTTTCAGCAAGCAGGGAGGTACCTCTTCATATCAACTTTCTCATCTTACAGAGGAGATACTGAGATGAACCGAAGTCCACTCATACCCTATCGGCTCGTTTCATTCCGGACAAGGAATGTGCTCTCCGACAGTCTGAGCAGGACTTCACAGATAGAGATTACCGAGTGGTCTTCGGCCCCCCTTGGTAGCCAACAGGTTTGCCGGTGTACTACTCCCAGTCCCAGATCCCAAGGCGCTCTAGCAAGATGCCTTTCTACACGGTGGGACAACATCAACGTCTACATCTTCCCACCGTTCTGTCTGTTGAGAAGGGGGCTCAACAAGACCAGACTATCGGTCAATCTGTCGATGACTCTGATAGCTCCTCTGCGGCATCATGCAGAGTGGTTCCCGGAACTTCTACATCTCCTGACAGAACTCCTGAGAGAGCTTCCCCCACGACAGGAGCTACTCAAACAAGCACACTACGACATCTACCACAAGCCGTAGCATCACTTCGGCTTCACGCCTGGAGACCATCCAGCATCCCCTCACAGAGAGAGGCGTTCCGCAACTTGTGGATGTCTCGACACCTGCGAAAGTCTTCCGCAGGGGTCTACCAGGCGAAGTGTAGAATCTTCTGTGGTTGGTGTGGTGGGAGAGATACCTCTCCCCTTGATGCCACTATTCCAGCAATAGCGGAGTCATTGTCTATCAGCGGGAGGAGATGCTCCTGTCGCTCTCGGCGGTGGAAACCTATCGCCCAGCCCTTATCCTGGCCTTCAGGCTGAAAGGAATAGACATTTCCTCCTCGCTGGATCTTTCTTCGCTCATACGTAACTACGAACTTACCTGGCCCAGTCGGAAATGAGACCTTCTCCTGGAACATGGTTCGGGCTCTTAGGGCTCTTAAGAGATCTCCTTGCGAACCATTACGCCAGGCTTCTGATCGTCACCGGTCTTGGAAGACGGTGCTCCTGCTCTCTCTGGCCTCGGCCAAGCGTGTTAGCGAACGTCATGGTCTCTCGTACGGCGTCGCCCACTCAAGAGGAAAGGTGGAGGGAACGTCCAGGTTCGTCCCTGAGTTGGTTACTAGACTCAAAATCTGGGAGTCCCGGACCTTCGATCGACTCCTTCAGGATTTCGAGTCTCCATTCTGTAACAGATGACCCAGACCTTCTCCTACTAGGCCCAGTAAGGAGTCGGAAGGGTTATCTTAAAGAACAGCTGCAGTTCGTCATCGCGTGCAAGCCCTGTTTGGGAGTACAGGGAGGACGGAGAGGAGGGTCTTCAAGAATGCCTTTTCAGCCTGGACGCAAAGGATCATCCATCAAGCCCTGAATCCAGATCCTCCTCCGTCACGTCGCCTTAGGGCACACGATGTCAGAGACATCGCAACGTCCCTGGCCTTCAAGAGAAACTACTCTGTGACGCAGGTTCTACAAACTGGAGTCTGGAAGCGTCTAACAACCTTCACAGCCCACTACCTGCAGGACGTGACCCACTAGAGCCTCGATACGTCTATCGGCCCTGTGGTGGCTACACAACAGCTGGTCTAACCTCAGGCTCCTTATTGGACAGGTAGCAGAAGGTTGAAGGCGTTGTTATCCGGTTTTAGTCTGCATGAATGAAATAAGTATGTCTGGCCCTTACTTCTTTCTTCATCCTCCCCTCTCTTGGGGAAAGCAGCATCCTGGGTTCTCTGCATAGCTGACCTCAAACCTCTGCAGGTAAACCATGCTTCCTTGTGTTCCTAGTATTGAGTTGATACTGTCGCGTCCCCCATACCCAAACAAGGTGGTATTGGGAACGTCCTAGCCTAGAATTACAGCTAAAGGACTTCATGTCGACTTCCTAGGACAAGTCACACTTCTTCCCTCCACACACAAGTTTATGTGGGCCGCACGTCTCTTACGTAGCAAGAACTTGCGAGGTGCTGGGACTCTTTTTCTCGAGTGGTGCTCACTCGGATTCTGAGTCCCCGGGTAAGCCAAAGCCAGTAAGGCTGGGGACTTTCCACCCTTCCTAAGGGTAAGTCACCCTATATAAATAGCGTGGTTTGTATTTCGGTTACGGAACAAATGACAAATTCGGAGATAATTTGTATTTTTCCTAACCATACAAACCTTACCTATTTACACATATTTGCCCGCCAGCCCTGTCCCCCAAGGCAAGTCCTACCTCTAAGTGAAGTGAAGCAGTTCACCGGTGTGTGAGGGGGGAAAGGTAGCTAGCTACCACTCCCCTACCCCCCTGCTAACTAGCGCGGGGGTAATACACCCTCATTAAAATCTCTGAAGCTCCCCCTCGAGCGGTCTCTTCCAAGAGACCGGCGAGTGGTTGCGTAGACCGTATTGCTGTTGACCGATCTCGGGGTGCGGGAGAGGTAGTCGCCTCCCATAGCGAGGCGGCTGCCCCTTATCCCCCGGAGGAGGATTTTGTGTCTAACAATGATTTATTGCAGCTTTGGGCTTCCTTGGGGCTGCATGATCAAACTGGGTGCAGCCGTCAAACAATCGCCAACTACAGCGGAGATAGATCCTCCGTCTGTGGTTGACGTTGTTGTGACGGAGACATCCCGTGGGTCTAGCCAAACTCCCGTTCCTGTGGCTAGTTGACGGCTTAGACTCTCCCTCTGAACATCCTTCGAGGGAGGATCTAAGTCCCATGGTCTCTCCTGCCGGCGATTCTCCCCCTCGGGGGAGTTCGCTTACAGAGACTCCTCTTCGGAGGCCCATCGATGGTCAGCTTGCTGATCCCACGGCCCCTCGTGGGCGTATAAGGCGGAAGGCTCATCCTCCCCTTCGCCGTAGAGGCCTTCCTTCCCCTTACAAGGGAGTTAAGAGGCGCCTCTTCGCCGTTCTCCAGTCCTGCCAGATACCAACCTAGACCTCTCCGGGGATCGTTCCTGATGCGCGTGACGCGCCACCTGATATTGTCACTGCGCAGTCTCCGGGCCCTTCGGGGCTGAAGGATCTTGAGCGCAAAACCACGCCTCTTGCCCCGCCTGAGCGCTCTCCTGTTGCTGTTCCTGACTTAGCGCCTCGGCGCTCAGCCTCGCGCGTTCGCGCCACCGTTCCTGCTACGCGCCAGGGTCCCCCTGTGCGCCCACGCCCTTCGGCGCCCCGGCGCCCTCCAGCAGTTCCTGATATAGCGCGCCAGCGCTCACTTGCGTATACGCACCCACCAGCAGTTCCTGATACGGCGCTCCAGCGCTCACCTGCGCATACGCGCCCACCGGCGCCCCAGCGGCCACCTGCGGTAATGCGCTCACCAGCAGTTCCTGATACGGCGCTCCCGTGCTCACCTGCGCATACGCGCCCACCAGCTCCCTGGCGCCCACCAGTTCCTGAATCGTCGCGCGCAGTCCAGGAGGCACCTAAGATGGCGCACAGGCGCCCACAGGCTCCTCCGGACTCGTCGCGCCCGTATAGGGAGACGCGCGATATGCACCCACGCACGGTTCCAGCTCCAGCGCCCACGCGCTCACCAACGCGCCACGGCATCTCAGCACGTCGCCCAGGAGGTTCCCAAGTTAGCGCACGGGCGCTCACGGCCGCCTCTGGGCTCTCCCTCCAGACCTCGCGAGCTTGCATATGATGCAACCGCGCACGACGCTCCGGTTACGCGCCCTGTTCCTGCTACACGCCCCTTCCTGTATTTAAGGCGATCAAGGTAACCCTTCAGCGTACACCGGAGCGCTCTCATCCAACGGCGTGCCCTGCGCGGCCGCCGCAACAACGCACTCCGGTGCGACTGCATCCTGATGCGCGCCCACGATCGCCGGCGCGGCCAACGTGCCCACAGGCGAGCATGCCGGTCTTATCCGACCAACGCCAACCTCCGCGCCAACGTGTCATCCAGGTCGCTCGCGACCCTGCTTCAGCGCTAAGGTGCCCTTGGCCGGTTCTTCCGGACACGCGCCCAGGCGCCCCCGTTATCTCGCGCCCTTCGGGGCCGCATCAGGTCGCTGTGCGCCCACGCGTTCGGCCGCCTCCTGCTCGCCACACGCCCTCGCCATCGCCTATGCGCTCTCACGACCACGCTCCCACTGCAGCTGCTGCGCCCCCGCGCACCCGCGCTATCACCAGCGCGCCATCACTCCATCGCTCCTGTATCTCCGCCTGCGCGCCATCTCGCCCGCCCCCGCCCGTGCGGATGCGCGCGAGATTCCAGTATCGCGCCAGCCATTCACGCGCGACCCTGACCAGGGCCCGGCACACGAGCCCCAGCGCGAGCGCCGCCAGGCGGACAGTTCTTCATCTCGTTCCCCTCCTCGCAAGCGCAGACCAGCGCGCTCGCCGGAGGAGGGGCGCTTCCTGGACAGGTCTAGGGACTCTTCTCTTTCAGCCCTGCAGGTGAACCCTCGTTTGTCGACTCCTCCTAGGGATCCCTCGATCCCCTTCCTTCCAGAGAGGGTGTCTGACAGCGCGACTGTCGGCCAGCAGCCCTGGTTCGGCACCCTAGTCAGAGCCCTTGTGCAGGCCATTAAGCCCGCCCTCTCTGACTCGGGCCACAAACCAGCGGCAGCTTCCTCTCCCCTGAAGAGGAAGAGAGAAGTCCCTCCCGTGGAACCTCCTCCGA
>NC_090727.1:12492340-12604601 GCF_036898095.1 Palaemon carinicauda | reverse complement strand
CTTTGTTGGCTATCTGAGGATCCAAAGACCACTCGGTACTCACTATCTGCGTCGCTCTGCTCAGACTGTCGGCGAGCACATTCCTTTTGCCCGGAATGAAGCGAGCCGCTAGTGAAATCGAGTGGACTTCGGACCATCTCAGGATCTCTACTGCAAGATGGGATAGCTGTTCCAAAAAGGTACCTCCCTGCTTGTTGATATAAGCCACCACCGTGGTGTTGTCGCTCATCACCACCACAGAGTGGCCCGCCAGGACTTGGTGGAAATTCTGAAGTGCCAGGAACACGGCCTTCATTTCTAGCAGGTTTATAAGAAGGTACTTTTCTAATTCTGACCACAGGCCTGAGGTCCTGTGGTTCAGAACGTGGGCCCCCCACCCTTTCTTTGATGCGTCCGAGAACAGCATCAAATCTGGGGAAGGGACGAGAAGATCCACTCCCTTTCGTAGATTCTCGTCTGCCATCCACAAACTGAGGTCCGCCCGTTCCGCAGGTCCCATAGGGATCAAGGTGTCCGGGGAGTAGTGTCCTTGACTACACCGGGACTTGAGTCACCACTGGAGGGATCTCATCCTGAGGCGACTGTTGGGAAGGAGACGGGCCAGGGAGGAGAGGTGGCCGAGGAGACGAAGCCACGATTGGGCTGGGAGTTCTTCTCGATTGAGGAAAGGTCTCGCAACCTTCCTCAGCCTTGCTATCCTTTCGTCTGATGGGAAGGCTTTGTGGAGATTTGTGTCTATGACCATGCCTAGATATACCAGTTTCTGAGAGGGCTGCAGGGAGGACTTCTCGAGATTTACCACGATCCCTAGATCCTGGCAAACTTCGAGGAGTCTATCTCGGTGGCGAAGAAGAGTTGCCTCCGAGTCCGCTAGGATCAGCCAGTCGTCCAGATAACGAGGGAGACGGATGCCGATCCTGTGGGCCCACGAAGATATGATGGTGAATACTCTGGTGAACACCTGAGGAGCTGTGAAGAGACCGAAACACAGCACCTTAAACTGGTAAAGCTTGTTGTCTAGGCAAAATCTTAGGTACTTCCTTGAAGACAGATGGATTGGGATCTGGAAGTATGCGTCCTTCAGGTCCAGTGTACACATGAACTCTTGTGGTCTCACCGCAAGTCTGACCGTGTCTGCCGTCTCCATGCTGAACGGAGTCTGCTTGACAAACCCATTCAGGGTCGAGAGATTGATGACTGGTCTCCAGCCTCCAGACGCCTTTCTCACAAGAAAGAGTCGACTGTAGAAGCCTGGGGACTCGTCTACAACCTCCTGGAGAGCGTCCTTCTTCAACATGGTCTGGACTTCGACCCAGAGGGCCTGCC
Organism: Palaemon carinicauda; assembly: GCF_036898095.1. Classification (NCBI taxonomy): domain Eukaryota; kingdom Metazoa; phylum Arthropoda; class Malacostraca; order Decapoda; family Palaemonidae; genus Palaemon; species Palaemon carinicauda. The sequence continues at coordinate 12,603,275 of NC_090727.1, read as the reverse complement.
CTTTTGCCGATCCCATGTCAAAAGAGCTCAATAACACTGGATTCGTTGTCAGGGGAGGTAGAGAGGCTGTGAATGGGACGCGATAACCTAGAGTGATCACGGAGACCGTCCAGGCATCCGCCCCGAGTTGCTGCCACCTTGTCGCGCAACTCTGTAGGCATCCCCCCACTGGTGGACATGCAGGGGGATTGCCAACCCTAGCGCTTCCGGCCTCGGCTGGTACCTCTAGGGTTTTTGCCTCCCCTGGAGGACTTCTTGCCCCTTCTGCTCTTGGCAGGAAAGGGCTTAGATACCTTGGGCTTCGCTGTGGTCGTCTTCTTTGTGTCCTTAGCCGGACGGAGCTGCTGGACTGCTGGAGGATTGTAGGGCCTCGATGTCAGGGCCCTGTGGATGAGGGAATCCTGGTTGGATTTCCTCCACCTCTCAGCAGTGAGCTCCACGTCCTTAGGCTCAAACAGGCTCTTACCAAGAACTGAAGAGTGTCTGAGCCTGCTAGCCTCTGCACTGGGGACCTTATGATGGAACCTCTCGGCCTCAGCGTCCCAATGCTTGAGGATCGTATTGGCCCACAAGCTCGAGACTTGGTGGGCCAGAAACTCAATGGTCAGTGTGCCCGAGAGTAGAAAGGACTCCAGCACTTTCCTGGTGCTTTCTTTGGGGAGGTCCTCGGACCGCACCAGGATGCCCAGAGACCCCAGCCAGATGTCGAGCCACGAAGTTGCCTGCATGGCACACTTGGTGACTTTCTCCTGGCTTAGGATCTCAGTGGCTGAGAAGGACATGTGCCGGTTAGAGTCTCTCTCAAGAGGGACTCCCCCTGTGAGTTCTTCCACGGAGTGGTGTAAGGGAAGACTCAAACAAGACTCCTCGAGGATCTCGAAGTACCTCCTCTGATGGACTCGAGGAGGAGGGAGGAGCTTGTTACCGGCACTCGATCTAATGGAGGAGGCAAGCTCAGAGAGCTGGCCCTCGACCTTGTCCCTGGCACTCTTCATCCCCTGAGACCAGGGCAAAGCTGCACTGACCCTAGAGGGTTTCTGGGTGCCATAGACGCGGTCCAGAACCGTGTCCTTCCCTTCACGAGGTGGGACCTCAGGGTCCGGAATCCCAATGAGGTTCCTCATGAGGGTCAGGACTTGCTAGAACGCGTGTTCTGACTCCTGGTGCTCTCCTCCCGAAGGACTAGCAGCGAAGTCTCCCGTCCCCAGTGGCTCTTCCTGGGGGGACACGTGGATATCCTCGACGGCTCTAGATGGTTCCTGCCCATCCTTGCTGATGATTTGGGAATCGTCTTAGAGTCCTTAAGCTCCCTCCTGGGCGGGATACAGGACTCGAGCAGCGAAGGGGGCAGGCTCTTCTCCACCTCTGGACAAGAAGACTTCTCAGGGAGAGGCGGAGCCTTCCCCATTGGTGCGATGGGGGAGTGGTCCGGCTCATCCGACTCTCCTAAGGAGGGGTAATCCTCCTCTGCAGGGGAGGGAGAGAAGGTCTGGGGGGGAGAAGGAGCCTTGCGCAAGGATCTGCGCGGAGACAGAACAGGCCTCGGAGGAGGTTCCACGGGAGGGACTTCTCTCTTCCTCTTCAGGGGAGAGGAAGCTGCCGCTGGTTTGTGGCCCGAGTCAGAGAGGGCGGGCTTAATGGCCTGCACAAGGGCTCTGACTAGGGTGCCGAACCAGGGCTGCTGGCCGACAGTCGCGCTGTCAGACACCCTCTCTGGAAGGAAGGGGATCGAGGGATCCCTAGGAGGAGTCGACAAACGAGGGTTCACCTGCAGGGCTGAAAGAGAAGAGTCCCTAGACCTGTCCAGGAAGCGCCCCTCCTCCGGCGAGCGCTCTGGTCTGCGCTTGCGAGGAGGGGAACGAGATGAAGAACTGTCCGCCTGGCGGCGCTCGCGCTGGGGCTCGTGTGCCGGGCCCTGGTCAGGGTCGCGCGTGAATGGCTGGCGCGATACTGGAATCTCGCGTGCATCCGCACGGGCGGGGGCGGGCGAGATGGCGCGCAGGCGGAGATACAGGAGCGATGGAGTGATGGCGCGCTGGTGATAGCGCGGGTGCGCGGGGGCGCAGCAGCTGCAGTGGGAGCGTGGTCGTGAGAGCGCATAGGCGATGGCGAGGGCGTGTGGCGAGCAGGAGGCGGCCGAACGCGTGGGCGCACAGCGACCTGATGCGGCCCCGAAGGGCGCGAGATAACGGGGGCGCCTGGGCGCGTGTCCGGAAGAACCGGCCAAGGGCACCTTAGCGCTGAAGCAGGGTCGCGAGCGACCTGGATGACACGTTGGCGCGGAGGTTGGCGTTGGTCGGATAAGACCGGCATGCTCGCCTGTGGGCACGTTGGCCGCGCCGGCAATCGTGGGCGCGCATGGCGCGCATCAGGATGCAGTCGCACCGGAGTGCGTTGTTGCGGCGGCCGCGCAGGGCACGCCGTTGGATGAGGGCGCTCCGGTGTACGCTGAAGGGTTACCTTGATCGCCTTAAATACAGGAAGGGGCGTGTAGCAGGAACAGGGCGCGTAACCGGAGCGTCGTGCGCGGTTGCATCATATGCAAGCTCGCGAGGTCTGGAGGGAGAGCCCCGAGGCGGCCGTGAGCGCCCGTGCGCTAACTTGGGAACCTCCTGGGCGACGTGCTGAGATGCCGTGGCGCGTTGGTGAGCGCGTGGGCGCTGGAGCTGGAACCGTGCGTGGGTGCATATCGCGCGTCTCCCTATACGGGCGCGACGAGTCCGGAGGAGCCTGTGGGCGCCTGTGCGCCATCTTAGGTGCCTCCTGGACTGCGCGCGACGATTCAGGAACTGGTGGGCGCCAGGGAGCTGGTGGGCGCGTATGCGCAGGTGAGCACGGGAGCGCCGTATCAGGAACTGCTGGTGAGCGCATTACCGCAGGTGGCCGCTGGGGCGCCGGTGGGCGCGTATGCGCAGGTGAGCGCTGGAGCGCCGTATCAGGAACTGCTGGTGGGTGCGTATGCGCAAGTGAGCGCTGGCGCGCTATATCAGGAACTGCTGGAGGGCGCCGGGGCGCCGAAGGGTGTGGGCGCACAGGGGGACCCTGGCGCGTAGCAGGAACGGTGGCGCGAACGCGGGAGGCTGAGCGCCGAGGCGCTAAGTCAGGAACAGCAACAGGAGAGCGCTCAGGCGGGGCAAGAGGTGTGGTTTTGCGCTCAAGATCCTTCAGCCCCGAAGGGCCCGGAGACTGCGCAGTGACAATATCAGGTGGCGCGTCACGCGCATCAGGAACGATCCCCGGAAAGGTCTAGGTTGGTATCTGGCAGGACTGGAGAACGGCGAAGAGGCGCCTCTTAACTCCCTTGTAAGGGGAAGGAAGGCCTCTACGCCCACGAGGGGCCGTGGGATCAGCAAGCTGACCATCGATGGGCCTCCGAAGAGGAGTCTCTGTAAGCGAACTCCCCCGAGGGGGAGAATCGTCGGCAGGAGAGACCATGGGACTTAGATCCTCCCTCGAAGGATGTTCAGAGGGAGGGTCTAAGCCGTCAACCAGCCACAGGAACGGGAGTTTGGCTAGACCCACGGGATGTCTCCGTCACAACAACGTCAACCACAGACGGAGGATCTATCTCCGCTGTAGTTGGCGATTGTTTGACGGCTGCACCCAGTTTGATCATGCAGCCCCAAGGAAGCCCAAAGCTGCAATAAATCATTGTTAGACACAAAATCCTCCTCCGGGGGATAAGGGGCAGCCGCCTCGCTATGGGAGGCGACTACCTCTCCCGCACCCCGAGATCGGTCAACAGCAATACGGTCTACGCAACCACTCGCCGGTCTCTTGGAAGAGACCGCTCGAGGGGGAGCTTCAGGGGAGGAAAGGGCTACAGAAGAAGAGGTCCTGGAATTTTCTCTCTTCAAAGAAGCCTCTGAAGGAGAAAGATCCCTTTTGGACTTTTTCTTCCGGCGCCAGGCAAACCTCTCCCACTGGGAGGTATACCACTCCCTACATTCTATACTCACGTTACCACTAGCACACCGCTGGCCCCTACAGTGAGGACATAAGGTGTGGGGACCGCCGACATAAAGGTCCCACAAGGGCGGCCGGGAAGTCCAGGGCAAGTACGCATAGTAGTAGAGGCTAACTTCAAACACACTGAAAAAGAAAAAGTAAAAAACAGATTAAATATGGCAGTCAAAGCGAGGGAGAGAGCAGACAGGTCTGTTCTCTTCCCGAGCCTAAAGAAAAGTGAAGTATTCACCAGTATGTGTGACGGGGGGGTAGCTAGCTACCCCTCCCTACCCCCCGCTAACTAGCGGCGGGGTAGGAAATGACAAATTCGGAGATAATTTGTATTTTTCCTAACCATACAAACCTTAGCTATTTACATAGGGTTTACTTTCGGCGTAGCTGAAATGACGAGCCATAAGATTTTAATGAGGGTGTATTACCCCCGCGCTAGTTAGCAGGGGGGTAGGGGAGTGGTAGCTAGCTACCTTTCCCCCCTCACACACCGGTGAACTGCTTCACTTCACTTAGAGGTAGGACTTGCCTTGGGGGACAGGGCTGGCGGGCAAATATGTGTAAATAGCTAAGGTTTGTATGGTTAGGAAAAATACAAATTATCTCCGAATTTGTCATTTGTTCCGTAACCGAAATACAAACCACGCTATTTATATAGGGTGACTTACCCTTAGGAAGGGTGGAAAGTCCCCAGCCTTACTGGCTTTGGCTTACCCGGGGACTCAGAATCCGAGTGAGCACCACTCGAGAAAAAGAGTCCCAGCACCTCGCAAGTTCTTGCTACGTAAGAGACGTGCGGCCCACATAAGCTTGTGTGTGGAGGGAAGAAGTGTGACTTGTCCTAGGAAGTCGACCTGAAGTCCTTTAGCTGTAATTCTAGGCTAGGACGTTCCCAATACCACCTTGTTTGGGTATGGGGGACGCGACAGTATCAACTCAATACTAGGAACACAAGGAAGCATGGTTTACCTGCAGAGGTTTGAGGTCAGCTATGCAGAGAACCCAGGATGCTGCTTTCCCCAAGAGAGGGGAGGATGAAGAAAGAAGTAAGGGCCAGACATACTTATTTCATTCATGCAGACTAAAACCGGATAACAACGCCTTCAACCTTCTGCTACCTGTCCAATAAGGAGCCTGAGGTTAGACCAGCTGTTGTGTAGCCACCACAGGGCCGATAGACGTATCGAGGCTCTAGTGGGTCACGTCCTGCAGGTAGTGGGCTGTGAAGGTTGTTAGACGCTTCCAGACTCCAGTTTGTAGAACCTGCGTCACAGAGTAGTTTCTCTTGAAGGCCAGGGACGTTGCGATGTCTCTGACATCGTGTGCCCTAAGGCGACGTGACGGAGGAGGATCTGGATTCAGGGCTTGATGGATGATCCTTTGCGTCCAGGCTGAAAAGGCATTCTTGAAGACCCTCCTCTCCGTCCTCCCTGTACTCCCAAACAGGGCTTGCACGCGATGACGAACTGCAGCTGTTCTTTAAGATAACCCTTCCGACTCCTTACTGGGCCTAGTAGGAGAAGGTCTGGGTCATCTGTTACAGAATGGAGACTCGAAATCCTGAAGGAGTCGATCGAAGGTCCGGGACTCCCAGATTTTGAGTCTAGTAACCAACTCAGGGACGAACCTGGACGTTCCCTCCACCTTTCCTCTTGAGTGGGCGACGCCGTACGAGAGACCATGACGTTCGCTAACACGCTTGGCCGAGGCCAGAGAGAGCAGGAGCACCGTCTTCCAAGACCGGTGACGATCAGAAGCCTGGCGTAATGGTTCGCAAGGAGATCTCTTAAGAGCCCTAAGAGCCCGAACCATGTTCCAGGAGAAGGTCTCATTTCCGACTGGGCCAGGTAAGTTCGTAGTTACGTATGAGCGAAGAAAGATCCAGCGAGGAGGAAATGTCTATTCCTTTCAGCCTGAAGGCCAGGATAAGGGCTGGGCGATAGGTTTCCACCGCCGAGAGCGACAGGAGCATCTCCTCCCGCTGATAGACAATGACTCCGCTATTGCTGGAATAGTGGCATCAAGGGGAGAGGTATCTCTCCCACCACACCAACCACAGAAGATTCTACACTTCGCCTGGTAGACCCCTGCGGAAGACTTTCGCAGGTGTCGAGACATCCACAAGTTGCGGAACGCCTCTCTCTGTGAGGGGATGCTGGATGGTCTCCAGGCGTGAAGCCGAAGTGATGCTACGGCTTGTGGTAGATGTCGTAGTGTGCTTGTTTGAGTAGCTCCTGTCGTGGGGGAAGCTCTCTCAGGAGTTCTGTCAGGAGATGTAGAAGTTCCGGGAACCACTCTGCATGATGCCGCAGAGGAGCTATCAGAGTCATCGACAGATTGACCGATAGTCTGGTCTTGTTGAGCCCCCTTCTCAACAGACAGAACGGTGGGAAGATGTAGACGTTGATGTTGTCCCACCGTGTAGAAAGGCATCTTGCTAGAGCGCCTTGGGATCTGGGACTGGGAGTAGTACACCGGCAAACCTGTTGGCTACCAAGGGGGGCCGAAGACCACTCGGTAATCTCTATCTGTGAAGTCCTGCTCAGACTGTCGGAGAGCACATTCCTTGTCCGGAATGAAACGAGCCGATAGGGTATGAGTGGACTTCGGTTCATCTCAGTATCTCCTCTGTAAGATGAGAAAGTTGATATGAAGAGGTACCTCCCTGCTTGCTGAAACGAAAGGCACTACCGTGGAGTTGTCGTCCACGGAGTGACTCGCCACGGTCTGTTGGAAGTGTTGACGGGCCAGACTACGGCCTTCATTCCTAGCAGATTGATGTGGAGGTACCCTTCTGGTTCTGACCATAAGCCTGATTCAGAACGTGGACCCCCCCTTGTTTTGACGAGTCCGAAAACAGCATCAAATGAGGGGGAAGGGCGAGAAGATCCATTCCCCTGCAAAGGTTTCCATAGGTCAGCTATCACTGCATGTCCATTTGTTCCTCAGGTCCCAAAGGGACCGGAATGTCCGGGGAATCGCTGTCTTGATTCCACCGGAACTTGGGCCGCCGACGCAGGGATTTCATCCTGAGGCGACCGTTGGAACTAGATTGGCCAAGGAGGAGGGGTGACCTGGGAGGCATAACCAAGATTGGGCTGGAAGCTCTCCTCATCTGAGGAAAGGTTCTGCGATTCTCCTCAGCCTTGCTATCCTGTCATCTGATGGGAAGGCTTGGAGATTGGAGTCCAATATCATGCCTAGATATCCCAGTTGTTGAGATGGGAGCAGAGAAGACTTCCCGAGAATTACCATGATCCCTAGACCTTGGCAAAGTCCCAGAAGCTTGTCTCGGTGTTGAGGAAGGGTCGAAGCCGAGACTTCCCGGGATAGCCAGTCCTCCAGAAAGCGAAGGAGACGGAAGCCGCCCCTGTGTGGCCATGAAGAACAGGGTGAACATTCTGGAGAACACCTGCGGTGCTGCGGAGAGATAAAAAAACACCGTACCTTGAACTGGTATATCTGTTGTCTAGGCTGAATTCCAAGTACTTCCTGGAAGACGGATGGATTGGGATCTGAAAGTACCCGTCCTTCAGCTCCAGTGTGCACATGAAGAGTTGTGGTCACACTACAAGCCTGATTGTCTCTGCTGTTCCACGCTGAACGAAGTTTGTTCGACAAACTTGATCAGGGCAGAGAGGTCGAGACAGGTCTCCAGACTTCGGACGCTTTCTTACAAGAAAGAGTTGACTGAAGAAGCCGTGGGGGAAGCCGTCGATGACCTTTTGGAGAGCCTCCTCTCGAGCATGGTCTCGATTCCTGCCCGAAGGGCTAGCCCCTTTGCCGATCCCATGGCACTGGAGGTAGATGTGTAAAGAACGGGACGCGATTCGTTGGCTGATCACGGAGATCGTGCAGGAATCGGCCCCGGGCTGCTGCAACCTGAGCGCGCAACCTTGGGCATCCCCCCACCGGGGACCCTGCAGGGGGGGTTGCCAATCCTAGCGTTGCGGCCTCGACCGCTCCCTCAGGATTATTGCTTCCCCAGAAGGACTTCTCGCCTTCCTTGCCTCTGACAAGAGGGGGCTGCTGTCTAGACACCTTGTCTTAGCTGCCGGGGCTGGTTCCGATGTCCTAGGCTGACGAGGCTGTTGTTGTTGAGGCGCTGGAGGTTGTAGGATCTGGATGCAAGCGCCTATAGAGGAGCAAACAGTGATTCGCTTTCTCCATCTCTCAGTTGTCCGTTACCTGTCCTTGGGCTCAAAACAAGGTCTTTCCAAGAGTGGAAGAGTGTCTGAGCTTGCCGACATCCATGGTTGGGACTTCCAAGAGGAACCTCTCGGTCACTGCATCTCCATGCTTCAACATCGAGTTTACCCACAAGTTCGAAACTTGGTGAGCCGGGAAACGAGATGCTCGTGCCCGAGAGGAGGAAAGTTTCCATGACCTTTCTGGAGCTCTCCCTGGACAAATTCTCGGATCGCAGCAGGATGCCCAGGGATCCAAGCCCGACAGCCAGCAACGAAGTGGCCCGCATGGCACACTTTGCGGCTCTCTTCTGGTTTTAAGATCTCCAAAGACGAGAATGTCATCAGCCGGGCGGAGAACTTCTCGAGAGAAGAACTCCCTGGGGAGGCCCTTCCACGGAATGGTGGAGAGGAAGGGCTAAAACCAAGTTCCCCCATGATCTCAAAGTACCTCCTCTGCTGACAGCTGACAGATGCAGTGTCAGCGACTCCCGCTAGGGGAAAGGGAATCGAACGATCCTGAGGAGTAGAGATGATGGGGCCTGCCAGAAAGGAAGAAGGATGTTGCCCAGACCTCTCTGAAGATCCTTCCTGCTCTTGTATGTGCCATGCTCTGCGTTTACGGGGCTTCCCGCCCTAGAAGATCGTGAACTGGAAGTACGCGCCCCAGATGACTCGCCAGGTTGCCCGTGTGACGATAACACGCTTCCCGCCCTACGGGAATAGCGGTTGAAATCACCCTGGCGCTCGCACGATGGCAAATCGTTGGTTCGCACGCGGGCGAACGTGGGCGTGCCCGCGCGCAGGAGCGCGGGCGTGCAGGTGCGTGGGTGTGAGGGCGCGCAGGCGAAAGTGCGCGTGGGAACGCAGGTGAGGACGAGCGTTGGAGGTCGGGAGACCGATGGCGTGTAGGCGAGCGATGGCGCGTTGGCGAGGGATGGCGCATTGGGGAGCGATGGCGCGTTCGGCGAGCGATGGCTCGCTGGCGGGAATCGCGCTGGCGCTCGAGCGCTGGAAAATCGCTGGTTCGCGCGCGGCCGAACACAGGTTCGCGTGTGCGCGGGCGTGTGGGGGAGCGCAGGCGGCTGGGAGACCGATGGTGCGCTGATGAGCGATGGTGCGCTGACGAGCGATGGCTCGTAGGCAAGCGAAGGCGCGTTGGCAAGCGATGGCGCGTTGGCGCGTGGTCAAGCGATGGCGTGTTTGGCAAGCGATGGCGCGTTGGCAAGCGGTGGCGCGTTGGCGAGAGGTGGCGCGTAGCGACCGCTCGCGTACAGGAGGAGGATCGCTGGTGCGTAAAGAGAGCCCAGAGATGCCTGTGAGCGCCTGTGCGCTAACTTAGGTATCTCTTGGGCGGCGGTGAAGTAGAGGCGCTGTGAGTCCAGAAGAACCTGTGAGCGCCTGTGCGCTAGCGAAGGAACTTCTTGAACTGCGTGACGAGGCAGGAACCAGGAGATCATAGGAGCGTAGTTGTATGGCCAGCTGAGAAATGCGCTGTCAGACGTATGAGAGATCGTCGGCGAGGAGGCGAAGGAATAACTCCTTGCCTGCGCCTAGATCCGAAGATCATGGGCGCGTGGGCAAACGATGGCGCGTATGCACATATCAGGAAGGGGGCGCAGATGCGAGGTGTCCAAAGGGCTTACTCAAATGTGAGAAAAGCCCTTAGCCCCGAAGGGACCGGCGCCCGTTTGGAAAACAGGGTGGAGGCACCCACAGTGCTACTGCATCCAGGAACGGAGAAGGAAGACAAGAAGATCTGGCAGGTGTCGAAGATCGCGAAAAAACTGCTGACAGGTCTAGAGAAGGAGTAGCAACAGTCTGTTCTCGACGAGGAGGATCCTCTGCGGCTGAAGATGAGGACGACCACGAACAGGAGCACCATCATCAGTCCTCCGAAGAGGAGTCTCTGTTAGTGAACTCCCCCGAGGGGGAGAGACACTCGCAGGAGAGACCGTTGGACTCAGCTGCCCCATCGAAGATGTTTGGAGGGGGGAACTGAGCCTTCAGCAACAACAGCAGTAGGGAGTCCTCCGAAGAGGAGTCTCTATGAGTGTCCTCTCTCGCGAACGAGAAAGAAGCACACTTCGTAGAAGGGACTGAAGAAGACGCCCCTTAGGGCCGTTGGATCAGCAAGCTGACCATAAAGAGCAACCCTCCGAAGAGGAGCTCCTGCAGTTGCTCAGCCCCTTGAGCGTAGCTGCAAGTGTGACCGCTCAGCACCAAGAGCAAAATCGCACGAACACCATGGTCCGGCCTTGCAACCGCTCAGCCCCTTGAGCAGAGTTACAAAAGCGGTCGCTCAGCACCAAGAGTATAACCACCCGAGGACCAGAAAAAAAAAAATAAGGTAGGAGAAGAAACCCCCCTGAAGGGGAAAAAACTCATACCTGGGAAGGGAACCTCCCTCGGAAGGGAAGTACCCACCCAAGGAGGCGAACCTCCTGAGCGTTCTAATGAACTAAGGAGCTGACAGTTGTCACGGGAGAACTTCTAGGAGAAGGAACACGCCCATGACGAAGTCGTAGAGGAGGCGGCAACGGCAGACTCCCCAGGACCCAACAGGACAGCTCTGCTTCGTAGGCACTTTAGGCAAACGAAAAACTAGATAGTTAACTGTGAAAATAAAACAATTAGTTAACATTAATTCCCCCGGGAAACTCCAAAGTGGAACCCCCGCGGGAAAAGAATATAAGAATTACACACAGGAATGCGCGCTCCTCCCCCACTGCCACTCATGGGAAGGGGGGAGGGAAGGCGGAGCACTGTAACAAAACAGAAATATAACAATTATAAATATGTAATTCAACTAAGAATGTTACTAATCGTAAGAACGAATGAACCCCGAAGGGAAGCGTTCTACACAGAGGCTGAAAAGTTAACAAATGCAATTAGATTTAAATAAAAAAAATAATTGAGACAAAATAAACAGAAGCAATTCAACCCGCAACAGGAAGGAAGCTATCGTAATACGTAGTAATAATAAAAGGGTGAACGAACTCAAGGAGAGAGAGAGAGACCGTAGTCAAACAAAAACTCCCAAGTTCCCCACGCTGATATACCAAGTTCCCCGTAAGGAAGGAGGAACAGCGGAGAAACATATTAGTAAGTAGAGTCCAGCGATGACGATTCCCCATGGCGCCCACCGAAGGGAGACCGAAGGACCAAGCGAGAGATCGCGACCCATGAAAAGTCCCCGTAGTGGCCTGAGACCACACAGAGAAGTTGTCGTACAATGGGTGAACTTCCTACACACACACAGCACAAACACTGAAAAGGAAACTTACTGTCTTTCTATACTCAAATATATACATAAACAAAAGAATGTTTACATATATATTAAGTATAAGAAAATTAAGTAATTAGCAAGACAAAGCATTAATGCCTGCCAAGCGAGGACGGAACAGAGACGTCTGCTCATTGTCCGAGCCAAAAGTGAAGTGAAGCAGTTCACCGGTGTGTGTATTACCCCCTGCTAACTAGCGCGGGGGTAATACACCCTCGTTAAAATCTAGTGGCTCGTCATTTCAGCTACTCCGAAAGTAAACCCTATGTAAATAGCGTGGTTTGTATTTCGGTTACGGAACAAACCCTCGTTAAAACTTTTATGGCTCTTCATTCAGCTACGCCGAAGTAATTACCCCATGTAAATAGCGTGGTTTGTATTTCAGTTACGGAACAAAGGCTCATTACGAGAAACATCACTTTTTCTGGCAACGAGCGGGCGTGAAGCTAGCGGTTCAGCCGAACGCTCGCGGTCAACTAGATCGGAGTCAAAGAGTTCCTGTACTTGAACTGCATCAATATCTTCTGGTAACGAGTGAGCCTCATTATTGTAATCCAGACTAAAATCCGAAATATGGTAAGGGATAGGGAGTTCCGGATCATATCCTGAAACACGCTTGCCGTCAATTCCTGACAAGCGTTCGACGCTGCGAACCGCTTGTTGTTCAGCGACTTGTTCAACTGTTTCCAGTTCGGAAACACGACCTGGAGGACGTTCACTAAAATAATCTGATGAGTGAAGCGCGTCCTGAAATGTAGGACATTCGACAGCCTGTTTCGCAGGACGTTCGACAGCCTGTCCCGAAGGACGCTCGGCAGCCTGTTCCGTAGGATGTTCGGGATCCTGTTCCGAAGAACGTTCGATAGCCTGCTTCAAAGGGCGAACGGCAGCCTGTTTCTCAGGATGTTCAGCAGCACGTTTGGAAGGACGTTCCATAACACGTTTCACAGGATGTCCAACGTCTTTCTTTGAAGGACGTTCGAGCACACGCTCTGACGGAAGGATCTCCTTGAGCTTATAAGGGCGTTTGCGTTCTCTTTACGGGCTGTCAAGTGCGGACTTAGGAGAACGTTCACGATCACTTCCAAAAAGGACATTCATAGGGGCTAGCAAGAAGCTTAGATCCTCCACTATGAGGGCGTTCGAGCACACGTCCTACAGGACGTTTTGAAACTTGTAGAAGAGCCTGCTCGCTGTCACGATCTCGACCAAAACTGTCACGTGTGCTGGTTTGAGGTTTGTCGCTACGCTGGTAGTTCTGCATAAATGACGAGAGCCTGTTTTGCATGTCTTGCAGCATAACAAAATTAGGATCTGAACGTTGTGAAATCGGGGATGAAATCACAACGTTCTCCTCATCGCTCAGCGGATTAGAGCGCCAGGAAAGTGAAAACCAGTCTGAAGGCTGCGCTGGCGCCTGGAATAAGGTTAAACCTGGTCCTGACTGCATAAGAGGATCCTTGGAAGAGTCCAACTTCCTATAAGGACGTTTAATCAGAGGACTTTCAAACGTCTCTGGTGTCCCAGTGACTACATCCAGGATGTCGGTAGGCCTTATCATAAGTCCTCTTAAGAGGTCTGGAAGCAAGCTTCCAGCCTCTTTTAGGCAAGGGGTCATCCGAAGACGACGAGAAACACTTAACCTCACCTTTCCATTAGTGAGGGTGAACGTCCTGGGAAGCACCCACAGGTACGTACGAGGGGACATCTGCTCGTGTATTCAAGCCTCTCGTCTCCTTTCGCCTTTCGACATTCCTTCTCCCAGGGGTTGGGGAGCTTAGAAGAGGTCTAGGACTAGGAGGACGACAGACGCGAGCAGGCGCACCCTCCACTGCACTTAACTTCACTGCACTTTTATCCCTTTCACCTTTCAACTGCCTTACATCGGCCATCAGCTGTGTTCTATACGCAGCAAGCGATTCCACTTTAGCGCCCAGCACTTGAATCGCCACTAACATATCTTTGAGTGACGGCTCATTAGCAGTTGCAATGGTGGGATCAGGATCTACCACTACAGGGGAAGGAACAGGATTAGTGACATGGGAAGATGAAAATTCTTTAGAAGAGCGAGAAGAACTCCGCCTCAATCTATCCCTTTTGAGTTTACGTCTGTACCTATCAAACTCAATCCATTCATGCTCTGATAGTAGAACACACTCATCACAGCGATCACCCAAATCACACTCTTTACCTCTGCAAGCAACACAGAGAAAATGGGGGTCAAGTGAAGCTTTTGCCATTTGGGTCTTACACCCACTACTCACACATAACCTAAAAGTTATGGGGGGTTGGCCATTTTGAAAATCTAAAGAGAAATCAGACAAGCAAAAGTAAAAAATCTTCTAATCCAAATCAAATTAAAGAATATCCAAAGCGAGATCAAAAACAAGCGGGAGTCACCAACCAAAGTTTGTACTTCACCAAAATAAAATCAATATTGACGAGAGCAGAATTCACGTGTCGCCGCTAGCGACGGCAGAGAATATATGAGGATTCCTGGAATGGTAACCAGGTACCTCGCTAGGGAGCAGGGGTGGTACACTTGGCTATCCAATTGGCGATTGGCGCGAGTTTTGAATTTTCTGCCGAGACGTCAGAGACGTAAGCTATACATATAACTACCGGGTAAGTCATATGTTTAAAAATACAAATTACTTCCAAATTTGTTATTTGTTCCGGTATAAATACAAACACTCCGCTATTTATAGGGGTGATATACTCTTAGAAGGGAGGAAGTCCTCACCAACAGGCCTTGGTCATAACCCAGGGTCCTCTCTATTTCGATCTGTGATCGATAGTAGAAGGAACCCTACCCTCCCTAACATCAAGTGCCGATATGAGGTAATGCACTGATAGAGGCCTACAGAAGTTTGTGTGCGAGTGGAACTAACAGTGTGACTTGTCTTTAAAATAAGAACTCGATTACAAAACCTATTGTTCTTAAGACTTACCCTATACCCACCCTCAAAAAGGTATTGGGGTCATAAAGTATTATTCTATACTTAGGAGGCACAATGGAAACAAGTCTTACCTGCAGCAAGGAAAGGTCAGCCATGCTGAGGCTTGCGGAGCTGTTTTCCCCAGAGGGAAGAAGGTGAAAGGAAGAAAGGAGCCAGTCATTCTTACTCATTCATCCCAGACTAACCCAGGTAACCTCGGCCTTCAACCCTCTGCTACTTGTCCATCAAGGAGCCTGAGGTGTTTAGACCATTTGCTGTGCGACCACCACAGAACCAAAGGAATAGGTCTCCATGTTCCTGTGAGTTACGTCTTTGCAGGTAGTGAACTGCTGAAGGTCGATTGACGCTTTCACACACCCACTTACAGTATCTGCGCCACAGAGTAGTTTTTTGAACACCAGGGACGTAGCAACGCCACCAACGTTACCATCTCTGGGTCCTAGGATAGAGGAGGGTCTAGATTAAGAGCAAACTCAATAGCCTTCCGATCCCGGAGGTTAAGGAAATCCTTGTGATCCTCCTCTTAACCTTCTCCGTGCTGGTCAACAGTGCCGACACATGGGGGGCGAGCTGGTGTCATTCTTTTAAGGTAACCTAGGGTACAGAGCACTCGGACTTTGATTCTTGACAATCAACTCAGGGACGCCGCTGAGGATTACTTCTCCCCGTCTCCTAGAGTAGGAGACATCAGAAGATGGATCATACAACACACTAACTCTCTTGGTCAAAGCCCAAGTGAGTAGAAAGGGCCATCTTCCATGTAAGGAAGCGATCTGCTCCCTGGCATAAAGGTTAGTATAAAGGGGCCTTCAGAAACTGAACCGCGTTCCCAGGAGGTTGAGATCCAACGGGGGACAAGTTACTTCAAACTTTGTATGAGTAAAGGCATCGAAGGGAAAGAATTCCCTTCCACGATATCAGTTACAAAGGTCCGAACACTTCACCTTGAAGACCGACACTGAAAAGTGCCCGAGGTGCCTAAACATCTTTTCCGCAACTCGTTGCGAAAGGCCTCTCTGAGGGAAGAGATGTAGGACCGTTTCCAGGCAGTGAAGTCGAAGCAAAGTTACAGTTTTGGAAAGTGTTGGCATGTGGCTGTCTGGAAGATCGTGTTGTGGAGGAAGATCCCACGGAACTCCATCGGGAGCTGCAGAAGGTCCGGGAACTATTCTGCGTGATGCCATAACAAAGCTACTGGAGTCATTGATAAGATCTTGCTTATCCTGACTTGGCTGAGGACTTTCTCACCAGACCGAATGGGGAAAAAAGCATACACCTCTAAGCTGCCCCACTGATCTTGGAGTACAACTTGTTCGAGGGCCACGTGTTCCAGGACAGAGGAACGGTCGAGCGCGAACCTGAAATTCAGGGCTGTTGCGAGCATGACCACAGTCGGGGGACCTCACAACGTTAAGACTTTGTTGGATACAAGATGATTCAAAGACATTAGGAGCCCACTATCTGATTGGTCCTCTTCAGATTATCTGCAAGCATATTCCTGTACCAGGAATGACACGAGTGGATGGGGGCATCTAGCTGTTCTCTGTCCAGCTGAGGCTTCCTACTGCTAAATGGTTTTTTAAGAGAGGTGAATGCTGGTACCTTTCTGGATAGGGCCAACGGACAAGGATGGAAAGGTGTGGCATATGGCTAAACCCCCCCCCCCCCTTCTTCTGATGTATTAAAGAGAGCATGAGATCCAGAGGGGAGACGAGAAGATAGGCCTCTTTGCAAAAGCTCTCATCTACCACCCGACATCTCGAGGTGATGTTGAGATGTGCAACTACTGTATTTGCACGTTCTTGCAATGAAGGGGAGGAGCCTGTCCTCCCACCCACTGCCACCAATCTAGTGGGGGTTGGCCAAATAATACCGATACCAAACGGTAAACCAGGTAGCCAGTACAGCTTATGTTATAAGAGCAAATCTCCATAGAGATCGCCTTCCGGACAGGAAACCAGACGGTAATTACCGAACGCATCCAACCAACCCCAAGAAGAGATTGAGACGTATCTTCAATCTATTGTTGGATGGATAATAAGCATAAGTCTACTACTACGTAGTAACACCGAACTGTGAGCATGACATGCATACATGCGTAGCACAACTTAAAGTCGTCTTCGGAACTCAGCTGGAGAACGTTGAAAACGTTCGTAACGGAGATTCCTCCTCCTTAGGACAAAAACGTTCGTACTTTGTCTCCGATCGGTAAACTAGCATTTGTATTGAATGTTCCCTACTAGGGAACAGATATGTTTATGAAAAGTTTCCAGTCAGAGTCATTGTAGGAGACTAAGACTTCTGATTGGGAGAAAGACGTGTCTATAAGAAGGAAGAACGTAAATGCTGTATGCCTGGTTATAGGAAAGCAGCCAAGTAATGTACTGAATAACCTGGTTTCAGTAAGAGATATAGCTATACAACTTAATAGAACGGAGTTCTAATTGCAAGATGTATATAGCCCTTATTGGCAGAAAGATCGCTTGCATGCATATATTCATGCCCATCTGTGCTAGTGCATGCATAATCTCTGCCTCCAGGATACGTTTGCAATGAATTGGGTTGCGGGAATAATGTATGTGCGACGAATCGCAATATCATTGCCCCAGGAATTTTTTATCGCTGACTAGCTGTAGTAATTTTTTAAATGAGAGCGCATATGTTCTAAAACAAAATACACAGTTATAGAAGCGATCATTTCTCCCTTGGTTTGCCCCTCTTCTTTATGGGAGGGGCTAGCCAGCACTCATACACAGACAAGGATGTCTGGTTCCCTGCGGGCAAGGTTTGAAATGTTCGTAAACATAGTGAAAAGCTGCCCACTGTTGCTATCGTTCTAAAACGTAAGTTAACACTGTTCCTTCGGGACTAATTGTTTGAGACAAAAACCGTGTGAGGGTAGAATAAAAAGTCTCAGAAGCTTATCGTGTAAATCGGTAAGTCGTTGTACCCAAGGTACATGACGGGATGCGGCTGACTCAATCAAACGGTAAAACCCGAGTTTATGACAATAACCTCACGGTTTTTTCTTGGTTAGAGCCCATGTTCCGGGAAGCCTTACGGTCTTTATGAAGTTTTAACAACACCCGTTGAAGTTCTGTAAACTTCTCAAGAACGAAAGTCTCCCGAAAACGGTTAAGTCTAGAATGTAGGGTTTGCTTCAACAAGACCAGACATAGATTGCCAAAGACCGCTTACCCGAAGGAGTTGCCATCGAACGCTTTCTCGCTAGGCAGAAAACTACCGTCTAATTCACGCATGGCCTGGCATGGGAAATGAACTGGAATGCAAATAATTTTTCATTCCTCGCATAATTTCCGTCTCATCAGTTGATTGTTTCTCGATGAAGGGAAAGGATCACAAGCCACCTGCTAACCCAACCACTCGAAGTGGGAGGGTGGAGGGAAGATGACTGTGGTTCGTTCGAAAACAAAAGGATCGGCGCTGGAGAGACTAGCCTAGCTGACATAGTAATCAGCTGGGAGTGTAGAGTGACATAACAAGTCACATTTAAAAGAACCATCACGCAGGGGAGGAGGTCGACCAAAGAGTTTTCTGAAAAAACTCTGGATCACAGGAACCAAGAGATTCGACGCGACAAGAATCTAGGGGTTCTGATTTTATTTCGTGAATTCCTTTCTCACGACCCTAAGGGATCGTTGTGACGAGACCCGGCAGGAACTCTGTCGCTGATCCCTGATGGAATCTTCAGTTATTATGTTGCGTAAACCCAACAGGGTTCATGAGATCAGAAGAATGATCTGAACTCAAAGGAACTATGTCATAGTTACCTATAGGGAGATGGAAACCCCTAGAGAGCTAGCATCCCTCTGGGTTTAGGAACCTACGCAGGTTTCTGAATCTTCTTACCTGTGGGAGGCTTCCCGGCAGGCAAAAGCGGCACAGGTCTGCCCTTAGGGATAGGGTCTGGGCGTTGTCGCATGGGCAACTGCAGTCTCTGAGGCGATGGAAAACAGGAAGTGGGCTGTGCGAGCCTGAGGGTTCTACACAGCGCTGATCGCGCGCGCCAAGATGGTCGCACGCATGTAGAGTTGGTGTCGTGCACCAAGATGGTCACACGCGTGGACACTCCGCGTGAGAGTTCGAGTATTCTGTCATAAGAGTAAAACTCTTGTTGACGATGGTTGCGCACGTAGAGTTGGTCGTGCGCATAGCACTAATTGCGCACGGACGACAAGAGTCCGAAGACTCTCTGTCATAAGAGTAAAACTCCGAATGACGATGGTCACGCGAATAGCGCTGATCGTACACTCGCCCGAACACTTAGCGTGACGAGAGTTTGAAAACTCTGCCATAAGAGTTAAACTCTCATGACGATGGTCACGAGCGCGCGAACACATCACTCGCGTAGCATTGGTCACGCGCGTAGCATTGGTCACACGTACCGAGATGGATGCGCGCGCGACAAGTCTGAAGACTGTCATACGAGTAAAACTCTTGATGAAGATGGTCGGGCGCGTAGCACTGATCGCGTGCACGCGAACACTTCGCGTGTCGAGTCCAAACACTCTATCTCAAGAGTAATGCTCTTGATGACGATGATCACGTGCGTAGAATTGGTCGAGCGCACTGAGATGGTCGTGCACGAACACTTCACGCCACGAGAGTCCAAAGACACTCTGTCGTTAGAGTAAAACTCTTGATGACGATGGTCATGCACGGAGAGTTGGTCGCGCGCGCAGGGTTGGTCACATAAGTAGGGTTGGTCGTGCGCTAAGCTGGTCGTGCAAACGCTCTGTGCGATGAGAGTCAGAAGACTTTCTGTCATAAGAGTAAAACTCTTGGTGACTTGTTTCACTAGAACCAGAAGGTTCAGCATGATCGCGTGAACCCCTAGATGTCGCGGGATAGGAAGAAAACTCCCTGCTACGATAACCCAGAGGTTCAGCGTAGAGCAGGACACGCAAGCGCGAACGCTCTACACAACGAGAGTCCGAAACCTCTCTGTCATAAGAGTAAAACTCTTGATGACAAGGGTCACAAGAACCCGAAGGTTCAGCGTGTTCAGTGTTGCGAAACCCCGAAGGGTCAGAGCAACGGGAAACCGAAGTTTCCCTGTCACGAGAAACCGAAGTGTCAGCGTGACTAAAGGCACGAGAACTCAAAGGTTCAGCGTAACCATCGTTACGAGAGCCCGAAGGCTCAGCGTAGCTAAAACACAAAGGTTCCAAGTCATGTGAACTCGAAAGTCCAGCGCCACGGAGGCCCGAAGGACTCCTAAAGTCATGAGAACCAGCAGGATCAACATGAAGAGAGTCCGAAAGATCACGATCACCGCGAGGAGGACCACCTGGTTTAAAAAGACGTCTCCTCACAGCGCGAGGAGAAGAACATCCAGGATGGAGAGGGGTCACAACACCTTCCACCCTACGATCCTCCGAAGAGGAACGCTGAGTAGACTCCGCCCGAGGGGGAGGCTGATATCGCTCTAAAGATACCTCCTCCACTGGGGAGGTTTGTTCTCCCACAGGAGAACGTTGCTTAAGACAAGAATCTCGCTCCGCCCCTGGAGGAGAACCATAAGCGTAAGGGGGACCACCGATGTCCAAAGGCTGTCTTCTCTCGAGAACGAGAGACTCGTTCTCTCGAAGAGGAAACCTGCTTCAGAGAAAGCTCTGCCACCGCCCCTGGTGGATCAGCAAACTCCTCGGCGTCGTAAACAGACTCAAAGCCTGACCGACAATCGGCAGCTCTAACATCAAAGCTGAACATAAGTTTTCTCTCATTTTCACTATTTATTTGCAATGGAAATAAAGGTCATTTTCAGAGAAAACACAAGTTTTTCTATGTATACCCCAATTTTTTTTAAAGTAAAGTTTGCCCCATGTTTTCATAGAACAATACCACTCCTGGTATAGTGGATAATTTTTTTAAAAGCTCGTTACGTTATCCCACAAAGATTAAAGTGTCTCAAGTGCGATTCTCACATGGCATTTAAGGAAGACCAGCACACTGTTTACAGCAATGCTCCAACCTTCCATGTCTCAATCATAATGTAAGGAATTATTGGCGATTTACTTTATTATAATGTCAGGATTTATTTGCGATTTAATTTTGTTTGTGACCTGGGAACTACTAAGCTAAGTTGGGTGGGTTTGTTAGGTTCTGAGCCCTTTAAAAAATTTCATAAAGTGCTAAACAATTAGGTTTGTGACCTGGGAACTACTAGGTTAGGTTACATGTGTTTCTTATGTTCTGTGCCCTTTTACAAATCTCAAAAAGTGTTATATAATCAGGTTTGTAACCTGGGAACTGTTAGGTTAGGTGGGTTTGTTAAGTTCTATGCCTTTTTAAAATCTCAAATGTGTTAAACATTCACGTTTTGTGACCTGGGAACTACTAGGTTAGGTTAGGTGGGCTTGTTAGATTCTGTGTCCTTTAACAAATCTTAACCAGTGTAAAACAATCACGTTTGAGACCTGGGAACTACAGGTTAGGTTAGGCGAGTTTGTTAGGTTCTTTGCCCTTTTACAAATCTCAAGTGTTAAATAATCAAGTTTTGTCTTGTTTTCGCAAACCCAAAATCCCAAGTGCCCTATCCCCCATCCAACGTTGCCTTTCCCTATCTTCTGTTGTTATAACATATCCATCTCTCTTTTAGATGGGTATATGCTTCTTCTTTACCCCAGTGGATATTTCATTAATAATTCTATGAGCAATTCTTACTCCATAGCCACTCCCTGAATTCATAGCTTTGTCAAGGGGGTTGCCTCCATATAGGAGGAAGGGCTTATTTGTTGTGGAAATAAAAGTCAAATTAGTTGAAAGCACATCATCAACGGACGTAAAAATTTTTTCTCTTAACAAATGTTGCTAAAATTACAGTGTCAACCATTATGGGGAAACTAGAATAAAAATATATTTGTTGCATCAGAAATAGTGTAGTTCCAACGGATTTAACGTTTATTTTGACCGCAAACCATCCGATTTAGAGATTTACTGTGTAATTGGAGTTAAAAACAACGAGTTTTTCCCGAAAAATCAGTGTTTGTAACCGTGTTTTTATTGTTTTTGTTTCATATTATGTTGTAATGCAGAAAGACCCTAATTCATCCCAACAATTATGAAGGACACCAGGTGGGAACCGGGGTTCTGGGTGGGGGGGGGGGGGCATCAAATGATATTTGCAATAAAAAAAATGGTTTACGTTAGAAAACAAATCCTGAAAGCTGTTAAGTATACCACAGACCTTAATCTTTCATCACAAACCCTAAACCTATCCCTAAACTAAACCAGCTAACCTAACAAACCCCCCTAACCTAACCTAGAAGGCTCCCAGTCACAGACCCTAGACCTACCCCTAAACTAAACCAGCTAACCTTATAAACCCCCCTAACCTAACCTAGAACAACCCCGGTCTCAGACCCTAGACCTACCTAAACCTACCCCTAATCTAAACCAGCTAACCTAACAAACCCCCCTAACCTAACCTAGAAGGCCCCCAGTCACAGACCCTAGACCTACCCCTAAACTAAACCAGCTAACCTTATAAACCCCCCTAACCTAACCTAGAACAGCCCCGGTCTCAGACCCTAGACCTACCTAAACCTACCCCTAATCTAAACCAGCTAACCTAACAAACCCCCCTAACCTAACCTAGAAGTCCCCCAGTCACAGACCCTAGACCTACCCCTAAACTAAACCAGCTAACCTTATAAACCCCCCTAACCTAACCTAGACCAACCCCCAGTCTCAGACCCTAGACCTACCTAAACCTATCCCTAATCTAAACCAGCTAACCTAACAAACCCCCCTAACCTAACCTAGAAGGACCCCGGTCACAGACCCTAGACCTACCCCTAAACTAAACCAGCTAACCTAACAAACCCCCCTAACCTAACCTAGAACGACCCCGGTCTCAGACCCTAGACCTACCTAAACCTACCCCTAATCAGTACCTCACGGAAAAGTAAAGGTGAATCACATTTAGCACACTTAACACTTATGAGTAATACTGAATGCTCTCTAAGAAACCTATTCACAACCTCTGGAGTACCATTATAACTTCCATGAAATCGAGTGATCACCTCAAAATACGAATAGCGACATACATTGCACACCTGCACCGGAGGATCCATGACAGTTAAGGATCCATGACAGTTAAGTAACAAGAGTGCCGAACGTATAGAGACCGACAGGTTTTAAAATCGAAAACAAACGACAATCAGGCGTTTCGAAAACAAATTATAAGGGAAAAAAATAGCCAACGATAACTCTTGAAAAAAGGACTCTAATTTCATTGGAAGATCGTCATTAATAGCAGGAAGCCAATAATAACTCTTGAAAAGATCCCAGTAGTATTTTGATTGGAGGAGCGACATTAGTGGGAGGAGGAAATGTGCATTCACGCAAATATAGTCACATTACGCAATGGGGAGGAGCCAAGTAAGATGAAAACAGATATACAAACTAACAAGAGCTACCTTGCGTGCCCATGGAAAGATATACACTAAACTTAGAAAAAGTCAAGACCTTCAATACCTGAAATATTTTTTTTCTCTATAAGTATGCATTAGCGACAATAATGTATCGAGAAGAAGTGTTTTGTTATCCTGTGCTTTACTCGGGAAAAATATTAATATAATAATTTCCCATAATGGTTGAAACTGTAATAATACCCAAATGGTATCCCGTGTTTGTCTATTAATTTACCGAAAACAGGAGTTTTCTATATATACCCCAATTTTTCATTAGTAAAGTTGGTCCCGTGTTTTTCTATAATAATACAGAATTATTTGATACTTATTTCATCCCACTATGATCCTTAACGCCACTTCCTCTTATGCTTTCTACCATTTTTACTGGCACAATGTTAATGGCTCTCTTTTAAACATTGTACCAATACTTACACCTTAATGAATTGAAATTAGAAATCATGTAAGTTTTCTACTAGGCCTATTCTTCATAATACATATCGTTATGTAACTTACCTTTTTTGACAGTTTTCTTCACTGACAACTGCATTCACCTGGCACCACTAAGCCCTTTTAGTCTCTTACTAGTACAACAGTACAACTTCCTTGTTCCAGTCAATGTTTTCTTGCACTGTTTCACTACGACATACAGATACTTATGTTCATGTTAACAAGATCTTTGACTTTTCTTGGTAAAGTTGGTGTCACATAATTTGAGCCAAGTTTTCGAGAGCACTGATAAAAAAACACATTAGATACATAACGCAGGGTCGCAGCCATGAATATGATTGTCACAGTCACTTCTCAGTCTTCTCAGTTGTCACTGCCAGAGTGCCAGTCCAGTCAGTACTGTAGGCAGTGTTGCCATATGGGTTAGCTTAAAAATACCCAAAAGTCATGATAAAAATTCCCCAAAACAACCAAAAAAATCCCCATTTCCAGAAATATATTTTCTTCAGATCATGTAGGCTTTATTAATATAGAAATTACTCACTATACTTTATGTAAGTGCATGTAAACTAGTTGCAACAATATAAAAATTAACTCATCTTTGTTTCTTCTTCATAAAAATTTGTACAGAATATCCCCATCAGACATCCAAATTCCCAAAATCTAGGAATAAATTCCCATATGTGGCAACACTGATTGTAGGTCATTTGCAACTTGCAAGCTGCAGCTGTCAGTGTGTCAGTGTAATCTGAGGATGTAGCTGAATTATCTTACCATGGCTTAAAAATTAGCGACATTTAATAAATCGGAATTATCGTACAATATATCTTTGATTTCCTTTATGGATATCATAATTTTCACAGCAACACTAATACAAAAGAATAATTTTTATCAAATATAATTTATGCTAATTTTATACATGATTTTACAATGCCAGTTTAGTATCTCGGTTTGCATTCTTTATATAATTTCACAATCATAGTTTTTCTTTTTTACTATCTAGATTCTTCTAGAAGAAATTTACCGACCAAGTAGAATTTTACAAGGTGTCTGTAACAGAGATAGATAGTTCCATTGCCACTGCAGGACAACGCTTATGTTTTTTTTTTTTCCTTTTGCAACAGTAGGCTATAAGGATTAAATTGTTAACCGATGGGTTGCCTATAAATTTATCATTAAAAATATATTACTTGAAAATGCCCATATGGGTACAGTTTATTGGGTAATATCATTGATCACGAATACATAAAAAGTAGAAAATAAATCCAATGAGTTCACACTAAAATCAACATATGGCTAAGAGTGAGAAGTGTAGCCTAATAAGAAAGCAAAAAATCAAATAGGCTCCTCTCCTACGTCAACTGCATTCAATCAAATAAATATTCCTAAGGTGTGGTGCTGGTTTTTGCAGGGTAATTCATATCTTTGGATGGATTTAAATTACCACAAGAATTTCGCCTCTTGGTAACCTACATTCAGAAGATATAAGCCTCCGTTAATAATACTTGTATAAAATGAGTTCCTGAGTTCAATTATGACTTATTTTACCGAATACCACTCTGTGCTCAACTTTGGAATAAGTAAACTAATAACTCAGAGCAAAATTTGCTAGTACAGAAAGAATCATATATCTTCAATTCAGAATGGCTTTCCAGAATTTGTCTGGTGGTAATTTGCTGTCAAACTGGACCGTGGATTTATAGGCTTGAAAACTTACTATTTTGTGACAGCAACTAAAGAAAGTTCAGCAATTCATTCCCAACTTATGAAATTCACCCTGAGTTCCCACCCAAGTCCCTTTTATCATTCCTGAGATAGGTTACCTATCATCTCCAGATCAGTCTTTACAACATCAATGAAAAATCAATTCATATTACACCCCCCCCCCCCCCACACACACACACTTTGATACAGCACGGTGATTGCTGCATTATCACGCCTAAAGAATATCCAATTGCCCCACTTTCATTATCTAGAGTCACTCTCCAGTGTCGTATTATCCAGAAAGATGAAGCCTTGTATAGGGGCCTAGCAAGAGCAGGGGCCCACCAAAACCAGGTGACTATGCATCTTTCTTTAGTATTAGATGTTAAAAGTTTGCATTATTTACTCAATTAATTTGTAATGTTATTGTATAAATTGTACAAAAGGAGAGCGTGGAATTTACAGTGGTGTGGGTGTTGAGGAGCCCAAAGAATGCCCTGCCATGGTTTAATATATTATTATTATTATTATTATTATTATTATTATTATTATTATTATTATTATTATTATTATTATTGTCTACAACCCTAGTTGGAAAAGGAAAATATTATAAGCCCGATGGCTCCTACAGGGAAAATAGCCCAGTGAGGAAAGGAAATAAGGAAACTACAAGAAAAGTAATTAGCAATATAAAATATTTTAAGAGTAGTAACAGAATTAAGATAAATATTTCCTATATGTACTATAAAAACTTTGAAAAAACAAGAGAAAGCGAAATAAGATAGAATAGTGTGCCCGAGTGTACCCTCAAGCAAGAGAACTCTTCCCGAAGACAGTGAAAGACCATGGTACAGACAGAGGTTATGGCACTGTCCAAGATTAGAGAGCAATGGTTTGATTTTGGAGTATCCTTCTCCTAAAAGAGTTGCTTACCATAGCTAAAGAGTCTCTTCTACCCTTACCAAGAGGAAAGTAGCCACTGAACAATTACATTGCAGTAGTTAACCCCTTGAGCGAGGAAGATTTGTTTGGTAATCTCGATGTTGTCAGGCGTATGAGGACAGAGGAGAATATGTAAAGAATAAACCAGACTATTCTGTGTATGTTTAGGTAAACGGAAAATGAGCTGTAACCAAAGAGAAGGATCCAATGTAGTACTGTCTGGCCAGTCAAAGGACCCAATAACTCATTAGGATTAATAGAGTAGCCTGCTCTATTAATCCTGATACAGCATTGCTACTTCCACAAATATTTTCGAACAAACATCTCAAGGGGTTAACTACTGCACTGTAATTGTTCAGAGGCCACTTTCCTCTTGGTAAGGGTAGAAGAGACTCTTTAGCTATGGTAAGCAGCTTTTATAGGAGAAGGACACTTAAAAATCAAACCATTGTTCTCTAGTCTTGGGTAGTTCCATAGCCTCTGTACTATGGTCTTCCACTGCCTTGGGTTAGAATTTTCTTGCTGGAGGGTACACTCGGGCACAATATTCTATCTTATTTCTCTTTCTCTTGTTTTGTTAAAGTTTTTCATAGTTTATTGTCGCAAACGAAGAGAGTGACCTTATGTGAAATGCCAACATTTTTGCGAATGAAACTCATCCAACCCATAGCCCAGTCATTCCCTTTTATTATCGCCGGGTGGGGGGCGGGCAGCTGATATATTCGGCGGTGGGGTCAATAACTCCTATATCAATAAATCTACTAAAGTGAATTTCTAAGATATAATTCATATTTATATAAACTCTATTTCTGCTAATTTTCATGTTCACACCTGCTATAGGCATGTCCTGGCTGTCACTTTTGTTTGTAAGTGATGACTTTTAGTTAAAAGAATTAGTGAAGAGCCGCATACTACTCCTAGAGTTTTACAGGGTTTGATGGGTGTTATATGCCAATTCGTATTGATACTTGCCATAGAAATGTCATAGTAGCCATTTTTCGATATCTGCGGGAGGTCGATTTTCGGCGCCACTGTAAATTACTTGTAGAATACTTCACATTTCTAGATGAAATTTTCAGGGATTTATGGAATGATATTTACTTTGCCCATACCAATTTTGATGTTGATATCTTCCATAGAAAAACCACAGCAAACGTTTATTTCTGTATGGGTTGAAAAGTTATTTTTGGCAGTGAAGTAAATTGTTTCTAGAATAATTCACATATCCATATGGAAATTGCGGGAATTGATGTGAAACATAGTTCCTCTGTTCCTGCAAAATTTCATGGTAATATATACAATTGAAAAATCATAGGTATCACATAGCCTTCTTAAATAGGCTGTTAAATGTAGCAACATTACAGTGAACTGCGTGATAGTGAGCGACATCAACAAGGGACAATGCCGATCCCATAAACAACATCCGTCCGAGTTGCACCTGCTAGTGTAGGAGATATCTATTTTAATGTTGTTACCGTTCTTAAAATATTTTATTTTTCCTTGTTTCCTCACCTCACTTGGCTATTTTCCTTGTTGGAACCCCTCGGCTTATAACATCCTGCTTTTCCAACTAGGGCTGTAGCTTAGAAAGTAATGATAATAATAATAATAATGATAATAATAATAATAATAATAATAATAATAATAATAATAATAATAATAATAATAATAATAATAATAATAATAATAATAATAATGTAGAATAGAATATTATTAGTAGACTGCCTACTAAATTAGAAACACGCTGGTAGACCGTCTGCTAATGTAGCACCGATTCGTTCATTACCCTTTTTGCTCTCTCTGCATTTTCATTGAAAATTATCTTTGTTTTACTCATAATCATTTTCAGTCCTACACTTCTGCTTTCACTATTCAAGTCTTCTATGATTTTTTACAATTCCTCCCATGATTCACTAGACAGAACTATGTCATCTACTGTACAAATCTTAAGTTTTTAAGGTATTCCCTATTAATGTTAATTTCTACAATTCCCGATCTAAATGCTTAAAAACTTTTTCTTGCCATGCTGTGAATAATCTAGGAGATATGGGGGTCTCTGTACCAACCGTGTGTCACACGATCGTAAATAGTAACGACATTCCATTTTGTGTATATATTATGCTTGTATCTTCGCTCTCCCCTCACACTGACAAGGACCTGAAATAACATGTCTGTTTTTCTCACCGTTAACTGTTAACCGGTGTAGTGTCAGTTGAACATAAAATTGCCTGTTATGTCTTTTATGCCCGTTTTGCCTGGGGTTTATGTATATATAAACGGATGTTCTGTAATAAAGTTACTCAGTTGCTTTCATCCTGCCTTTGAGTCCCAACCTTCTCTCGGCCCGTCATATCTCCCTGTTCAACTCCTTAATTTCTCAATCGGATTTTTCCCCCACTATTTTTATGTAGTTTTAGGATTGATGTAGACTACTTCCAGTACAGATAATTTTAAGTGTTCTAACACAAGATTAATCTATTCCTTGTCTTTGAAATGCTTTCATTACTGATGAAGGTTTGACAGGATCATAAGCTTTCTCACAGTCTATAAATGTCATACATAATGGTCTGTCCTACTCTTGATTTTTCCATTAGCTGGTTAATTACATGGATATGGTCCGCTGTTAAATACCTGCTTCTAAAGCCGCCTGCTCTCTTTGTTGATTTAAGTGTAGCTGTATTTCTAATCGGCCTAATATATATTACTGAGAATATATTGCGTGTGTGGACTAGGTTGGTTAGTTGACTTGCCAATTCCAGGTTAAAGCTACAACTGAACTAGTTTATATGATGAGAATTCGTCATATTAATTTCTTGAAATAATATATATTGTATGTATATATGTATGTATAAGAGGCTTAGAACGTACAGTATTCCAGATAAATGGCTCGAAACAAATTCTTACATATGAAAGTTTTATAAATTTACATATTCCTTTAATCTCATGTAAATTCTTATGATATACTACCCTGAATTATTATCGTAGAAATTATAATAACTTTAATGAAATTAGAATATTGCTACTATAATATATAACACGGAAACTGTGTGAAACCTGATGATCTATCTGGCAAATATGGCATAATTGGCATCTCAGGATTCCGGACTGGGAAAGGGAATCGTGATTTCGTGTAGAAGTGTTGGCAGATATGGGAATTTATCCCCAGATTTGGGAATTTTGGGTGTCTAATGGGGATATTCTGTACAAATTTCCATGAAGAGGAAACAGAGATGAGTAAACCTTTATATTGTTGCAATTAGTTTGCTTGAACTTACACAAGCATAGTAAGTAATTTCTATATTAGTAAAGCCTACAGGATTAGAAGAAAATATATTTGTGGAAATGGGGATTTTTTTGATGTTTTAGAGATTTTTATCACGAGTTTTGGAGATTTTTAGACTCACCCATCTGGCAACACTGCGTGTAGTTTCGTGATGTGAAAGTAATAGTGCAACTGTGCAACATCCGCCGCGGTCCAATTCGAATTTTATCTTACATTCTTGTATCGACTATGAAAGTGAACTTTTAAATGATCTTGAACGTCCGATCTTAGTTCTTTAGTGGTGAAAATGAATACTACGACGTTTTGGAAACAAATGCCCTATGAGAAGAGAAGCCAGGACTTCATGACTGGGGCTGGATATAGACCCACATAAGGGAAGACAACACATAACGAGGTATTTTCATTTAATTAAAATGAGTATCTTTTTCCTTAATTGTTTTTTTTATTTAGGCTTCATTTAAAGCAGACTTGGAGAGCGTCAACATATATCACAACATTTTTACCTGTAGAACCATATTTGTCATTTGCTGATAGCTGATCAATGTCACATTATGTAACCCTACCTCTTGCAGTAAAAGCTGCATTAAGTATTTAGCAAGACCAAAACTAGAATTTGACAGGAAATTAGAGTAAAAAAAGGATGATTTTAAGATTATTTATGGTATTTGAACAATATCAGATGGAATGAGGGGAAAGGTAGGCCGTCCTCAGATGAAATGACTTGAATATTTACACGTGCGCCGTTCGAGGTACCTCTAGGTAAATGGGTAATTTTGTATTGTATTACAGGGTGAGATTTCGAACAGAAAATATATGTTTCCCTATTGTAAATAACGTGATTTATCCGAATTTGCTGTTCATTTCAATCATAAACAAACAGATCAACCAATTCGGCTAACTTTAAGTTGCACGGTGTCACTTCTCTTACGAATGTACTGCGAACGATAATATTAGCAACGTTACCAATAATACACAGTGTTACCAACGTTGACGTATGGTACACAGAGTTACCAACGGCACGCTGACATTACTAACGATAGCAATGATAGATATTTCCATACGAATTTTAATAATTTCTCTATATAAGTTTTACCCAATGTATAAAAAGTACAAAAAGGGCACAGAACCTAACAAACCCACCTAACCTAGCCTAGTAGTATGACAGGTCACAAAATAACATTTGATCTACATCGGACGTTGGCAGCACTGGTTACTGTATTTTTCATGACACAATCTTTGCAACGCGCCTCCAAAGTTTATTCAGATATACTGTTTTGTATTCTCCTCCGGTTATTATAATTTCAAGAAGGTAATGAATAGAGAAAAAAAGGCTTGTTTTACGTTTGTATATCGATTCCCCAGTATGTTTTCCCCACCCAAAACCCCGAGTTCCCACTGGGGGTCCCCCATTATCGGAGGATATAGATGTATATATATTTCTGACGGGAACGAGTTTCATTTTCGAAGAGAACGTAATTTTTTCTATGAGAAAAAGTAGTTGTTTTCCTAGGTTACATCGCCCTGTAATACACTACAATGAAACCGGTAAATGTGGTGTTCAGTTGTATGTCTACATGTTTCGAGCTATTTTGATGTCGGTTTGTACTGGAAATTAATATGCTTTCATTTAGAGCACATTTTAGATAGCTATATTTAGCAATAAGTTATGTAAACCATCTGTGACATTAAGAATGGTAGTTTTCTATGCTGACTGTGTTCACCTTTGTGCTAGATTTGTACAGATATCAAAGGGAAATCTCTTTGTCAAAGGTAGTCCCCCGCCACATAACCTAACTTAGGTTTTTGTGATCTTACTAAATTAGCGGCATAGTGATATCCACCTTTACCCTTAAATAAGTAAGAAAAAATAAGTATATCTACATTATTTGAAATTGATAGTCTTAGTCTTGGCGCCTAAATCATCAGGTTTTTTGTGTAAATATATACTTTAATTTCTGGCCAAACACACGAACCATATATTTTGTTATTATTGTAAAACTACTTAAAAAATTGTCTTTCTCCTCCCATTTGTGCATTTGTACACAGCTTTTTGAGTGATTACGAGTTTATACTTCCTGCACACAAGCCCTCCTTCCACTTTATTTCTACCAATGGAATTACTCCTGTTTGTAAATATATGGTACTTGTACTTTAACTAGTAGCGAAACTGGAATTCGCCAGAAGAAATGGACGAGTGCTGGCTAGTTTGGTATTTTCCTCTATATGTTTAATAGGGGCTGGGGCATAATAACTTATAAATCGGTCAATAAGAATGTGAAGTATGTTTTTCACTTCAAGTGCATTGTTTACCTCAGAGAGACTGAAGGCGACTTATTGCATATGCGCTGTATCTCATCGGTTAGGGGAGCTTTCTGTGGCATTTACAATGATGTATTTGTCAGGTGGTTTTTTTTAAATCGATTAACAGCCTATAAGTACTTCATAAGTTGCTGGATGTTGTTCTACAAAAGCCATTTATCCACTTTCCCCTTCAGTTTCAACTTCACCACCATCACATACAGACGTCTCCAAGAGGAAACTAAAGGGAAGTACATAAATCTATTTCAAAATTTACTGCAGTTTCATTTATGTCGGCAATTGATTATGGTGGAAATGCTCTCCGTTCAGTGTAAAGCTCTTGTTACTCATGTGAAATTAGAAAAATAACCGCGAAATAATGCCTCAAAGATCAGATTTGCACTTGATTTTTCGGGAACAGTACATTTCTACTGCAAAGCTTCTGTTAAGATTGCCAAGACAAAAAAAAAAAAAAGAAAAGACATTGGTGTTAATCGTAAGGTAAGGAATTATTTGTGATTACTTTTTCATAATGCAAGTATTTATTTGTGATTTACTTTTACTTTGTGACCTGGGAAGGGGGATCTAGCGAGCGGTTGTGACCTGGAAAGGGGATCTAGCGAGCGGTTGTGACCTGGAAAGGGGGGGTCCTGGGAGCTTGCCCCTCGGCCAGTGGTTGTGACCTGGGAAAGGGGGTTTGGGGGGGCTTGTCCCCCAGCCAGGGGTTGTGACCTGGGAAGGGTGGCCCGGGGGAGGGGTTGCGACCTGGGAACTACTAGGTTAGGTTAGGTTGGTTTTATAGGTTCTGTATCCTTTTACAAATCTCAAAAGTGATAAATAATCATTTATTACGTAACTGGAATACAAACCACGCTTTGTTCCGTAACTGACATACAAACCATGTTATTTAATAGGGGTTATTACTTTCGGCGTAGCTGAAATGACGAGCCATTAAAATTTTAACAAGGGTTTACTACCCCACCGCTAGTTAGGGGGGTAGGGAGGGTAGCCTGCTACCCCCCCCCCCCCCCACACACACACACACCTGTGCTTGAGCTCACTTTACTTTTGGCTCGGAGCAAGAACGGTTGTTCCTCTCTCTCTCCTCACCTATTTTGGACTGCCATTAATTTTTGTCTTTTTACTTACTTTTTCTTATACGGACTGCCATTAATTTTTGTCTTTTTACTTACTTTTTCTTATACTTTTAATATAAAGTAAAACCTCTACACACGAACGTATCTACATCCGAATTTTCCAACATCCGAAGTAAAATTTTAGCAATTTTTGGACTCAACACCCGAATTTTATTTCGACACACGAAGTAAGCAATTTTCGTCGTACCGGTTGTATCCGAATTTTTCGACACGCGAAGTACAATTCGAACACGTTCCTACTCTACACCTGAATTTTTTTTCGACACCCGAAGTAAACAATACCCGTGCACGTAGATGGTACTCATAGCGCCGGATGTATTTTTTATTTCCGCCGATAGAAGGCAGCATTTCTACCTCGGAGGGACCCTCAATTAGCGTGGCTTGGGACATTCCTCTGTTCTCGTCGGCTTCGTGTGGTTGTGCCCTGTGCGTTCTGCTATTAACTGTGTTTTAATCGTGGTTTTTTACGTTCATCCTTTTACGGTATTTTACGTAAATCATGGGTCCTAAAAGGCTTAGTTTCGTAAGTGGTAGTGGTAGTGGTGAGAAAAGGAATAAGGAAATGCTTTCTTTAGAAGTAAAGCAAGGAATTATTGAAAAGCATGAGTGAACTTGCAAAAGAACATCATGACGAACTTACTACAGAGGAGCTCAAGGAACTCCATGCTATGTCTGAGCATATGAGTGATGACAAGGAAGGGATCGAGGAGGTAGAACATGTGTTAGGTTCGGCGCAAATAAAAGAGGTGTTAGGAAAATATCAAGACATGGTCGACTCCATCGACAAATACCATCCAAAGAAATTGCAGGTTTGTCGTGTAGTTGCGCAGTTTGATGATGTTTCCCTAACTTATTTTCGAAACATTTTGAAAAGCTGTACCAAGCAACTTTCTATCGATAGCTTCTTTAAAAAAACTACGAAGCGAACTCGTGATGAAGAGGAAGGAAGTGGTTCAAAGAAAACGGCAAAGAGCGAAGCGAAAGAAAGTGAAGCAAAGAAAACGGCAAAGATTGAAGAGAAAAAAATTCAATCAATTTTAAGTGTAGAGTGAAAGTGATTAAAATTAATCATCAAAAAGAAAAAAAGAAAATGTAAAAAAAATATGAAATACATACATACATATACCAAAGGCACTTCCCCCAATTTTGGGGGGTAGCCGACATCAACAATGAAACAAAACAATAAGGGGACCTCTACTCTCTACGTTCCTTCAGCCTAACCAGGGACTCAACCGAGTTCAGCTGGTACTGCTAGGGTGCCACAGCCCAACCTCCCACATTATCCACCACAGATGAAGCTTCATAATGCTGAATCCCCTACTGCTGCTACCTCCGCGGTCATCTAAGGCACCGGAGGAAGCAGCAGGGCCTACCGGAACTGCGTCACAATCGCACGCCATTCATTCCTATTTCTAGCACGCTCTCTTGCCACACTCACATCTATCCTCCTATCACCCAGAGCTTTCTTCACACCATCCATCCACCCAAACCTTGGTCTTCCTCTTGTACTTCTCCCATCAACTCTTGCATTCATCACCTTCTTTAGCAGACAACCATTTTCCATTCTCTCAACATGGCCAAACCACCTCAACACATTCATATCCACTCTAGCCGCTAACTCATTTCTTACACCCGTTTTCTCCCTCACCACTTCGTTACTAACCCTATCTACTCGAGATACACCAGCCATACTCCTTAGACACTTCATCTCAAACACATTCAATTTCTGTCTCTCCATCACTTTCATTCCCCACAACTCCGATTCATACATCACAGTTGGTACAATCCCTTTCTCATATAGAACTCTCTTTACATTCATGCCCAACCCTCTATTTTTTACTACTCCCTTAAATGCCCCCAACACTTTGCAACCTTCATTCACTCTCTGACGTACATCTGCTTCCACTCCACCATTTGCTGCAACAACAGACCCCAAGTACTTAAACTGATCCACCTCCTCAAGTAACTCTCCGTTCAACATGACATTCAACATGACATATAAAATATAAAAATAAAAAAAATAAATAAGTTCACTTAGTGTAAGTTAGAATAAGTTACGGTAGTGTACGTTTATCGTAGTCAACCTCTCTACCTCCTCGCCGCCCGTCCGTCTCCTCTCTGCGTAGCAAGACCAACACCTGCGCTGGACTTTCTAAGGTAAAGTAACGCTAAAAACCTGTTTCTTATTTATTATTTCTTGATAATTATTCTTTTTTACATGTCTATTATCTAATTTAGAGTGCATATTGTCATGTGTAATTATGTGTAGTAATTTATTAAGGAGTTATCATAGGTTTTTGGGCTCAACCACGGATTAATCCTATTTCAATGTATTCTTATGGGAAAATTCGTTTCTACATCCGAACATTTTCTACATCCTAAGTCGGTTGTGGAACGGATTAAATTCGTATGTAGAGGTACCACTGTATATATAAACATTCTTTATGTTCATGTATATATTTGTTTATAGAAATGTAGTAAGTTTTCTTTTCAGTGTTTGTGTTGTGTGTGTGATGTATGACAACGACTCTTGCGTAGCAAGGCCACCACAGTTCCACTTCGTGGGGAACGACCTCTCCCTCTCTGGGCCATCGGTCTTCCTGTCGGCATATATCCGTTAACTCGGCCGCCGCAGGGGAATCTTCATCGCCTGGACCCTCTTCATTCATCTATTACTGTATCTTCGCTTTTCCTCTTTTCCTACGGGAAACTTGGATTCTCAGCGAAGGGAATGTGGCCTTTTTTTTAGATTGACTATGGTCTCTCTCTATTCGAGGTCGTTCACCTTTACTACAACTACGTACTATTAAGGTAGCTCCTTTCCCATTGCGGGTTAGATTGCTATTCCGTTTGTTTGTCTCAATTATTTTAAGTGAAATCTAATTGTATTTTAACTTTACAGCTTTCTCCGTGGGGAACTCTTCCCTTCGGGGGTTCAGTGGTTCTCGCTATTATATTCTTAGATGATTTAGGTTATTATAATTCTGTTTTTATTACAGTTACTCCGCCCCCCCCCTTCTCCCGTGGATGTCATCTGGGGAAGGTGGGCGCATACTAAATTCTTATTTGTTCCGTAACTGAAATACAAACCACGCTACTTAATATGGGTTATTACTTTCGTGTAGCTGAAATGACGAGCCATTAGAATTTTAACGAGGGTTTACTACCCCTTCGCTAGTTAGCGAGGGGGTAGGGGAGGGGTAGCTAGCTACCCCTCCCCCCTCACACACTGGTGAACTGATTCACTTCGCTCTTGGCTCGGGTGATGGTCAGACGTGTCTACCTCACCCTCGCATATTGACAGCCTTAATAATTTTTGCTTTTTCTTTCAGTTGTGTGTTCGGAAGTTGGCCTCTACCTCTATCATGCGGAAGTGCCCTGGCTTACCCGACCGCCCTTGTGGGACTTTTATATCGGCGGTCGAGACGGACCCTCACACCTTGTGTCCGTACTGCAGAGGTCAACGGTGTGCTAGAGACAAAGTTTGCAGTGAGTGCACTGAGTGGTCTACCCCCCAGTGGGAGAGGTTTTCCCGGCGACGGAAGAAAAAGTCTAAGCGGGATTTTTCTCCTTCGAGGGTTGCCTTGAAGAAGGAAGGTTCCAAGGACTCTTCTTCCGCTGCCTGAACCTCCTCCGAAGCTCCCACTCGATCGGTCTCTCGTGAGAGGCTGGCGAGTGGTAGAGTAGGCCACTTTTGTTGACCAACCTCGGGGTTCGGGGGAGGGAGTTGCCTCCCATAGCGAGGCAGCTCCTCCTCCTCCTCCGGGGGAAGATGTTAATAACTCTGTGTCTAATGATGATTTATTACAGCTTTGGGCTTCCTTGGGGCTTAAGGGTTTGCCCTCCAGGGAAGCCCTGTTTGACTTGATCCAGTTGGGCGCAGCTGATAAGCAGTCGCCGGTGATAGAGGAGGTAGATCCTCTGTCTATCGTCGATGTTGTTGTGGCAGAGGCTTCCGACGGGTCGGGTCAAACCCCTGCCTTGGTTGCTGATGTGGCTGAAGGCTCAGTTCCCCCTTCCGAACATCCTTCGAGGGAGGAACTGAGTCCAACGGTCTCACCTACGGGTGATACTCCCCCTCGGGGGAGTTAACTGACAGAGACTCCTCTTCGGAGGACCAACGATAGTGTTCCTGCTCCTAGAGGTCGTCTTCGCTGCAAGGCTTGCCCTCCTCTCCGCCGTAGAGGTCTTCCTTCTTCCTACAAGGGAGTTAGGAGGCGCCTCTTCGGTTCTTCGCCCTCGACATCCCCCGCAGAGGTTCCTCCTCTACGTGAGTCGACCGTTGCAGCTGCATCTCTGGATCTCTCTGCAGATCCGTTCGCGATCTCCAACGCCTGCCAGACCTGTGGATCTTCCTTCTCCGTTCCTGGAAGCTGATGTGCTGTGGACGCCCATGCACCCCATTTTCCAACGGCCTTCAGTCCCTTCGTGCCAGAAGGGCTTGTCTCACAATGTGAGCAAGTCCCTTAAGTGCCAGGTTTCACCTGTGCGCTCGTGCGCAGTAGCGCGCAAGCGCTCTCCTGCTGTTGCTGAGGACCTTCCTACGCGCCAGTGAACTCCTGCAGCAGAGGCAGAGTCAACTCGTCACCATACTCCTGTTCGCCAGCGCTTACCTGCTCGCAAGCGCTCGCCTACGCGCCAGCGATCTCCTGTGCACCAGCGATCTCCTACTCACCAGCGCACATCGCGCCCAGTTCCTGACACGCACCATGCGCGCCCACGATCTCCAACTCGCCAGCGATCTTCTGCGCGCCCACGATCCCCGGATCTGGGCGTAGGCAAGAAGACTCTTCCTTCTCCTTCTCGCCCGCGATCACCTGCGCGCCCTCGGAACTCGCCCACGCGTCAGCCCTTGCCTGCGCGGCATCGTGCGCACTCGCCTTTGCGCACTTCCAGAGTTGGACGAGACACTGCACGCCCACGCGCTCACGAGAAGTCTCCTGCATGCGGCCACGAGCAGCCTCCGGTACGCGCTTCTACACCTGCTGGCCCTGCGCCCCAGCTGCCTGCTCCAGACTGCGCGCCAGTGATCTCCTGTGCGCCCGTGCGATCTATCGCCTGCGCGTAAGCACTCTTCAGCACGCCCGCGCGCCCACGATCCTGCTCGCCGAAGGTCACATACGCGCCCACGCGCTATCTCTCCTGTGCGCGATCGCTCACCTTCTCGCCCTTCGCGCCATCGCTCGCCTGTGCGCCATCGCTCCCCAACGCGTCGCTGCTTGCCTGCGCGCCATCATTCTCCCGGCTGCCAACGGTCGCCCTTACGGCCGCGCGCGCCCTCACCTGCGTGCCCACGTGCACCCTCGCCTGCGCGCCCACGCCCCCCCTCGCTCCCCCCTCGCCCCCCCCCTCGCCCCCCCTCGCTCCCCCCTCGCCCCCCCTCGCTCCCCCCTCGCCCCCCCTCGCTCCCCCCTCGCCCCCCCTCGCTCCCCCCTCGCCCGTGCGAACCTGCGATTTGTCCATCGCGCGAGCACCAGCGCGACCCCAAGCGCGATTCCCAACGGGTTTAGCAGCGCGAGCAGCCGAGCGAGTCTTCAGGAGCACGAGCAGCCGAGCGAGTCTTCAGGAGCGCGTACAACCAGGTCATCATCTTCACGATCCCCCCCCCCCGCAAGCGCAGAACAGCGTGCTCGCAGGAGGAGGGGAAGTCTTCAAAGAGGTCTAGGCACCAATCTTCTTCTTCTTCCTTTCAGGCAGGACCTATGGTGTCTACTCCAAAGCCCCCCAGATGCTGAAGCCTTGATGAGGATGGGGGGCTTAGGGATTAGCAGCTGGGCTCTAATGAACAGTGGGAACTACTTCCCATTGGACCTCGGTGCCCAGCTGTCGATTCAACTAAATCAGTCAGCACTTTCTCTTTTACTTTTGATTATTTCTTTTTTTCTCCCATCTCTTCCTTTTGGGCTCGATATTGTTGACGACTTTGGCATGTTCGATTTTACTTTGGATGCTGCTTTGTATTTGGCAGAGTGTGGGATGGACTGCATTCCATCTCAACCTGTGCCAATTTAGACGCCATCACCCTCTGGCAGACCCCATTGGGTGCAGACCAAGTCTGTTAAGAGTCGGGCTCCAGTGATCCGGTCTTAAGTCACCCATATTTGCGGGTAATGGGTGACGCCAGGCATTGGAGTCGACGGTGGGAGGGGCTAACTACCCCCACTGACCAGTGTACGCCCACCTTAAGAGAGGCAGCCCCTCTCTAATAGAGGACTGGTCCCCGCTGAAGCCTTTTCTCGTGTTGGGCCACATGGGATAGGAGGACTGACATCCTCTGATAAGAGGTGGATAACCCGGCTTGCTTTTTCAAAAAAACCCAACACCTCTGTTGACAACCTGGAAAATACAAACATGGACCTCGGTACAGACAGCTCCAACTCGGGTTCTAACATTGTAACGTTAGAACCTTATTCACGTCATGTGAATAATAAAACGCTAGAGAAGAAGAGAGAGAGAGTGAAAAATGATGACAGTACAGAAAGATATAGAAAAGTAGAAGTATTACCTGGTCACTATGAAGTAGTGAATTATGAAAAAATTTTTATCTTGAAATTTGAAAACGGAAGAAATGAGCGTATAAATGTTTTTAAAGCTAATAGAGAAATAGTTACTTTATGTGGAGGGCAGCCAAAAATTTTACCCCAGGGAAATGGAAGTCTCTTGATAGAGACACTGTCCCCATTACAAGGTGAAAGGTTAAAAACACTTACAACATTGAATGGTCATAGCGTAAAATGCGTTTCACACCCTACTTTCAACCAGAGTAGAGGTGTGATATATGCTCCAGAATTGTTGGATATAGAGGAGAAAGAAATAGAGGATGAACTGAAAAGTCAAGGAGTAGTTAAAGTAGTCAGAATGAGAAAGAGAGTTGGAGAACAACGTATCCCTCTTGCTACTCTGATTATAACATTTGATCAATGCCGATTACCAAATGTTATAAAAGCTGGATGGCTATCTTTGAAGGTAAAACCATATATCCCGTCACCATTGCGATGTT
The DNA here is from genome assembly GCF_036898095.1 of Palaemon carinicauda. NCBI lineage: Eukaryota > Metazoa > Arthropoda > Malacostraca > Decapoda > Palaemonidae > Palaemon > Palaemon carinicauda. The sequence continues at coordinate 12,563,613 of NC_090727.1, read as the reverse complement.
ATCATTGCCAAATGTATGGCCATTTAAGCCAGAAATGTAAAGAAAAACTAAACAATAAGCCAGCTGTTTGTGCCAACTGTGGAAAAAGTAGTCATGGAGTATGCATAGAAAACCCTAATTGCATACATTGTGGGGAACCACACCCAGCTACATCTAAAAGCTGTGTAAAGTTTATTTTTGAAAAAGAAATCCAGGCCATTAGGACCATGGAAAGGGTTACTTTTAAAGAGGCTCGTAAAAGAGCTCTTGAAAAGCAAATAAGACCAGGGCAACCTTTTTCAATGGTTCTGAAGAAAAACTTGTCAAACCACACAGACGAAAATTATATCTCTACTTCTAAGATAAAGAAATAAATGAAAGTAGTTAAAGAGGTTGAAAGTCCCATCGAAAATCTATATCCAGAAATTGTGGAAAAATCAAAACGGACACTTAAAGATCTGAAAATTATTCAAAAGCCAACTACTCCGATTTTAAACAATAGTACAAACCTCTCACAGGCCGTTTCCTTGCCTGATCTGATGGAGGTTGCACTCGAAACCAATTTACCTGGTGAACCCGTAGTGGGGAAGGTGCAAAAACCTGACAGATCACAACCTTTTAATCGAAAAAGAGAGAGACCTCCCTCCCTCTCTCCTCCTACCATAAGAAACATTAAAGTCACGACTTCCAATAAATATGATATCTTGTCTGCTGATGTTTCTGAACAACTAGAAGGTAAATTGAACCAATCGGAAATTCAAGTTGAGGTCCACCATCCTCCTCAACAATTAGATCAAAAGGACACAAAGAAAAAGAAAAACACAAAACCCACTATATCAAGATCCTCTCTAGAGTTACCTCCGGGAAACATTGTTAGATCAAATAGTGCCATTGGGAAGCCTTCATCTAAGGTGTCTTCCAAAAAATAAAACATAGTTTTTTCCTCCATTTTGCAATGGAATTGCCAGGGTTTAAGGGCGAAATATGAACAACTTAAGCTCCTCATACGTGAGCACTCCGCTATAACAGTATGTCTACAAGAAAGCAAGCTCGATGCTAATACTCATTGTCCTCGAGAGTATGTTAGCTATAGGACACCATATGATCAACGAGCAGGGAGCCATGGGGGAAGTCTTATATACATTCGTCGAGATGTTCCCCAAATATCTTTGTCTATCTGTACCCCTCTGCAGGCAGTGGCTGTACAGATTGATATAGGGAGAAAATACACAATCTGTTCTCTTTACTTGCCTCCAAATGATAACATCTCATATGATAATATAGTAGAGGTGATTAAACAACTCCCACAACCCTTTCTCTTACTAGGAGACCTTAATAGTAGACATCCTTTATGGGGTGATGTTTTAGCAAATGCAAGGGGTAATATTATATCGTCAATTTTGGAGAATGAAGATGTCGGACTCCTCAATACAGGAGAGCCCACACATTTTCATGTACAGACAGGTACCTTGTCCTGCATTGACCTATCAGTTGCAAGCTCTAACTGTCTTCTCGATTTTAATTGGAGAACATTAGATGATTGGCATACTAGTGATCATGCACCAATCATTATAAACACCAACAATGGTCCACCTTTACAAAGATCACCTCGATGGAATCTTGATAAGGCGGAGTGGAATAGATTTCGGGAGTTAAGTGAAATTGAAGGAAATGCAGAACAGTTTGAAAGTGTTGATGATGCCATAGACTTACTTAATGGAACTCTTCACACAGCAGGAGTGAATTCCATTCCCAAAACAACTGGGATATTCAGACGACGACCAGTCCCCTGGTGGTCGTCAGAACTAACTGCCCTGCACAGAGCCACAAGAAAGTCTTTAACTCGATTGCGCATGCACTGTAATGAGGAGAATTTAGTCATATACAAGAAATGTAGAGCACAGTTCCGCCGTGCCATGAAAGAAGCTAGGCGCCAGTCTTGGATGTCCTTTGTTTCCTCCATTAACAGTAGAACGCCAACATCATCTGTGTGGAGGAAAGTAAAAAAGATAGCAGGAAAATTCACCCCAAACCCACCACCAGTGTTAAAGATAAATGGCCAGTATATGACTGGAGCAACCGAAGTTAGCAATGCCCTGGCTGACCCTTTCTCAAATGTATCATGCAAGTGTCAAGCAGCTCCTGGTCACCAGTATAGGAGCAATGAAGAAAAGAAAGTTTTAAACTTCGCAACAAGAAAGCAAGAGTCATACAATTTTCCTTTTACTGAAAGAGAATTTGATTCTGCTCTTGCTACTTGTAACGATACAGCCCCTGGACCCGATGGAATTCCATATGCAATGATTAAACATGTACCTTTTAATACAAAGTTATTTATTTTAAGCATTTTTAATAGAATATGGCATGATCATAGTTATCCAAGTGTTTGGGAACTAGCCATTATTTTAGCCTTTTTAAAACCCGGTAAGGACAAGTTTTTAGCAGCAAACTACCGACCTATTGCATTGACATCTTGTTTATGTAAAATCATGGAGAAGATGGTCAATGCAAGACTGATTTGGTACCTTGAAAAGAAGAATATTTTATCACCCATTCAATGTGGATTCAGGAAAATGCACTCAACGACTGATGTGCTGATACAACTTGAGTCCTCCATTTGTGAAGCCTTTGCTTCCAAACAGCACCATGTGACAGTTTTTTTTTATCTTGAAAAGGCATATGATACCACATGGAGATACGGTATACTTAAAAGAATCCATGAGTGCGGATTGAGAGGTGAGCTACCACTATTCATCCAGTCATTTCTTTCACATAGAGTTTTCCAAGTGAGAGTTGGGGAAGCTCTATCACAGAGTAAATGCCAGGAAGAAGGAGTTCCTCAGGGGAGTGTGCTGAGTGTAACCCTTTTTGCACTAGCAATTAATGGGATATCCTCAGTCATTCCCCGGGATGTTCTTGCAACATTATTTGTGGATGATCTCTCCATATCATTTGCTGGAGCCAGAATGGCAATGGTTGAGAGAAAAATCCAACTCTCTATTGATAAAATTATCCATTGGGCCGATATGAATGGATTTAAGTTCTCAACAAGTAAAACTACAATTGTCCATTTCTGTCGTATACGGGGAGTACATCCAGACCCGGATATATACATCAAAGGTCAACGGATCCCATGTGCAAGTGAAGCAAAATTTTTAGGGTTGATATTTGATTGTAGGCTTACATGGGTTTCTCACTTAAAAACATTAAAAGCTAAATGTGTTGAAGCTATGAATCTTTTAAAAGTCTTGTCCCATACATCATGGGGGGCAGACCGCAATACAATTTTAAAATTATACAAGGCCTTGATATTTTCCAAAATTAGTTATGGATGCGAAATATACTCCTCAGCAACCCCAAGCCGGTTAAAAATACTAGATTCAATACATCATGCTAGCATTAGATTGTCCACAGGAGCCTTTAGAACCTCCCCTATCACAAGTCTCCTTGTTGATGCTGGGGAGTTGCCTCTGGACCTTTACCGAATGTCCTCTATTATTCGGTATTGGTTTAGATTGCAAAGACTCCCCAATTCTTCAGCCTTTCAAACTGCAAGCCTTGTAAGGCACTCAACCTACTTTGAGTTGCACCCAAAATCTCCTCAACCTTTTGGGTTTCGGGTTAACCAATTATTAAACAATCTGGATATAATTAGAAATAAGGTGCTTCCATTCAAGGTATCATCAACGCCTCCATGGAAATTACCTGACATATCTTTTTGTAGATACTTTATTGGAGTTAAGAAGAATTTGACTGACTTAGAATCAAGGTCTCTTTTTATGGAACATGTTGAAGAACATAGAGGATCGACTTTTATATATACTGATGGCTCCAAATCTGATGCTGGCGTTGGATTTGGAGTACATAGTAATGATTTTAATTGTAGAGGTGCACTTCCTCTAACAGCTTCCATATTTACTGCCGAACTGTATGGCATATTAACCACTATTGAGAAAATAGCTTTGGAAAAGGAGGGTAATTTTACAATTTTTAGTGATGCAAGGAGTGTTCTTCAAGCTTTAGAAGTTTTTAATTCTAGTAACCCTCTAGTTTTAAAGATTTTAGAATGGCTTTTTATTATTGGACGGAAAGGTATAACTGTTCGATTTTGTTGGGTTCCAGCACATGTAGGTGTGTCTGGGAATGAGAAGGCAGATTTACTGGTGAAGAATGCGGCATCCGAGTTGCTACCAAGGAGGTATCCCATTCCATGTAACGATTTCCTACCTTACATCAAGAAATTGGTATGTGATAAATGGCAACAGCACTGGGATAGTCAAGATGGCAATAAAATGAGGGAAGTAACAAATATCATATCACCTTGGAGGTATAACATGATTCCCCGAAAATGGGAGACGACTCTTTGTCGTCTCCGTATTGGTCACACACGGTTGACACACGAGTTTCTGCTGAAGGGCCAACACCAACCGTATTGCGAGGACTGCTTAGTACCTTTAACAGTGAGGCATTTGTTGACCGAATGCCCTAATTTTACTAACTTAAGAAATAGATATCTGTTTGAGGCTTGAGGTGAGGATGGCAGGTTTATCCTTGCCAAGATTCTTGGACATGTGTCTTACTATGCGAGTGGAATTTTTAGATTTATTTCAGAAGCAGGTCTTCTGAAAACTATTTAACTATTGTAAGGACTTCTTAATTTTTATGGTTTTAATCGAATTTGCTTTTAATTTTCATATACAGTAAATGGTATCGGCGTCAATGACCTTAGATGTCAGGATGCCAGAAAACTTTCAATCAATCAATCAATCAATCTACTCCAAAGGATCACCCGATCCCCTTCCCTCCAGTGGAAGTCTCTGACACTGCGTCTGTCAGTCGACAGCCTTGGTTTGGGTCCCTTATCAGAGCTGTCGTCCAGGCTGTTAAGCCTGCCTTCGCTGATTTGGGTCTCAAACCAACGACAGCTTCGACCCCACTGAAGAGGAAGAGAGGAGTAGAGTTCGTGGTGACTTCTCCTAGGGTCAAACTGGCTCCTAAGAAGTCCGTAAAGAAGGCTCCTTCCCCCCTCAGACATTCTCTCCCTCTCCTGTGGACGAAGCTTTTCCGTCCCCAGGAGAATCTATCGAGGTGAGACCTTCTCCCACCGCACCAATGGGAGAGACCCCACCACGAGTAGGAGAATCGTCAGGTGCTGGGGCGGAGAAGAGCCCTCAGACTTCTTTACCGGAGTCCTGCATCCCTCCTAGAAGGGAATAGAAGGACTCGAAGACCGTCCTGAAGTCTTCTTCAAGGATTCGACCAGAGCTAGCGAGACCCCTGGAGAACGTCCACGTGTCCCCCCAAGTAGAGCAGTTGGGGACAGGAGACTTTGCTGCCAATTCACCAGGAGGAGAGCAGCATGATTCAGAGCATGCCTTCTGGCAAGTCCTGACTTTGATGAGGCATCTCAACAAGTTCAAGGACCCCGAGATCGCTCCTCGTGAAGGCAAGGATGCGGTCCTGGACCAAGTCTATGGCACTCAAAAACCCTCTAAGGCCAGTGCGGCTCTGCCTTGGTCCCAAGGGGTGAAGAGTGCCAGAGATAAGGTTGAGGGCCAGCTTTCGGAACTCGCCTCCTCCAGCCGTTCCTCTGCTGGTAACAAGCTCCTCCCACCTCCTCGTGTCCAACAGAGGAGGTACTTTGAGATCATGGAGGAGCCTTGTTTAGCTCTCCCGCTCCACCACTCCGTGGAAGAGCTTACCAGGGGAGTCTCTCTTGAGAGACTCTCCAACCGGCAGGTGACATTCTCGGCAACGGAGATCCTAAGTCAGGAGAAGGTCGCAAAGTGTGCCATGCAGGCCACTTCGTGACTGGATGTCTGGCTAGGGTTTCTGGGCATCCTGCTGTGATCCGAGGATCTGTCCAAGGAAAGCACAAGGAAGGGCCTGGAGACCTTCCTCCTTTCGGGCACACGTACCATCGAGTTTCTGGCCCACCAAGTTTTGAACTTGTGGGCAAACTCGATCTTGAAACAACGTGATGCGGTGACCGAGAGGTTCCACGCGAAGGTCCCAGCCGTGGATGCCTGCAAGCTCAGACACTCTTCCATCCTAGGAAAGAACCTGTTTGAGCCCAAGGATGTGGAACAGGCAGCTTAGAGGTGGAGGAAATCGAACCACGATTCTCTCCTCCAAAGGGCTCTTACATCTAAGCCCTACAAACCTCCAGCACCCCAACAACCTCGCCAGTCCAAGTCGACGAAACCGGCAGCGGCAGCAAAGACGAAGGTGTCCAAACAGCAGCCCTTTCCTGTCAAAGACAAGAAGGGCGGAAAGTCCTCCAGGGGAGGCAAGAATCCTAGAGGGAGCGGCCGAGGCCGCAAACGCTAGGATTGGCAATCCACCAGTGGGGGGATGCCTGCAAAGTTGCGCATTCAGGTGGCAGCAACTCGGGGCCGATTCCTGGATGATCTCCGTGATCAGTCAGGGATATCGCGTCCCGTTCATAACATCTCTTCCTTCCCTGACAGCGAATCCAGTGTCGTTGAGCTCCTATGCCATGGGATCGGTAAAGGGGCTAGCCCTTCGGGCAGAAGTCGAGACCATGCTCAAGAAGGATGCTCTGCAGGAGGTCGTCGACGGCTCCCCAGGCTTCTTCAGTCGACTCTTTCTTGTAAAGAAGGCGTCTGGAGGCTGGAGACCCGTCATCGACCTCTCAGCCCTGAACAAGTTTGTCAAACAAACTCCGTTCAGCATGGAGACATCAAACACGGTCAGACTTGCAGTGAGACCGCAAGACTTCATGTGTACACTGGATCTGAAGGACTCGTACTTCCAGATCCCAATCCATCCGTCTTCCAGGAAGTACTTGAGATTTAGCCTAGACAACAAGATCTACCAGTTCAAGGTGCTGTGTTTCGGTCTCTCCACAGCACCCCAGGTATTCACCAGAGTGTTCACCCTGATATCTTCGTGGGCACACAGGATCGGCATCCGTCTCCTCCGTTATCTGGACGACTGGCTGATCCTGGCAGACTCGGAGTCAACCCTTCTTCGACATCGAGACAAGCTTCTGGGACTTTGCCAAGATCTAGGGATCATGGTAAATCTCGAGAAGTCTTCTCTGTTTCCATCTCAACGACTGGTATATCTAGGCATGATATTGGACACCAATCTCCACAAAGCCTTTCCATCAGACGACAGGATAGCAAGGCTGAATAGGGTCGCAGATCCTTTCCTCAGACGAGAAGAGCTTCCAGCCCAATCGTGGTTATGTCTCCTAGGTCACCTTTCCTCCTTGGCCCATCTGGTTCCAAACGGCCGCCTCAGGATGAGATTCCTGCAATGGCGGCTCAAGTCCTGGTGGAATCAAGGCCATGATTCCCCGTACATTCTGGTCCCTATGGGTCATGCAGAACGGACGGACCTTCAGTGGTGGGTGACGGACGCAAACCTTCGAAAGGGAGTGGATCTTCTCGTCCTCCCCCCCGGATTTGATGCTGTTCTCGGACACTTCAAAAGAAGGGTGGGGGGCCCACGTTCTGAACCACAGGTTCTCAGGGATATGGTCAGAATCAGAAAAGTGCTTCCACATAAATCTGCTAGAAATGAAGGCCATATATCTGGCACTTCAACAGATCCAACTGATCCTGGCGGGTCACTCCATGGTGGTGATGAGCGACAACACCACGGTGGTGGTTTACATCAACAAGTAGGGAGGTACCTTTTCACAACAGCTATCTCATCTTGCAGTAGAGGTACTGAGATGGACCGAAGTCCACTCAATTCCACTATCGGCTCGCTTCATTCCGGGCAAGAGGAATGTGCTCGCCGACAGTCTGAGCAGAGCATCGCAGATAGTGAGTACCGAGTGGTCTTTGGATCCTCTAGTAGCCAGCAAAACCCTGACTTTGTGGGGTTCCCCGACGGTGGACCTGTTCGCAACAGCCTTGAACTTCAAGCCTCCGCTGTACTGTTCCCCAGTCCCGGACCCCAAGGCACTCTGGCAAGATGCCTTCCAACAATGGTGGGACAACATTAACGTTTACGCCTTCCCACCGTTCTGTCTGATGAGAAGGGTGCTCAACAAGACCAGACTTTCGGTCAACCTGTCAATGACCTTAATAGCTCCGCTATGACATCATGCAGAGTGGTTCCCGGACCTTCTGCAGCTCCTGACGGAACTCCCGAGGGAGCTTCCTCCACGACACGATCTACTCAAGCAACCACATCGCAACATCTTCCACAAAGCCGTAGCATCGCTTCGGCTTTACGCCTTGAGACTATACAGCATCTCCTCACAGAGAGAGGCTTTTCGCAACAAGTTGCGAAGAGGATGTCTCGACACCTGCGAAACTCATCTGCAGGGGTCTACCAGGCGAAGTGGAGAGTCTTCTGTGGTTGGTGTCGTTGAAGGGGTATCTCTCCCCTCGATGCCACTATTTCAGCAATAGCGGAGTTTCTTGTGTATTTGCGGGAAGAAATGCGTCTTTCGGTCTCGGCGGTGAAAGGCTATCGTTCAGCCTTAAGCCTGGCCTTCAGGCTGAAAGGAATGGACATTTCCTCCTTGCTGGAACTTTCTCTACTCATACGAAGCTACGAGCTTACCTGCCCTCAGTCGGAAGTGAGACCTCCTCCATGGAACGTGGTTTGTGTCCTCGGGTCTCTTAAGAGACCTCCGTTCGAACCATTACGCCAGGCTTCTGATCGTCACCTGGCTTGGAAGACGGTGTTCCTGCTCGCTCTGGCCTCAGCCAAGCGAGTCAGTGAACTTCATGGTCTCTCGTACGACGTCGCCCATTCAAGGGGATGGGGGGAGGTAACGTTCGGGTTCGTCCCTGAGTTTGTTGCTAAGACTTCAGGATTTCGAGTCTCCGTTCTGTAACAGATGACCCAGACCATCTCCTACTGTGCCCAGTAAGGAGTCTGAGGCTCTATCTTAAGAGAACAGATGCAGTTCGTCCTCAAGTGCAAGCCCTGTTTGTGAGCACAGGAAGGATGAAGAGGAGGGTCACTAAGAACACCATCTCAGCTTGGATTCACAGGGTCATCCACCATTCCCTGAATCCAGACCCTCCTCCGTCACGTTGCCCTAGAGCACACGATGTCAGAGGCATCGCTACGTCCCTAGCATTCAAGAGAAACTTCTCAGTGACGCAGGTTCTACAAGCTGGGGTCTGGAAGCGTCAAACGACCTTCACAGCCCACTACCTGCAGGACGTGACCCACAGGAGGCTCGATACGTTCTCTATCGGCCCTGTGGTGGCTGCACAGCAGCCGGTTTAACCTCAGGCTCCTTAATGGACAAGTAGCAGAAGGTTGAGGGCATTGTTAGAGGGCATTGTTACACGGTTTTAGTCTGCATGAATGAAGAAGCAAGTCTGGCCCTTACTCTTTTCTTCATCCTCCCCTCTCTTGGGGAAAGCAGCATCCTGGGTTCTCTGCACAGCTGACCTCAAACCACTGCAGGTAAACCATGCTTCCTTGTGTTCCTAGTATTAAATAATACTGTCGCGTCCCCCATACCCTGACGAGGTGTTATTGGGAACGTCCTAGCCTAGATTTCCATCTAAAGGACTTCAGGTCAACTTCCTAGGACGAGTCACACTTCTTTCCTTCACACACTAGCTTATGTAGGCCGCACGTTCCTTGCGGAGCAAGGAACTTGCGAGGTGCAGGGACTCCTTATCTCGAGTGCTACACACTCGGATCCTGAGTTCCTGGGCAAAGCCAAAGCCAGTAAGGCTGGGACTTACCACCCTACCTAAGGGTTAAGTTACCCCATGTAAATAGCGTGGTTTGTATTTCGGTTACGGAACAAATTTACACATACTTTCCCACCAGCCCTGTCCCCCGTGAAGTCCTACCTCTAAGCGAAGTGAATCAGTTCACCGGTGTGTGAGGGGGGAGGGGTAGCTAGCTAGTTAGCGAGGGGGTAGTTAACCCTCGTTAAAAATCTAATAGCTCGTCGTTCAGCTACGCTGAAAGTAATACCCCATGTAAATAGCTAAGGTTTGTATGGTTAGGAAAAATACAAATTATCTCCGAATTTGTCATTTTCGCACGCACGGGCTCTTGATTCTGATCCTGCACGCCCGCACGCAAAATGTTCGCGCGCGCAAGCGCGCAATCTGATTCCTGCGCACTCTATGAAGTCTCGCCCTCGCACCCTCGCAATTGCCCTCGCGCGCGTGCGAGCCCCGGGTATTCCCCATCGTGCGAGTGCAAGCGTGCTCCCTAGCGCACTCGCCAATACCCTCCTACAAGTGAGGCTGCAGGACAACGCGCGGTAAGGGCGCCATCACCGCATTCCCCCCCCCTCCAAGTGCAGAACAGCGCGGTTGCTGGTAGGGGGGAATGTTCCAGAAAGGTCCAGGGACATTTCTTCCTTATCTTCTTTCTTCTTACAGGTGAATCCCCCCTCCAGAGGGAGTGTCTGACAGCGCAGCCGTCAGCCGACAGCCCTGGTTTGGGGCTCTAATCAGAACGGTAGCACAGGCTTTCAAGCCTGTTATCTCTGAGTTGGGCCACAAATCCTTGGCTGCATATACTCCACTGAAGAGGAAAAGAGGAGTTTCGGACGCGGTAACTTCTCCGAGGACGAAGCTGTCTCCTCGTAAGTCTTCGAGGCAGGCACCCTCCCCCCTCAGACTTATGTCCCTCCCCTTCGGATGAGGATTTCACGTCCTCAGGGGAGTCACGTGAGGTGAGACGTTCCCCATCACACCATTGAGGGAAACCCCACCTCGCGCGGCAAAGTCTTCTCGAATAAGGGTGGAGAAGAGCCTGCCTCCGTCGTTGTTGAGTCCTGCATCCTTCCCAGGAGGGAGTCGAAGGACTCCAAGACAGTACTGGGAGGCCCCTAGCGCTGAAATCTACAGGCTCAGACATTCTTCCGTTATGGGAACGAACCTGTTTGAGCCTAAGGACGTGGAGCAGGCTGCTGAGAGGTGGAGGAAGTCACCAAGACTCCCTCCTACATAGGGCTTTGACATTCAAGCCCTATAAACCTCCAGCACCCCAGCAGCCACGTCCCACCAAGACCACGAAACCGACAACGGCAGTGAAGACAGTAGTGTCTAAGCCCTTTCCGGTCAAGGACAAGAAAGGCAAGAAGTCAGTCCTCCAGGGGAGGGAAGAATCCTAGAGGGAGCAGCCGAGGCTGCAAATGCTAGGATTGGCAGTCCCCCTGCATGTCCGCCAGTGGGGGGATGCCTACAAGGTTGCGCAGACAGGTTGCAGCAACTCGGGGCTGATTCCTGGACGATTTTCGTAATCTGTCAGAGATATCGCGTCCCGTTTACAACATCTCTACCTCCCCTGAGGACGAATCCGGTGTCATTTAGCTCCCTTGCCATGGGATCAGCAAGGGGGCGGGGTCTTAGGGCAGAGGTCCAGATTAAAGCAAACTCCGTTCAGCATGGAGACCGCAAACACGGTCAGACTTGCAGTGAAACCGCAAGACTTCATGTGTATACTAGATCTGAAGGACACGTACTCCGAGATCCCAGTCCATCCGTCTTCAAGGAAGTACTGTACTTAGGATTGAGCCTAGACCGCAAGAGGTACCAGTTCAAGGTGGTGTTTCAGTCTCTCCACAGCACCACAGGGTTTCACCAGAAGTGTTCACCCTAATATCATCGTGGACACACAGGATCGTCATCCGTCTCCTCCGTTATCTGGATGACTGGCTGATCCTAGCAGACTCGGAGTCATCCTTTCTTCGACACCAAGACAAATTTCTAGGACTTTGCCAGGATCTGGGGATCATGGTAAATCTCGAAAAGTCCTCTCTGCTTCCCACTCAAAGACTGGTTTACCTAGGCATGATTATAGACACCAATCTCCACAAAGCCTTCCCATCAGACGACAGGATAGCAAGGCTGAGAGGGGTCGCAAGCCTTTTCCTCAGACGAGAAGAGCTTCCAACCCAATTGTGGTTACGTCTCCTTGGTCACTTTTCATCCTTGGCTCGTCTAGTTCCCAACGATCGCCTCAGGATGAGATCTCTCCAGTGGCGGCTCAAGTCCCGGTGGAATCGAGGTTGCGATTCCCCGGACGTCATGATCCCTATGGGTCCTGCGGAACGGACGGACCGCCAGTGGTGGGTGACAGACGAGAATCTACGAAGAGGAGTGGAGCTTCTTGTCCTTCCCCCTGATTTAATGCTGTTTTTGGACGCCTCAAAGAAAGGGGGGCCCCACTTTCTGTACCACAGGACCTCAGGCCTGTGGTCAGAATCAGAAAAGTGCCTCCATATAAATCGTCTATAGATAAAGGCCGTCTTCCTGGCCCTTCAACAGTTCCAACAATACCTTTCAGGTCACTCTGTGGTGGTGATAAGCGACAACATCACAGTAGTGGCTTACATCAACAAGCAAGGAGGTACCTTTTCGAAGCAGCTATCCCATCTTGCAGCAGAGATACTGAGATGGACCGAAGTCCGCTCGATTCTACTATTGGCGCGTTTCATTTCAGACAAGAGGAATGTGCTTGCCGACAATCTGAGCAGAGCGTCTCAGATAGTGAGTACCAAGTGGTCTTTGTGTCATCTAGTAGCCAACAAAGTCCTGACTTTGTGGGGTTCCCTGACTGTGGATCTGTTTGCGACAGCGCTGATCTTCAAGATTTCACTGTACTTCCCCCCAGTCCCGGATCCCAAGTCCCGGATCTCTGGCAAGATGCCTCCCAACAACGATGGGACAATATTAACGTGTACGCCTTTTCCCCGTTCTGTCTGATGAGGAGGGTGTTCAACAAGACCAGAATATCGGTCAATTTTTCAATGACCCTCATAGCTCCGCTATGGCATCACGCAGAATGGTTTCCGGACCGTCTGCAACTCCTGACGGAACTTCTGAGAGAATTCCTTCCACGACACGATCTACTCAGACAACCAAATGCCAGCATCTTTCACAAAGCCGTAGCTTCGCTACGACTTCACACCTGGTGACTATCCAGCATCTCCTTGTTGAGAGAGGATTTTTCGCAACAAGTTGCGATTAGGATGTCTGGACATCTGCAAAATCATCCACATCTGTCTACCAGGCAAAGTGGAAAGTCTTCTGAGGTTGGTGTCGTGGAAGGGGTATCTCTCCACTCGATGCCACTATTCCAGCAATAGCAGAGTTCCTCGTGTATTTGTGGGAAGAAAATGCGCCTTTCAGTTTTGGCTATCGCTCAGTCTTAAGTCTAGCCTTCAGGCTCAAAGGAATGATCTTTTCTTCCTCGCTGGAACTTTCCCTACTCATACGAGGTTATGAACTTACCTGCCCTCAGTCGGATGTGAGACCTCCTCCAGGCTTCAGTTCTCCACCTAACTTGGAAGACGGTGTTCATACTAGCTTTGGCTTCGGCCAAGCGAGTCAATGAACTTCATGTTCTCTCATATGACATCACCCATGCAAGGGTATGGGGGGGAGGTAACGTTCAAATTTGTCCCTGAGTTTGGTTAAGACTCAAAATCAGGGGGTGCCAGACGCTCGGTTCGACTCCTTCTGGATTTGAGTCTCCGTTCTGTAACAGATGTCCCAGACCTTCTCCTACTGTGCCCAGTAAGGAGTCTGAGGTTATATATCAGAAGAACGGCTGCAGTCCGTCCCCAGGTGCAAGCATTGTTAGCACTGGGAGGATTAAGAGAAGGATCACCAAGAACACCATCTCGGCATGGATTCGTAGGGTGATCCATCTGTCCCTGAATCCAGACCCTCCTCCGTCACGTCGCCCTAGAGCACATGATGTCAGGGGCATAGGTACGTCCCTGGCCTTCAAGAAAAATTTCTGTGACGCAGGTCCTTCAAGCTGGGGTGTGGAAACATCAGACGACCTTCACAGCCCACTATCTGCACGACGTGACCCACAGGAGGCTCGATACGTTTTCTATCAGCCCTGTGGTGGCTGCACAACAGCTGGTTTAAAACCTCAGGCTCCTTCGTGGACAAGTAGCAGAAGGTTGAGGGCATTGTTACCCGGTCTTAGTCTGCATGAAAGAAAAAATTTGTCTGGCCCTTACTCTTTTCTTCATCCTCCCCTCTCTTGGGGAAAGCAGCATCCTGGGTTCTCTGCACAGCTGACCTCAAACCACTGGAGGTAAACCATGTTTCCTTGTGTTCTGAGTATTAAGATAATACTGTCACGTCCCCATACCCTGACGAGGTGATATTGGGAGAGTCCTAGCCTAAAGTTTCCTTCTAAAGGACTACAGGTCAACTTCCTAGGACGAGTCACAGGTTATTTTACCTTCACACACAGCTTGCGTAGGCCGCAGTCCTTGTGTAGCAATATTCTAGCGAGGTGCAGGGACTCCTTATTGCTGAGTGCGAACACACTCAAATATTAAGTCCCCGGGCAAAGCCAAAAGCCAGTACTGGCAGGGACTTTCCACCCTTCCTAATGGGTGAGTCACCTCTATTGAATAGCGTGGTTTGTATGTCAGTTACGGAATAAATGACAAATTCGTAGGTAATTTGTATTTTTCCTAACTATACAAACCTTAGCTATCTAATCAAACCTGCCCGCCAGCCCTATCCCCCTTGAAGTCCTACCTCCAAGCAAAGTGAGCTCAAGCACAGGTGTGTGTGAGGGGGGGGGGTAAACAGGCTACCCTCCCTACCCCCCGTTAACTAGCGGTGGGGTAGTAAACCCTCGTTAAAATTTTAATGGCTCGTTATTTCAGCTACTCCGAAAGTAATAACCCCTATTAAATAGCTAAGGTTTGTATAGTTAGGAAAAATACAAATTACCTATGAATTTGTCATATTTAATAGGGGTATTACTTTCGGCGTGGCTGAAATGACGAGCCATTAAAATTTAACGAGGGTTTACTTCCCACACCGCTAGTTAGCGGGGGTAGGGGAGGGTAGCTTGCTCCCCCCCCTCACACACACTTATGCTTGAGCTCACTTTACTTTTGGCTCGGAGCGAGAACGGTTGTTTCCTCTCTCTCTCCTTGCCTATTTTGGACTGCCATTAATTTTTGTCTTTTAACTTACTTTTTCTTATACTTGTAAATATATATATAAACATTCTTAATGTTTATGTATATATATGTGTATAGAAATGTAGTAAGTTTCCTTTTCAGTGTTTGTGCTGTGTGTGTGATATACGACAACGACACTTGCGTAGTAGCAAGGCCAACACAGTTCAACTTCGTGGGGAACGGCTCCTCCCTCTCTGGTCCATGGGTCTTCCCGTCGGCATATATCCGTTAACTCGGCTGCCGCGGGGGAATCGTCATCACCTGGGCCCTCTTCATTCAACTCTTGTCTTCGCCTTTTCCTCTTTTCCTACGGGAAACTTGGATTCTGAGCGAAGGGAATGTGGCCTTTTAAAGATTGACTATGGTCTCTCTCTTCTCGAAGTCGTTCACCTTTACTACAACAACGCACTATTGCGGAAGCTCCTTTCCCGTGTGCGGGTTAGGTTGCTCTTCCGTTTGTTTGTCTCAATTATTTTAAGTGAAATCTAATTGTATTTTAACTTTTCAGATTTCTGCGTGGGGAACACTTCCCTTCAGGGGGTCAGTGGTTCTCACTATTGGTGAATATTCTTAGATGATTTGAATCATGATAATTCTGTTTTTATTACAGTTACTCCTCCCCCCCTTCTCCCATGGATGTCATCTGGGGAAGGAAGGGCGCATACTTAATTCTTATTTGTTCCGTAACCAAAATACAAACCACGCTATTTACATTGGGTTTACTTTCGGTGTAGCTGAAATTGACGAGCCATTAGATTTTAACGAGGGTTTGTTCCGTAATCGAAATACAAACCATGCTATTTACATTGGGTTTACCTTTCGGCGTAGCTGAAATGGCGAGCCATTAGAATTTAACAAGGGTGTATTACCCCCACGCTAGTTAGCAGGGGGGTAGGGGAGTGGTAGCTAGCTACCCCTCCCCCCCTCACACACCGGTGAACTGCTTCACTTCACTTTTGGCTTGGACAATGGACAGACGTCTCTGTCTTTGTCCTCGTTTGGCAGCCATTGTTTGTTTTGTCTTTACTTAATCACTTACTTTTCTTTTACTCAATATATATGTAAACATTTTTTCGTTTGTTCCGTAACCGAAATACAAACCACGCTATTTACACAGGGTTTACCTTTTAGCGCAGCTGAAATGGCGAGCCATTAGAATTTAACGAGGGTGTATTACCCCCGCGCTAGTTAGCGGGGGGGGGGGTAGGGGAGTGGTAGCTAGCTACCCCTCCCCTCCCTCACACACAGATGAATGCTCACTTTCACTTTTGGCTCGGACTGTGACAGACGTCTCTGTCTTGGTCCTCTCTTGGCAGCCATTGTTTGTTTTGTCTTTACTTAATCGCTTACTTTTCATTTACTCTATATACTGTATATGTAAACATGTTTTCATGTTTGTATACATATTTGAGTATAGAAATCAGTAAGTTTCCTTTTCAGATTTGTGTGTGTAGTGTACTTATCTACGTGGTGTCATCGGCAGTTGGCCACCACGGCGTTATGGGTGGCGATCGAGTTTGACTTATGTCTCTCTCTCTCTCTCTCTCTCTCTCTCTCTCTCTCTCTCTCTCTCTCTCTCTCTCTCTCTCTCTCTCTCTCTCTCTCTCTCTCTCTCTCTCTCTCTCTCTTTCTTGAGGTCGTTCACCCTTTTACTACGTGTTACTACGCCCTTGTAGCTTCCTTTCCGTGTGGGGGGGTTGCTACTCCGTACGTATGTCTCAATCAGTTTATGAATCTAATTGTATTTGTTGATTTTTCAGCTTTGTAGAACGATTCCTTTCGGGGTTTTCGTTCTTTCTTTAGTGTTCATTCATTTTTAAATTACATAATTACATAGTTACATAATTATATTTGTTATAATTCTGTTTTGGTTACAGCTCTCCTTCCGTGAGTGAAAGTGGTTGTGAGGGCACGTGCCTGTTGTGTAATTCTTGTTTCCTTTCTCTCGGGATTCCTCTTCGGAGCCTTCCCGGGGGAATGAATGTGTACTAATGTTTTTTTGTTTTATTTTTTTACAGTTACCGATCTAGTTCGTTTCTGTAATATGGCAACGGTGTGAGCTGTCTTGTTGAGTCCTGGGGATTCGGCTGTTGCTGCCTCCCCCCTTGTGTTTTCGTCAGGGGCGTGTCTCCTTCTACTGGAAGTACTCCCGTGACGACGGACAGCTCTCCAGTTCATTTTAGAACTCTCAGGAGGCTTGCCTCCTTGGGCAGGTAACTTTCCTTCCGAGGGAAGTTTTTCCTGTCCAGGCTTGAGTTTTTCCCCTTATGGAGGGTTCTCCTCTTGCCTTTTTTTCGTGGGACTATGCTCTTGGTGCTGAGCGGTCACACCTGCAGTTTCGCTCAAGGGGGTGGGCAACTGCAGGAGCTCCTCTTCGGAGGATTGCTCCTTTTAGGTCACTGCTGACCAGTCTCTTCTACGAAGTGTTTCTCTTTCGTTCGCGAGAGAGTACACTCATAGAGACTCCTCTTCGGAGGTTTCTTCTGTTGCTGTTGCTGTTGGGCTCCCTCGCCGTAAGGCCCACCGTCCGCCTCGTCGTAAGGGCCTCTCATCTCCCTATAAGGGTGCTTGAGGCGCCTTTTTGAATCTCCGTTTGCAGCCTACAACTCCTTTTTCTCGATCTTCCGCCTTGGTGCAAATGGACAGCAGTCTGATCTCGTCTTCCGACGGGCAACGGTCTTCCCGACGGACAATGGTCTTCCCGACAGACAGCGGTCTTCCGACGGACATCAATCTCCCGGCGGACAACGATCCCTTCGGGGCAAAGGGTTGCCTCCCACGGGGGTTCTTCCCTTGCGTGTCAGGGTTTCCCTGCGCGCCCTTCTGCTGTGTTCTCTCCTGCTCCTGCTCAGTGTTAACGCACAGGCGCTCTTCTGCTCATCATCTCCTGTTCGTCAGCGCTTTCATGATGATCATCCCTGCTGTTCCTGTTGGTTCCTGTTACGCGCCCTGTGCGCCCACGTTCGCCCTCGCGATCTAGAACTTCGGTTCAGGTCGGGGTCAAGGACTCTTCTTCTATACGCAGGCTTCCACGCGTAGCCTTCTGCTCGTCAGCGATCATCAGCTCGCCAGCAATCATCAGCTCGCCAGCGATCATCAGCTCGCCAGCGATCATCAGCTCGCCAGCGATCATCAGCTCGCCAGCGATCATCAGCTCACCAGCGATCACCTGTCTCTCGGCGATCTCCGGTTCGCCCACGTGTGTTACAGCCGGCACGCTAACGTTCTCCAACTCTTCTGAAGGAACATGGTTCGCCAGCTACTAGCTCACCTGCGGATGCTGATCGCCATCGCGCGACCCTCAACTGCGGATGCTGATCGCCATCGCGCGACCCTCAAACTGCGGATGCTGATTGCCATCGCGCGACCCTCAACTGCGGATGCTGATCGCCATCGCGCGACCCTCAAACTGCGGATGCTGATCGCCATCGCGCGACCCTCAACTGCGGATGCTGATCGCCATCGCGCGACCCTCAAACTGCGGATGCTGATCGCCATCGCGCGACCCTCAACTGCGGATGCTGATCGCCATCGCGCGACCCTCAACTGCGGATGCTGATCGCCATCGCGCGACCCTCAAACTGCGGATGCTGATCGCCATCGCGCGACCCTCAACTGCGGATGCTGATCGCCATCGCGCGACCCTCAAACTGAGGATGCTGATCGCCATCGCGCGACCCTCAAACTGCGGATGCTGATCGCCATCGCGCGACCCTCAAACTGCGGATGCTGATCGCCATCGCGCGACCCTCAAACTGCGGATGCTGATCGCCATCGCGCGACCGCACACCTGCGGATGCTGATCGCCATCGCGCGACCCTCAAACTGCGGATGCTGATCGCCATCGCGCGACCGCACACCTGCGGATGCTGATCGCCATCGCGCGACCGCACACCTGCGGATGCTGATCGCCATCGCGCGACCGCACACCTGCGGATGCTGATCGCCATCGCGCGACCGCACACCTGCGGATGCTGATCGCCATCGCGCGACCGCACACCTGCGGATGCTGATCGCCATCGCGCGACCGCACACCTGCGGATGCTGATCGCCATCGCGCGACCCTGCGCATGCTGATAGCCATCGCGCGACCCTGCGCATGCTGATAGCCATCGCGCGATCGCCCACCTGCAGAGACTGCTCGCCATCAGCAACCGCCCATCTGTGCATGCTGATCACCATCGTGCGATCGCCCTCCTGCACATGCTGCTCGCGATCGCTCACCTTCGCAGATTGCTCGCCAACGCACGATCACTCACCTGCGCATGCTGCTCGACCATCGCGTCGGCATAACACAACGCGCCATCGCCAACCTGCGCGTTAGCGCTCACCAGCTCACCACCGATCGCTTGTTGATCCATATCGCCAGCGGTCTTCCTCGCCCACGAGGCAGCGGGTTTCCTCGCCATCGCGCTAACGCTTGCGTTCGCCGCCTCGGACTCGCGCTCATCCACCTGCCCACCCTCATGACTGCTCGCCTGCGCGCCCGCGCGACCGCTCGCCCGCGCGACCGCTCGCCCGCGCGCCCGCGCGCCCGCGCGACCGCTCGCCCGCGCGCCCGCGCGACCGCTTGCCCGCGCGCCTGCACGTCTACGCTCATGCGCGTCCGTGCCCATGCGCGTCCGTGCCCATGCGCGTCCGTGCCCATGCGCGTCCGTGCCCATGCTCTCCAATGTTCGCCCACGCGCGAACCAACGGTTTTCCATCACGCGGACGGATGGTGTTCCGTCGCGCGAACCTACAGTGTTTCTTCGCACAAACGTCGGCTTATTTCTTGCAGTATCCATTGCTCGTCTATGGGTTATCGCTCGCCGACCACCAGCTCTCGCCCTCCCTACCACGCTCGCCCTCCTTCTGCGCTCCTTCGCTCACCTTTGTTTGCGGTACCGCGCATGGGCGCTTCCACGTTCGCCCACTCAAAAAATCTTTGAATTACAGTCGCGCGAGCTCCAGGGTGATTGCGACCACGATTCCCAATGGGGTTTTCGCAGCATGGCCAGCCTGGCGAGTTCTTCTGGAGCGTATTTCCAGAACATGGCCTCACCCCGCAAACGCAGAGCATGGCACTTGCAAGAATAGGAGAAACTAAAGGGAGATCTGAGCAACATTCCTCTTTCCTGAACCTGGTTAGCCCTTCCCCGTCATTCCCTGGAAGGATTTTTGGCGGGGGGGGGCTTTCCGTTCGAGATTTCTCCATCGGACAAGGGGTGACTGCTTACCCCTTCCTCTGGGAGCTTACCAGGTTCTTTCTCTCCTCGGTTACGGCCCGAGATTTGGTTCAAGGAAGCTACAGGAAGAGTATGGGTACTTTCCTCCTCTCGAGCTCAGGCACCTTTGCCTTTCGTCGTTAAGTATCTAACTTGCGGACAAGCTCGATGTTGTACCATCTGGACGCGCTGACTGAGGGCTTCCTTCGGGTGTCTCATCTGTGGAGGTCGACGACCTCAGACACCCTTCCATCCTTGAGAAGAGTTTGTTTGTGCCCAAGGACAGAGACTTAGACAGCGGCTGTGCGGAGGAAATCGACTTCCGTTTTCACTCCTCCAAGGCGCTTTCTTCCAGACTCTGCAGGGCTCCAGCTCCCTTTTCTTTCAATCACATCGGCCTAAGTTATCGGCTACGACAACTGGGACAAGGTGTCCAATTGCAGTTTCCTCCTGTCAGGAACAGATGGCACGGGAGACTCCCCCGGGGGGGCATAGTCCTAAAAGGAGTTCACGAACTCTAGGATTGCAGGTTTTTCTCTGGGAGGATGCTTAAGGTTACTCATCCGAATGACAGCTTCCCGATGCCCATTCCCGCACAATCTCTGTGATCAGCCAAGGATATCGCGCCTGCCGTCTCTGTCAGCGAATTCAGTGTCTCTGAACCTCCATGCCATAGCGTCAGCAGAGTTGCCCGGTTGGGCAGAATGATCCATACCTTAGGCGAAGGTCTTCCTTAGGATCATCGATGGCTTCACCCCCGGCCTCCTCAGTCGATCCTTTCTTGTAAGAAAGGATCTGAGAGGGAATGTCCTTAGTCGACCTCTCAGCCCTGATCAAGTTTGTCGAACAAACTTCGGCCAGCGTAGACCAGCAGAATCGATCAGACTGGTAACGAGGCGACAGGACTCCTTAAACCCTGGATCGGAAGGACGGGTACTTTCAGTTTCCATTCCTTCCATCTTCCAGGGTGCTCGTCGAATTCAGCCTAGACTGCAAGTATTCCTGCTTATGATGCAGTGTGGCTATCCCGCCGTGGCATAGCAGGTTTGTTTCCCCAGAGAACTCTCCCTGCCTTCCTCTTGGCCGCTCAGGCCCCTCTACAGATCCTACAGCTCCTGCCGAGTCGCCCCGTGCGCGTCGACTTCATGATTCTGGCGTATTCTAACCAGCAGGGGACGCATTTTCACACCTTCACATCTTGCAGTAGAGATACCGGGATGATTGAGATTCTCTCAATACCACCATCGGCTCTCTCATTCCAGGCAGGGGAATGTTCTCTCAGACTATCCGAGCAGAGCCTCGTAGAGAGAGTGTACCTGGGGGTCTTTGACCTTGGGTAACCAGCAAGTACTGGTCTGGGGGACCTGATCGCGACAGCTTGGAACCTCAAGCTTCCGCTATTCTTCCCCCCAGTCTCAGACCCCGAAACTCTGGCAAGATGCATTCCGGTGATGGTGGGACAACTTCGACGCCTGCGTCTTCCGTCCCTTTTGTCTGTGGACAATGGGTCTCAACAAGACCAGGTTGTCTGTCAACCTTTCAATGGGAGAGCTCCACTGGGACTATGCGCAGAACGGTTTCTGGACCCTCTGCTTCCCCTGACGGAACTCCCGGGAGAGCTTCTCCCACGGCGCAGACTACTCAAGCAACCACACTGCGACATCTCTCCCGAACCGGGGCGTCGCTTCGGCTTCATGCCTGGAGACACTACGCCTCCTCCTCAAGAAGAGACAACCCGCTACAGTCGCGGTACGGAGGTCGCGTCATCTGCGATAGTCATCCACAGGGGTCTCCCAGGCAAAGTGAAGAGTTTAAGGTGGTTGGTGCCGTGGGAGATATACCTCTTCCCTTGAGGCCTCTTCTCCAGCAATAACAGTCTTATTGCCTTTCGGCGGGAGGAAACTCCTCTCCGCTCTCGGCAATGAAGCCGGTCGCTCAGCCTTTCCCTGACCTTCAGGCTTAAAGGAATAACTTTTTCCTGCCCGCTGGATCTATCCTCGCTCATGCGAAGCTACGATCGTCCCTGCCCTAGTCGGAGGAAGACCTCCAACTTGGAGCATGGCTCGGAATTTTAGTCCTTTAAGAGATCTTCTCAAGACCCTTTATGACAGGCCTCGGATTGTATTCCGCCTTGGGTCTCCTGCTCACTCTGGCCACGGCCAGTGTGTAAGCAATCTTCTTGGTCTCTTACGACTCCCCCCTTTCTAAGGAAGAGGGGAAGGCAACATTCAGGCTCGCTCCTGAGTTGTTGGCTAGACTCAGAATCTGGGGGTCCCGGCCCTTCGGTCCGATTCATTCAAGATTTCGAGTCTCCATTCTGTATCTGATGTCCCAAGACCTTCTCTTTCTTGCCAGGAAAGGAATCGAGAGGTTAGCGCTGGGAACAGCTGCAGTTTGTCCTCAGTTGCAGCCGATTTGGGAGCACAAGGAGGACATGGGGGAGAGTCACCAGTATACCTCTTCAGCCCGGACTCAAGGACATTCATCTCGACCTGTCTCCAGACCCTCCCCTGTCACGTCGCCCTACAGCACGATGTTGGATACATCGCAACGTCCCTCGCCTTCGAGTAATACTACTCTGTGACGCAGGTGCTACAAGCTGGAGTCTGGAAGCGTCTAATGACCTTTGCAGCCCGCTTCCTGCAGGGCGTGACCCACAGGAGTCTCGATACGTTTTCTATCGCTCTGTGTTGGCTACACAACAGCTGGTCTAACCTCAGGCTCCTTTTTGGACAGGTAGCAGAAGGTTGAGGGCATTATTATGAGGTTTTAGTCTGCGTGAACGAAAGAAGTATGTCTGGCCCTTTCTTCTTTCTTCATCATCCCCTCTACGGGGAAGCAGCATCCTGGTCTCTGCATAGCTGACCTCGAACCTCTGCAGGTAAACCATGCTTCCTTGTGTTCCGAGTATTGAGTCAATACTGTCGCGTCCCCCATACCCTGACGAGGTGGTATTGGGAACGTCCTAACCCAGAGTTCCTTCTGGAACTCCAGGTCAACTGCCTAGGACGGGTCACACTTCTTCCTTCACACACAAGCTTACGTAGGCCACATGGTTCCTTGCGAAGCAAGGAACTTGTGAGGTGCAGGGACTCCTTTTATCGAGTGCTACTCACTCGGATTTTGAGTCCCCGGGTAAAGCCAAAGCCAGTATGGCTGGGGACTTTCCACCCTACCTAAGGGGTAAGTCATCCTGTGTAAATAGCATGGTTTGTATTTCGGTTACAGAACAAATGACAAATTCGAAGATTATTTGTATTTTTCCTAACCATACAAACCTTAGCTATTTACACACATTTGCCCGCCAGCCCTGTCCCCCAAGACAAGTCCTACCTCTAAGTGAAAGTGAGCATTCATCTGTGTGAGAGGGAGGGGAGGGGTAGCTAGCTACCACTCCCCTACCCCCCCGCTAACTAGCGCGGGGGTAATACACCCTCGTTAAATTCTAATGGCTCGCCATTTCAGCTGCGCTAAAAGGTAAACCCTGTGTAAATAGCTAAGGTTTGTATGGTTAGGAAAAATACAAATTATCTTCGAATTTGTCATGTTTATGTATATATTTGAGTATAGAAATCAGTAAGTTTCCTTTTCAGAGTTTAGTGCTTGTGTGTGTAGTGTACGATATCTCCGTGGAGCCCTCGGCAGTTAGGCCACCATGGTGTATTTTCATGGGTCGCGATCGAGTTTGACTACGGTCTTTCTCTCTCTCTCTCTTGAGGTCGTTCACCCTTTTACTACGTTACTTTTACTACGTCTTGAGTAGCTTCCTTCCCGTGTGGGTGGGGTTGCTACGCCGTACGTTTTGTCTCAATTAGTTTATGAATCTAATTGTATTTGTTGATTTTTCAGCTTTGTGGAACGATTCCCTTTGGGGTTTTCATTCTTTCTTTAGTGTTCATTCATTTTTAAATTACTGTACATAATTACATAGTTACATAATTATAATTGTTATAATTCTGTTTTGGTTACAGCTCTCCTTCCGTGAGTGTAAGTGGTTGTGAGGGCACGTGCCTGTTGTGTAATTCTTGTGTTCCTTTCCCTCGGGATTCCTCTTCGGAGCCTTCCCGGGGGAATGAATATTAACTAATGATTTTTGTTTTTATTTTTCACAGTTACCGATCTAGTTCGTATCTGTAATGTGACAACGGAGTGAGCTGTCTTGTTGAGGCCTGGGGTTTCGGCTGTTGCTGCCTCCCCTATAGATCTTCGTCAGGGGCGTGTCTCCTTCTCCTGGAAGTACTCCCGTGACGATTGACAGCTCTCCAGTTCATTTTAGAACACTCATGAGGTTCGCCTCTTTGGGTGTGGAGCTTTCCTTTCGAGGGAAGTTTTCCTGTCCAGGCTTGAGTTTTTTCCCCTTTGGGGGTTCTTCTCTTGCGTTTTTTTCGTGCGACTATGCTCTTGGTGCTGAGCGGTCGCATCTGCAGTTACGCTCAAGGGGCTGGGCAACTGCAGGAGCCCCTCTTCGGAGGATTGCTCTTTTTAGGTCACTGGCTGACCCGTCTCTTCTACGAAGTGTTTCTCTTTCGTTCGCGAGAGAGTACACTCATAGAGACTCCTCTTTGGAGGACTCTTCTGCAGTTGTTGCTGTTGGCCGCCTTTGCCGTAAGGCTCACCGTCCGCTACGTCGTAAGGGCCTCCCATCTTCCTATAAGGGTGCTAAGAGGCGCCTTTTTGAATCTCCGTTTGCAGCCTGCAGCTCCCTCCTCTTTAGATCTCTCCGGGGATCGATCTCCAAAGCCTTCTTGACCTTCCGCCCCTGGTGCAGATGGACAGCAGTCTGGCCTCGTCTTCCGACGGACAACGGTTCCTTCGAAAGGGTTGCCTCCCACGGGGGTGCTTCCCTTGCGTGTCAGGGTTCCCCTGCGCGCCTTTCTGCAGTGTTCTCTCCTGCTCAGTGTTAGCGCACAGGCGCTCTCCTGCTCAGTGTTAGCGCACAGGCGCTCTCCTGCTCAGTGTTAGCGCACAGGCGCTCTCCTGCTCATCAGCGTTTTCCTGATCGCTAGCGCTCTACTGTTCGCCAGCGCTCTCCTGTTCGTCAGCGCTCTCCTGATGATCTTCGCTGCTGTTCCTGTTGGTTCCTGTTACGCCCCCTGTGTGCCCACGTTCGCCCGCGCAATCTAGAACTTCGGTTCAGGTCTTGGACAAGGACTCTTCTTCTACGCACAGGATTCCATGCGTTGCCTTCTGCTCGCCAGCAATCACCAGCTCGCCAGCGACCACAGACGCGTCAACGTTCGCCTGCTCGTCAGCGATCTCCTGCCCGTCAACGATCGCCATCTATCTGCCATGTGTGTCAGGTCCCCTGGACACCATCAGTAGCGATCTAGCGCTCGCCTGCTGTGGACCACGATCTCTGGTAGCTGAGTCTTGCCGTAGATCTTCCTCCTACTCGCCAGCGCTCACCTTTACTTCTGTCCTTCTGTGCGCCAACTTTCTCCAATCGCCAGCGCACATCTGCGCGCCCTTTCCTGCCACGCACCAATGGGCGCCAACGGTTTTTCCTGACCGTCCAGGATCGCTTGATTGACAGCTCGCTTCAGCGCTCACCTTCCTGATTCACCTGCGCGCCTTCTGTTTAGCGCGATGCGCGCTAACCATCCCTAGTCTCTTACGCGTCAGCGATCGCCTACGCGCCCGCGCGATTCTTCGCCTGCGCGCTAGCGTTTTGTTAACGCACCACCGCTTGTCAA
Source organism: Palaemon carinicauda (assembly GCF_036898095.1). Lineage (NCBI taxonomy): Eukaryota > Metazoa > Arthropoda > Malacostraca > Decapoda > Palaemonidae > Palaemon > Palaemon carinicauda. The sequence goes on along the minus strand of NC_090727.1, from coordinate 12,537,817 downwards.
CTCTCCGTCGCTTGCCAACGCGCCATCACTTGCCGACGCGCCATCGCTTGCCAACGCGCCTTCACTCGCCTACGGGCCATCGCTCGCCAAGACGCGCCATCGCTCGTCAACGCTTCATCGCCCGCCTACGTGCCATCGGTCTCCCGACTGCCTGCGCTCACCCGCGGTTCCACGGGCCTGCGCGACCACACGCCCATGTGTCCGTGCGACCGCACGCCCACGTGTCTGTGCGACCGCACGCCCACGTGTCCGTGCGACCGCACGCCCACGTGTCTGTGCGACCGCACGCCCACGTGTCCGTGCGACCGCACGCCCACGTGTCCGTGTGACCGCACGCCCACGTGTCCGTGCGACCGCACGCCCACGTGTCCGTGCGACCGCACGCCCACGTGTCCGTGCGACCGCACGCCCACGTGCCCGCGCACATGCGCTCCAATGTTCGCCTGCGCGCGGACTAACGGTATTCCGTCGCGCGGACCGACGGTGTTTCGTCGCGTAAGCCGACGGTGTTCCGTCGCGTGAGCCGACGGTGTTCCGTCGCGCGGACCGACGGTGTTCCGTCGCGCGGACCGACGGTGTTCCGTCGCGCGGACCGACGGTGTTCCGTCGCTCGAATGTCGGCTCGATTCCTGCAGTATCCATTGCTCGCCTACGGGTCATCGCTCGCCTGTGAACTTTCGGATTCCGACCACCAGCTCTCGCCCTTCCTACCACGCTTGCCCTCCTTCTGCGCTCCCTCGCGCACTTTCGTCTGCGTGCCCGCGCATGGGCGCTTCCACCTTCGGCCACGTGCAAACCATTGTTTTGCCATCGCGCGAGCGCCAGGGCGATTGCGACCGCGATTCCCGTCGGGGTTTCGCAACATGGCCAGCCTGGCGAGTCTTCTGGAGCGTATTTCCAGAATACGGTCTTCACCCCGTAAACGCAGAGCATGGCACATGCAAGAGAAGGAGGAATCTTCAGGGAGGTCTGAGCAACATTCTTCTTTCCAGAACCTGGGTTAGCCCTTCCTCGTCATTCCCTGGAAGGGTCTTGCCAGGGAGTTTTCCGTTCGAGATTTCTCCGTGGGGCAAGGGGTGACTGGTTTAGCCCTTCCTCTTCTCCATCTCGTGGAAGGGGCTTACCAGGTCCTTTCCCTCCTCGGTTGCGACCCGAGGTTTTGTACAAGGAAGCTCCAGGAAGATCATGGGTACTTTCCTCCTCTCGGGCTCAAGCACCTTGGCGTTTTGTCGCCAAGTTTCGAACTTGCGGGCAAGCTCGATGTTGGACCATCTAGACGCAGTGACCGAGGGCCTCCTCTCGGGTGTCTCATCCGTGGATGTCGACAAGCTCAGACACTCTTCCATCCTTGGGAGGAGTTTGTTTGTGCCCAATGACAGAGACATGGACAGCGGTTATGCGGAGGAAGTCGACTTCCGTTTTCACTCCTCCAAGGCGCTTTCTTCCAGACCCTGCAGGCCTCTAGCGCCTCTTCTTTCAGCCTCGTCGGCCTAGGTTATCGGACCGGCTACGGCAGCTAAGACAAGGTGTCCAATAGCAGTCCCCTCCTGTCAGGGACAGGTAGCACGGGAGGCTCTGCCGGGGGGGACATAATCCTAGAGGGAGCGGCAGAGTTCATAAACTCTAGGATTGGCAACCCCCCCTTGCAGGTCTCACGCTGGGAGGATGCCTAAGGTTACTCATCCGGATAACAGCTTCCCGATGCCGATTCCTGCACGATCTCCGTGATCAGCCAAGGATATTGCGCCTCGCACTTACCATCTCTCCGTGTCTGTCACTGAATTCAGTGTCACTGAACCTCTATGCCATGGGGTCGGCAAGAGTTTTGCCCGTTTGGGCAGAAGGATCCAAGCCTTAGGAGAAGGTCCTCCATAGGGTCGTCGACGGCTTCACCCCCCGGCTTCTTCAGTCGATCCTTTGTCGTAGGAAAGCATCTGAGATGGGAATTCCGTAGTCGACCTCTCAGCTCTGATCAAGTTTGTCGAACAAACTTCGTCCAGCGTGGAACAGCAGAATCGATCAGACTGGTAACGAGGCGGCAGGATTCCTTAGGCCCTGGATCGGAAGGACGGGTACTTCCAGTTTCCATTCCATCCATCTTCCAGGAAGCTCTTGGAATTCAGCCTAGACTTAAGATGCGGTGTGGCAATCCCGCCGCGGCATCGCAGGTTTTTCCCTAGAGAACTCTCCCTGCTTTCCTCATGGCCGCTCAGGAGCAGGCTTCCGCCTCCTTCGCCTGTTGGAGGTCTGGTCAACTCCGGTAGGCTCGGGTTCGACCTTCTTCAACGCCGGGACAAGCTTCCGGGTCCTTACCATGAGTGAGGGATCATGGTAATTTGCTAGAAGCCTTCTCTACTTCTGCCTCAACATCTGGAGTATCTAGCCATGATATTGAGTCAACGGCCTTACCACGTTGGAAACACCGCTTCTTGTCCGATCAGCGAAGTTAAGCAACGTTGGGTCTAGTCAGTACTTGGATGGGTGACCGCCTGGGGACGCCAGATGCTGTTGCCTCCTTCTTTAAGCCTTCCCTTCAGTTGACTGTGGCAAGGCTGAGGAGAGTCGCAGTACCTGTTCTCAGTCAAGCAGAGCTTTCAGCTCTACCTTGGAACGTTTCCTGGGTCTCTTTTCCTCATTGACCCGTCTAAAGTCCCGAACGGTCGCCTCAGGATAAGTTCCCTGTGGGGCGGCCCAAGTTCCGGTGGTATGAAAGCAACGATTAACCGGACTTTCTGGCCCCTATGGGACCAGCGGAACGTTTAGACCTGCAATGGGTGTTGACCTATGGAACCTCTTGATGGGAGTGGATATTCTCATCCTTTCCCCACATTTTGATGCTGTTCTCGGACTCGTCAAAGAAAAGGGGGGGGGGGGGGGGCGCAGGTTCCGGTTCAGGCCTATGGTCAGGACCTGAAGGATACCTCTCCATCATTCAGGCAGGCTTAGGGGCCGTACTCTGGCCCCTCTACAGATCCTACAGTTCCTGCCGAGTCGCTCCGTGCGCGACGACTTCATGGTACTGGCGTATTCCAACCAGCAAGGGACGCATTTTCATACCTTCGCATCTTGCAGTAGAGATACTGAGATGATCCGAGGTCCTCTCTATACCACTATCGGCTCGCTCATTCCGGGCAGAGGAATGTTTTCTCCGACTATCTGAGCAGAGCCTCGCAGATAGAGGGTACCTGTGGGTCTTTGGCGGCCTTTAGTAGCCAGCAAGTCCTGGCCTGGGGGACCTGATCGCGACAGCCTGGAACTTCAAGCTTCCGCTGTTCTTCCCCCCAGTCTCGGACCCCAAGACTCTTTGGCAAAATGCTTTCCGGTGATGGTGGGACAACATCGACGCCTGCGTCTTCCCACCATTGTTGTCTGTTGAGAATGGGTCTCAACAAGACCAGGTTGTCTGTCAACCTTTCGATGGCCCTGAGAGCTCCACTGTAACTATACGCGGAACGGTTTCCGGACCCTCTGCTTCCCCTGACGGAACTCCCGGGAGAGCTTCTCCCACGGCACAGGCTACTCAAACAACCACACTACAACATCTTTCACGAGCCGTGGCATCGCTTCGGCTTCACGCCTGGAGACACTACGCCGCCTCCTCAAGAAGAGACAACCCGCTACAGTCGCGGAGCGGAGGTCGCGTCACCTGCGTTAGTCATCCGCAGGGGTCTACCAGGCGAAGTGGAGAGTCGTCTGTGGTTGGTGTCGTGGGAGAGATACCTCTTCCCTTGAGGCCTCTTCTCCAGCAATAACGGACTTATTGCTTTTCGGCGGGAGGAAACTCCTTTCCGCTCTCGGCAATGAAGCCTGTCGCTCAGCCTTTCTCTGGTCTTCAGGCTGAAAGGAATAGACTTTTTCCTTCCGCTGGACCTTTCTTCGCTCATGCGAAGCTGCGAACGTCCCTGCCCCTAGTCGGAGTGAGACCTCCTCCATGGGGCATGGTTCGGACTTTTTAGTCCCTTAAGAGATCTTCTCAAGAACCATTACTTCAGGCCTCTGATCGTATTCCGTCTTGGGGGACGGTGCTCCTGCTCACTCTGGCCTCGGCCAGTGTGTAAGCAATCTTCTTGGTCTCGTACGACTCCGCCCTTTCTAAGGAAGAGGGGAAGGCAACATTCAGGTTCGCTCCTGAGTTGTTTGCTAGACTCAGAATCTTGGGGTCCCGACCCTTCGGTCCAACCCCTTCAAGATTTCGAGTCACCATTCTGTATCAGATGACCCAAACCTTCTCCTTCTTGCCAGTAAAGGAATCGAGGGGTTATCTTTGGGAACAGCTGCAGTTTGTCCTCACGTGCAGCCGGGTTGGGAGCACAGGAAGGACACAGGGGAGAGTCTCCAGTATACCTCTTCAGCTCGAACTCAAGGACATTCATCTCGACCTGAATCCAGACCCTCCCCCGTCACGTCACCCTACAGCATGATGTCGGATACATCGCAACGTACCTCGCCTTTGAGTAGTACTACTCTGTGACGCAGGTGCTACAAGCTGGAGTCTGGAAGCGTCTAATGACCTTCGCAGCCCGCTTCCTGCAGGACGTGACCCACAGGAGTATCGATACATTTCTATCGCTCTGTGGTGGCTACACAACAGCTGGTCTAACCTCAGGCTCCTTTTTGGACAGGTAGCAGAAGGTTGAGGGCATTGTTATCAGGTTTTAGACTGCATGAACGGAAGAAGTATGTCTGGCCCTTACTCCTTTCTTCATCGTCCCCTCTACTGGGGAAGCAGCATCCTGGTCTCTTGCATAGCTGACCTCAAACCTCTGCAGGTAAACCATGCTTCCTTGTGTTCCAAGTATTGAGACAATACTGTCGCGTCCCCCATACCCTGATGAGGTGGTATTGGGAACATCCTAACCCAGAGTTCCTTCTGGAACTCCAGGTCAACTGCCTAGGACAAGTCACACTTTCTTCCTTCACACACAAGCTTATGTAGGCCACACGTTTTCTTGCAGAGCAAGGAACTTGTGAGGTGCAGGGACTCCTTTTCTCGAGTGCGACTCACTCGGATTCTGAGTCCCCGGGTAAGCCAAAGCCAGTATGGCTGGGGACTTTCCACCTTTCCTAAGGGGTAAGTCACCCAATGTAAATAGCGTGGTTTGTATTTCGGTTACGGAACAAATGACAAATTCGGAGATAATTTGTATTTTTCCTAACCATACAAACCTTAGCTATTTACACATATTTGCCCGCCAGCCCTGTCCCCCAAGTCAAGTCCTACCTCTAAGTTGTAAACAGACACGAATCGCGTCCGCTATTTCCATTATTGAACTAGCCAATTATAAAATTTGGAGTCGTTTAGTTGCCGGTACTGGACGAATTCTTTAACAAGTGAAAATCTGGGTAAAGAATTATTGTTTTACACTTGATCTTGAGGACTGGAGCTGGGCGGTTCTCTTTTCGAGATCGCCATTAATAATTTAGAATAAGACTGCGCCCTCCAACTAAATAACTTGGAGTAAGTAACTGTATAAATTGATCCATTCCATTTGTAATTTAATGGTCAATTCCAATTCAAATTAGTTATTTCTGTTTTGATTGGTTTTGTTGTAATATACTTATTATTGGTTTTTGTAAGTCGTAATATAAGTGTAATTTAATTTTAATTTAGGTCTGTTGACATTTTTTGCTGTAAAAGTAGGATAAAAATGTTATTGTAATTATTTCATTTGCAGAATGAAATGTCTGTAACGACTACAACGTCGTGACGTTACATGCCTCGTTCGTATGGTTGGTTGAGGTGTCAATGGTCTTATTCTGATTGGGCAGGTGCAAGCCCCTGCAGTTGCGCTACATTTCATTTCCAAGTGCTCTGCGGAATCGAGGAAACTTTAAAGTAAGTTCGCTCCAATTTGTGCCTTGTGGTATGTAAATTGTCCTCAAGGTCAACTCTTTCATAAATTACTTAATTGTCAACAACAGAAAACAAAAGTGTCAAAGAGTTTAGTTTGCGAAAGCTGATTGTTTAAATGCCTAAGTAGTTGGTTCCGTCAATGACTCGTCGTCTAGAAAAGTGGCTATTACCAGTTATCGACCCAAAGTTGGTGTTTTGAAGCAATACTTCTTGTGTTCCATTTCTCATAATTGGGTCGTTGAATTCATCGTTTGAGTTTTGCACTGCTGTTTACTGTTCAATCTCGTAAACATGCCTTCCAGGAAAGTGAAATCTTTGACTCAGAAGAAATTTGACATTGCCTTTGAGACCTGGACTATTGAAAGTTTGGACGCCGAGACCATGTTAGCAGATGCAGAGAACACCACTGTTGATGATCTAAGGTTATCATTGAACTCTCTTCGTGAATCATATAGTGATTTGAAAAGAGTGTCCGCAGGCAATCTGACTTGTGACGAAACTTTGAAAATATTGCGTGATGCAAGTGTTACCTTCCACAAGCTGAGGACACAGATAAATGAACAAATGGAAAAGCTATCGGTAAAAGAGGACATTCCTAAGCATGCTAATGAGGTCAGCAAACCTAATTCGTCATTTGTCCAATTGAAGAAACTTTCTTGTCCGACGTGGGATGGTGAAGTTCGATCGTATAAAAGATTCAAGAAAAATTTTGAGCTATTAGTTCAGAGCCAGATGTCTGGGGAGATGGCACTTTTGAGACTGAGAGAAGCATTGCAAGAAAATTCGAGAGAAGGCCTCATTGTTCAGTCGAAATCGAGCTTGGATGAAGCATGGTCAGCATTAGATTATATTTACGGAAGGGGAAACACCATCCGTGACGCAGTCCTCAAGGACGTCCATGACATTAGGCCTGTCAGAAGCGAGTCTGATGCAGATGGTCTTCGTCGATTGGTAACGGAACTTACTGTCGCTAAAGAGGACCTGAGATCGGTAAACCGAACGTCTGCATTAGGCGAGTCGGCATTTTCTATCGTAATGGAAAAAATCCCAGTAGAACTGCGCAGGAGAATCGACAGAAAAATTCTGGCAGACGACCTTGATGCTGAAGCCTCCTTCGATCTACTCTTAGAAATGGCCGACACGGCAGCCTCAATTGAAGAAACAGCTAAATTGCGAGCAGAAGCTCATTCTAGTTACATTTTCAGAGAAGAGCCGACGATGGTCGTTAAGAATTATCAGGTTAGCAGTAAAGACAGAAACACTGATAACAGCGGTTCGAAAGGTGCCAAGCCTGGCAAGAATGGAACGCCCAAAAAGGGTAACGGTTGGAAGGAATCGAAACCAGGGAAGCCAAAAAATTCCCCATCTTCTGTTCAATCGTGTATTTTTCATTCTATGGCTGATCACCAAACGTCTGAATGCAGAGTGTTCCTAGGTCTTTCGTCCATAAAAAAGAAAGAAACCTTGAAGGAACATAACCGGTGTGAAAAGTGCTTTGGTTCTCACCCTTCAAATCAGTGCAGAAATAAGCACGTTTGTCAGGAGGTTAATTGCAAGACGCCAGACAATCATCATACTCTATTGCATGCTGCTTGCCTAGCAGCGTCAAGCATGGTTTATGGTCCTGTTGATTGTGAGAAACTCCGTCATCATCTAGGCCAGAACACAATGAGACCTAGTCATACAGCCTTCATGAAAAGGAAAGGCAATCTTTTCAGGGTTTCAGTTCTTTATGATTTGGGAGCCACTGTCTCACAGATTCTGAACTCAGTGGCAAGGGAAGCTTGTATCAAACCAGTATCCAGAATCAAGAACTTGATGATGAGGACTGCTGGGGAGAGTCAGCCACAAGATTGGGGACCAGCTGATCTGTACAGCATCCCACTCTACGATGCAGAAGGTAACCTCGTGACTGCAGTTGATTGCATAGGTGTCGATTACATCGGTGAACTTGATGGAGGCAGTTATCATGCAGCTGCTGACATGTTCAAAGATGATGTCGATCCATCAGAACTTTTGGAGCCTGTTCACGGTGACATCGAGTTGCTCATCGGAGACAATTATGCCAGCATATTTCCGCGAACGATGAAGACAAGAGAAAACCTTGTTTTAGCTGAGACTAACTTCGGGTTCATTCTACATGGTTCTCACGAGACATTTTTTGCTGCCAATTCTCATGAACCAAGTGTGATGCTGTCGGAGCTCCAAACAGAAAGATTTCTGCTGTTCTTTTGCAGTCAACGTCTTCAGTTGCAGTAAGTCATGCTGAACGGCCGAGAGGGGAAGTTTCCACAGATAAAGCCCGGAGCAATGGCTCCGTGCAGCAGGTTGCAGAAGATGGTGGACATTCAGTTCTTTCAATAAAGACCAGTGCTGAGACTGTGTTTGATCGTATGTGTGAAGTAGAGGATGGTCCGGTTTGTCATCGGTGCGACGCGGTTGGCATAAACTCAGAAGAGGAGCGAAGAGTACAGACATACAAGAGTTGTCTCACCTACGACCCTGAACAGAAGATATTCGTTTGCAGGTTACCATGGAGGGAAAGCTTCCGTACCTTGTCGGACAATCGCCCTATTGCCCTCAAACGCCTAAATTCGTTAACACGTACCATGTCCAGAAACGAAGCTTTAAAGAACTGGTATGTAGACGAATTTGAAAAGTTGATCAACGACGGCTACATGACAGAGGTTACAGCTGAGGAGGATGCGCAGTGGAAATCTGATGGTGGCAAAGTCTACTACATCTGTCATTTCGCACACTTTAATGAGCATAGTTCCTCAACCCCACTCAGAATCATATTTGATGCAAGTGTTCCATTTAAAGGCAAGGCTATCAACTCCTTGTGGGAACCACCACCAAATTTGATTCCACCAATTCCAACCCTGCTGTTGAGGTTCCAAGAAAGAAAAATACCAGTTGCAATGGACATAAGTAAAGCATACTTTACTGTTCGCCTTGAGACTGAAGAATCTCATCTGCACCGCCTTTTGTGGAATCAACTGAACAAGGAAAAAGAAGTCAAGACGCTGCGATTACTTCGAAACTCCTGGGGAACTACTCCGGCAGGTGGTATATGCAGTGTAGCAATGCTAATCATAGCTGAGAAATTCAAGGACAAGTACCCACAGGTATATGAATTCGTAAAATCGAACTTGTATGTTGATGATGGTACTACTAGTGTTGATGATGTTTCCACAGCATTACAACTTGCTAAGGAACTCAACATTGTCCTCAGTGAAGCATCCTTCAACATAAAGCATTTCATGATCGGTGGAAGTGAAAGGGATATTGATGCCCACATAAAGAAGTGCCCGGATGTACCTGACAATGTGCGACGAACACCAGAGCAGGAAAGAATCCTGGGTATAATATATCATTCTGCCAATGATGAGATTTCCATTTCAGGTAGAATTAACTTCTCAAAGAAAAGGAGAGGCATTAGATCAGAGGAAGATATCAGTTTAGAAAACTTTGATGATGCCTTCCCTGACACTTTCAGTCGAAGAAATTATCTACAGATCATAGCAACCATCTATGATCCGACGGGACTTGCAACTCCGGTTACCATCTGCCTGAAGCATGAACTTGGTCAAATATTCCGCCTCAAACAGGAATGGGACGATCCGATCCTAGATGGTAATGATGACCTACCTACAACCCGCAGTCGGTGTAAAGAAGTGATTCGTTCGATCTACGGTCTAAAAGAAGTCAGGTTTGTTCGCTGTCTTACACCGGAAACGGCAGTTGACAAACCCACTCTAGTAATTTTTTGTGATAGTTCTCAGACTGCCTATGGATGTGTCGCATACTATAACTGGAAGTTGGAAAATGGCGAGCGAGCATCTGTTCTTGCCATGTCAAAGGCAAAACCTTGGCCACAAATTCCGACGTTAACTATCCCCCGTGGTGAGTTACTTGGATGTCTGCTGGGTGCCAGAATGCAACAGACTATCGTCAAGAAATCAAGCTTCATTTTTGAAAGGGTAATGTTGCTAACTGACAGCACCATAGTTCTGGGACAACTGCGTCATGAGCCCTACAAGTACAACATGTGGACAGCCAGCCGTATCAGTGAAATACAAACTCTGACTGATATTCGCGATTGGTACCATGTGGACTCTGGGAACAACGTTGCCGATGATGCGTCACGCTGTCTTAACCCATCTGAAATGGGAAAGGATTCCAGATGGCAAAAAGGTCCAGACTTCATGAAGAAGGACATCAACGAATGGCCAATCAAACATGCAAATGAAGTTCATGCAAAGAAAGAAGATCTGGATATAAGAATAAAAGATCCACGGATGACCATTGGAAGATGCAAAACACTATGTGTACAGATTGATGGTGGAACAAATGAAGATTATTCAGTTATTCTTGATATCCTAAAAACATTTAACATAACGGTTGACAAAAATGACAGCCTGATGAAGATTAAACGTCGCATCTCTAGAATCATAAGATTTATGGAAAACGCTTCACAATTTTTCAGAGATCGACTGAAGAGAGCAGTGAAGACTACTCCAGTTGCCATCAGTAGTATGACGAAAGCAGAACGTTCGAGATGGTTTGCTGAATATGATATATTTGTGCCTACCAAGCGTGAGTTAGTAATATCAAACTTGTTTCTTATTCAACAGGCTCAGCAGTCGCTACCGTCAGATGTGGAACGTAAGCTAAAGTCACTGAACCCGATACTGGACGCCGACGGTGTGTGGAGAGCACTAGGTCGTACTGTTGCTGCTATATCAAACCCGCCTGGGATTATACCATGCTATGAACCCTTTGCAGAGATCTTGGTGCGTAAATGTCACCAACCGCAGCACTCTGGTGTGGATACTACTCTTGCCCTAATACGTGAGCAGTTCTGGATCCTCAACGGTAAACGGTTCGTCAGCAACGTTGTGTCGCGGTGCCCATATTGTCGCTTTCTACGGAAGAAGATCGCCCAAGTAGAGATCGCTCCTCGTAAGGTGGAACAACTTGTGCGATCGCCAGTATTCGAACATGTGGTCATTGACATAGCTGGTCCGTTCAATATCATCGCAGATCGTCGCGAGACGAGAAATTACCGGGTAAATTCTGGTAAAGCCTGGATTCTGGTTATCGTGTGTCGTGCATCTGGTGCGGCCCACATAGAGGTCCTTGAAGGTTACGATACCAACTGCTTCCTTGCAGGTTTCGATGCTTTCACTAGAATCCGCGGAAAACCCACGTCTGTGACTGCAGATCTTGGTTCGCAAATCCGTGGTGCTGCAAACGTCATGGAGAGCCTTTGGAACCATACCAAGATGGCAAAGATTCAGACAAATCCCGAAACAACAACCTGGCACTTCATACCATCTGGAGCTCATTCGTCAGTCGGACAAGCTGAGAGGATGATCAGAACTGTGAAGAACACTTTAGAAGCTGTCACTGCTTCGAGAAAACCTGAGTTTACTAAGTTGCGTTTGCAGAGACTAATGTACAGTGTTGCCGATATGATAAATGATAGGCCTTTAGGTGTTCATCGAAATAATGTTGCTAAATTAGACGCTGTGAGATTACTACGTCCAAATGACCTTATTTTGGGTAGATCAAACGGTGATATCAGTGAACTTTTAGATTTCGAGTTGGCTAAAACACCTGAGCAAATAGAGTACACAAAAATACTCGCACTGAATGAACTCTTTTTAAATCATTGGTGGAAAATGTGGTATGATCAAATTTTTCCAGCTCTTCTTCCCAGAGAAAAATGGTCAGATTCCAACCGGGGAGTAGAGATAAATGATATCGTAATAATCAGAGATACTAATCCCGTGCGTAACCAGTGGCATTGGGGCGAAGTTGTTTCTGAAAATAAGTCGTCTGATAATATAACACGTTCAGTATCGGTGCAGTATAAGTCTGATGAAAAATCTAAGTTTGTCACTAAGTCGGTCAGAGATTTGGTTGTCATTCTGAGGAACAATGAACGTACTGATTTGTAAACATTTACAGTAACATACGTGTGATTTTCAGTTGCATATAACGTAAAATTTTGTCGCAAAAAGTGCAATTTCATCTAAATGAGTACTTCTATATATTTTGTCATTTTGTTTCATGTTCTTATTATGTAAAAAAAAAAAAGTAAAAAAAAAAAAGTTAAAAATGTAAAAAGAAAAAAAAAATCAAGTTCCTATTTCTTATTTATTTATCAAATGAGATCAAATTTTATCTATAATTCTAGTATGTAATACTTGTTACAAAAAGGTTCAAAAATGAATTTTAAACATTCATGGAAAAACGTGTATAATTTATAACAGAGCCAAAAATTAACCCGAGATAAAGCTCCGGAGTGTAAACAGACACGAATCGCGTCCGCTATTTCCATTATTGAACTAGCCAATTATAAAATTTGGAGTCGTTTAGTTGCCGGTACTGGACGAATTCTTTAACAAGTGAAAATCTGGGTAAAGAATTATTGTTTTACACTTGATCTTGAGGACTGGAGCTGGGCGGTTCTCTTTTCGAGATCGCCATTAATAATTTAGAATAAGACTGCGCCCTCCAACTAAATAACTTGGAGTAAGTAACTGTATAAATTGATCCATTCCATTTGTAATTTAATGGTCAATTCCAATTCAAATTAGTTATTTCTGTTTTGATTGGTTTTGTTGTAATATACTTATTATTGGTTTTTGTAAGTCGTAATATAAGTGTAATTTAATTTTAATTTAGGTCTGTTGACATTTTTTGCTGTAAAAGTAGGATAAAAATGTTATTGTAATTATTTCATTTGCAGAATGAAATGTCTGTAACGACTACAACGTCGTGACGTTACATGCCTCGTTCGTATGGTTGGTTGAGGTGTCAATGGTCTTATTCTGATTGGGCAGGTGCAAGCCCCTGCAGTTGCGCTACATAAGTGAAGTGAGACATTTCACCGGTGTGTGAGGGGGGGAGGGGTAGCAAGCTACCCCTCCCCCTACCCCTGCTAACTAGCGCGGGGTAGTAAACCCTCGTTAAAATCTGATGGCTCGTCAATTTCAGCTACGCCGAAAGTAAACCCAATGTAAATAGCTAAGGTTTGTATGGTTAGGAAAAATACAAATTATCTCCGAATTTGTCATTTTATGTTATTCCCTCGGGGTTCCTCTTCGGAGTTCATCCCTAGGGAATTTCTGTTAAATAATTATTTAATTTTATTTTCCCAGTTAACTATGCAGTTTTTCTTCGTTTGACTAAAGAGTGCTAACGAAGCAGAGCTGTCCTGTTCATGACTGGGGAATCTGCTGTCACTGCCGTCCCTCAGAGGACGTCGTCATGGACATCATCCCTTCTCTTAGAAGTACCCCCGTGATAACATGGCCAGCACTTCAGGTCATCTTAGAATGCTAAAGGAGGTTCGCCTCCAGGTGTTGGACAACTTCCCTTCCGAGGGAGGTTTCCTCCCCAGGTGTGAGGTTGTTCTCTCCCTTCAGAGGGAGAACTTCCCATACCTTAAAAAATTCATCGCCTCCGATTACTGTTGCTGCCCTTCGGCCAGACTTCTATCCCCCCTTGCTGAGTTTCTCTTCCTTCAGCGGTGGAGCACAGTATTGGCAAGTCTCTTCTACGAAGTGTTCACCTCTCTCGTTCGCGAGAGAGGCCACTCATAGAGACTCCTCTTCGGAGGATCGCTACTGCTAAGGTCAGCTTGCTGATCCAACGGCCCTAAGGGGCGTCATCACGAGTGTCTTCATGTCTCTTCTACGAAGTATCACCTCTCTCGTTCGTGAGAGAGGCCACTCATAGAGACTCCTCTTCGGAGGATCGCTACTGATAAGGTCAGCTTGCTGATCCAACGGCCCTAAGGTGCATCACCACGAGTGTCTTCAAGTCTCTTCTACGAAGTAGTCACTTCTCTTGTTCGCGGGAGAGGCCTCTCATAGAGACACCTCGGAGGAGGATCAGGATGCTCGCCCTTCCAAAGGGTACATCCCAGTTCCTGATCGTCCTGCCAGCTGACCTACCGATCTACCAGCGCAACCTTGCGCTGCAACGAAGGATTTCGGTCCTGGACTCTAAAGCAGACCTGCTTACGGTCCCATCGGTGGATGCTCACCCTTTTTTAAAGGGTACATCCCAGTTCCTGATCGTCCTGCCATTGGTCAACCTACCAGCTGACCCTCTAACCTACTAGCGCTACCTTCGCGCCAGCGCTCACTGATATTCTTAGGCGTGCGAGTGGCGACGATCTTCCGCGCGCGGGAACTGATGGTCTCCCGCACGCGCTCTCGCCGACATTCTCACGTGCGCAAGCGTTGACCATCTTCCGCGCGCGGGTACCGATGGTCTCCCGCGCGCACCATCTTCGCGCGCGCGCTCTTATATACGCGCGCGAGCGCCGACGATCTTCCGTGTGCGGGTACCAATGGTCTCCCGCGCACGAGTGCCGACGATATTCCGTGCGCGGGTACTGATGGTCTCCCGTGCGCGCGCTCGCCGACATTTTTACGCGCGCGAGCGCCGACGATCTTTCGCGTGCGCGCCAATAGGCTTCTCCGCGCGCGCCGATAGGCTTCCGCGCGCGCGCCGATAGGCTTCCGCGCGCGCGCCGATAGGCTTCCGCGCGCGTGCCGATAGGCTTCCGCGCGCGCGCCGATAGTCTTCCGCTCGCGCGCCGATAGTCTTCCGCGCGCGCGCCGACAGTCTAATGCACGCGCGCGCGTCGATGACTTTCCATGTGCGCTAGTGCCAACAAGCGAGCAAGCGCCAATGCTCTTGCACGCGCTTCATAGTCTTGCACGCGCTTCATAGTCTTGCACCCGCGCACGGCCGACGTTCTTCCCCGCGCGAGCGCCTAGGGTCTCCCGCACGCGCACCAACAGTATTGCGCATGTGCGTGCCGACTGTCTTCTGCGCGCCGGCGCCGATAGTATCCTGCACGTGCGCCAATAGTCTACCGTGCAAGCGCTCCGACGGCCTTACACGCGGGCGCGCTCCGACGGCCTTCGCGTGTGCGTGCTCCAATAATCTTGAATGCACGCACACAGCCTTCCGTGCGCTCCGACGGTGTTCTACGTGCGGATACCGATGGTCTTCCGCACGCACGCGCCAACAATCTCCACGTAGTACTCTCACGCACGAGCCAATGCTCCCACTCTTGCGCAACCAGTCACACGCTTTGGTGCATTCTAGGGAGAATGCACAAAACTACACAGTGCCTTACGGCGCGCCAGCGATCTTCCTCACTTTCCTGCGCCCTCCTGCGCAGTTACGGTCCCCGGATTCATACGCCAGCTCTTGCCAAAGAGTCAAAGAGTCACTGCACCAGCTCTTGTCTAAGAACCAGCGCTTGCCTGCTCTCCAGGCAGATATTAAGCACCAGCATCACCCTGTGTGCCATCGCTCCAGATTCATCTACACACTCGCGCAATTTCCAGTAAAAAGGAGTAAAACTTTTTGGACAGGTCACCATTGCCCCATTCCTCCCCGCAAGCACATAAACATTGCCACCGTGAAAAGAGGAATAAGGCTCCACAGAAGGATTTAAGATCCCGAAGATTCTATCCTACAAGGGAATCGAATCGGGGAATCCTTGGTCCCTGTCACTTCTGAAGTTTCTTTTTTCCTTGACAGACCAGCGGCAGCAAACAGGAACGCATCAACAGACTGATCTCTAGATCACTGTTTGCTGATGTCTCCTGCGTGCTTTCCTGTGCGCCCACAATCTCCCGCATGCTCCTACGCGCCATCAGTCTCCCGCGCGCCCGCACGCGCATCAGCAGTCTCCCGCGCGCGTGACTCCTGGTATTCTCCATTGCGCGACCACCATTACGCGCCCCCGCGCGAGCGTCAATACCCTCTCGCACGTGAGGCTGCTGCACAATGCACGGAAAGGTCGCTATCGCAGCGTTCCCCTCCCCGCAAACACATAACAGCGCGTATTGCGGCGGAAGGGAAACATCCAGAGGGGTCCAGGATCCCTTTTCCTTTTCAGGCGAACCCACCTATGGGAACTCCTCCCAGGGATCCTTCTATCCCTGTCCCTCCATAGGGAGTGTCTGACAGCGCGTCTGTCAGTCAACAACCATGGTTCGGTGCACTAATCAGAGCAGTTACGCAGGCATTCAAGCCTGTTCTCTCTGAATTAGGTCACAGATCCTTGGCTGTTTCTACTCCTCTGAAGAGAAAAAGAGGAGTTCCGGACGCTGTAGCTTCTCCAAGGGCTAGGTTGACTCCATGCAAGCCTTCGAGGCAGGTTCCTTCACCCCCCCAGATTTTCTCTCCTTCCCTGTCGGACTAGTACTTCCCGTCCTCGGGGGAATCACATGAGGTGAGACGTTCCCCCATCGCACCAATGAGGGAAACCCCTCCTTGCGGTGAGAAGTCTTCCCGAGTAGGGGCTGGGAAGAACTTGCCACCTTCTATGTTGGAGTCCTACATCCTTCCCAGGAACGAGTCGAAGGACTCAAAGACTTTACCAAAGTCCTCTACAAGACCTAGGACGGAGCCAACTAGCCACTCGGAGAACGTCCGCGAATCTACCCTAGAAGAGCCTTTGGGGACAGGAGACTTCGCTGCAAGTCCAACGTCAGGAGGAGAACAGCAAGAGTCAGAGCATGCATTTTGGCAAGTTCTGACTCTGAGGGCTCTCAATGGGTTTGCTGACCCAGAGATCCCTCCTCGAGAGGACAAGGACACGGTCTTGGACCGCGTATTCGGTAAACAGAAACCTTCTAAGGCCAGTGTGGCTCTGCCCTGGTCTCGGGGGGTTAAGAGTACCAGGGACAAGATCGCTGTACAGCTCTCCGAGTTGTCCTCCTCCAACCGTTTCAGTGCCGGCAACAAGCTTCTCCCACCTCCTCGCGTACCGCAAAGAAGATACTTTGAGATCTTGGAGGAGCCTTGTTTAGCTCTTCCTCTCCACCATTCGTTGGAAGAGCTTACCAGGGGAGTCCCTCTTGAGAGACTCTCCAACCGGCAGGTCTTGTTCTCGGCAACCGAGATCCTTAACCAGGAGAAGGTTGCGAAGTGTACTATGCAATGACATCTGGTTAGGGACCTTAGGTATCCTGATACGCTCTGAGGATTTCTCCAAAGAACGTACCAGGAAAGCTATGGAGATGTTCCTTCTCTCAGGCACTCGCACGATCGAGTTTCTGGCCCACCAAGTCTCGAACTTGTGGGCAAACACCATCCTGAAACGTCGGGATGCAGTGGCCGAGAGATTCCATCAGAAGGTCCCTAGCACTGAGATCAATATGCTCAGGCATTCTTCCTTAGAAGGAACGATCCTGTTTGAGCCTAAGGATTTGGAACATGCCGCTGAGAGGTGGAGGAAGTCTCACCAAGACTCCCTCCTTCATAGGGCTTTGACATCTAAGCCCTATAAGCCTCCAGCACCCCAGCAGTCCCGTCCGACTAAGACCGCAAAACCAATGGCAGCAGCGAAGACAGTGGTGTCCAAACCCTTCCTGTCAAGGATAGGACCCTCTTAATGAGAGAATGCCTTGATGAAGTCATTGAGCTTCAGCACGGCATTCTATTCCCGTGCTGAAACTTGGTGACGGGCAAGAGGGCTCTCGAACTTGGGGAAATTGCTCCCCCAGTTCGAATCTAAATTTCTCTCTTAATTATTTTTTTCTTCCTCTTTATATTGCTTCAACCTTCTCCTAATATTATGAACTTTCCTTCATGTTGCTGTCCCAACCCTATGAGTAAAATTTCCCATATGTATGTGTATATATTTACATATATACAGTGAACCCTCGTTTATTGCGGTAGATAGGTTCCAGTCGCGGCCGCGATATGTGAAAATCCGCGAAGTAGTGACACCATATTTACCTATTTATTCAACATGTATATTCAGACTTTTAAAACCTTCCCTTGTACGTAGTACTGTTAACAAACTACCCTTTAATGTACAGAACATTTAATGCATGTACTACAGTACCCTAAACTAAAACAGGCACAAATAGTAAAGGTGATTTTATATCATGCATTTCCTAAACATGCTAAAAAGCACGATAAAAAATGGCAACCAATGTTTTGTTTACATTTATCTCTGATCATAATGTAGAAACAAACTGGAGGTAGAGCTTTGCTTATTACCCAGACATATTTCCCATACTTTTCCCTTAGAACTACATCACATCTTCCTACTTTAGATATATATATATATATATATATATATATATATATATATATATATATATATATATATATATATATATATATATATATATATATATATATATATATATATATATATATATATATATATATATGTGTGTGTGTGTGTGTGTGTGTGTATATATATATATATATTTATATGTATACACATATACATACCTACATATATACATAAATACATGCATACATATATATATATATATATATATATATATATATATATATATATATATATATATATATATATATTACTGTATATATATGGGTTATGGAAAAAATCCGCGAAGTGGTGAATCCGCGATGGTCGAACCGCGAAGTAGCGAGGGTTCACTGTATGTGTGTTTATTATTATTTTTTTTTTCTCTTTTTATGACATGGATGTTTCTACATCTGTTATTGCCACTTGGGCGGATGTTTCTTCATCCGGTATTGCTGCCTGCTTTGATGAATGGGATAGGTGTCACGGTTGGGAGGTGTTTGTGCTCAAAGCTATATGTGAGAGTATTGGATGATCTCAGCCATCCCGAAGATGGTTTGGACCTTTTTGGCGGAACTATTCTCAAGTGTTGGGTCTTCGGAATCCAGGGGGATCCAACGCTTGGGGTAGGACTCTCGGCTTTTGGCCGGAAGCCCGTCATTACAGATATGGGGAGGATGATTCCATAGTTTCTTGGTCTCAGTCCTAACAGGCGGGTTCAGCTTACACCTGTGCCTCTATATATGTTTTGATGCTATCCTTCGGGTAGGGTATGGAGTGGACCATCTGGGAAGTATACTCTCACTGTGCCGGTAGTGGAGAGTGTAAATTTCCTTCCCAACATGTGATGCCTTAATGTTCTCAAGCAGGTAAATCAAACTTATAAAAATCACTCTTCTCTCTTCTTTTTTATGATGGATTCTTGTGAAAATGACCCCACCTCCCCTGGATATGCTGACTCGCCCCCGGCACTGTTGACGACCTCTGGCAATTCATTTAAAGAAAACTCCGTTGACGATGTAGGAACTAAAAAGGACTATTCTTTAAACACTTGGAAAAAGGGTAATTTAGGCAACAGGAAAATTGAATGTCCTGCACATTACTCAAATCCCATTAGAAACTAATTATGATATGCTACATAAAATATTTGAGTGTTATGGATTAATAAAAGAAATTAGAATGAAACTTCAAGATGATAATTGGGAATCTTGGTTATCATTTAATTGTCATGAGGAAGCATTTAATGCAAGCCGTAATATTGTTGATATTAAAGTAGGTAATATGAGTATTAAGGGTGCTCTGTGTGATGGGGCACCTAAACATCTGGATGTCTACAGACCAGCAGACTGGGCTGATAAAGATATAGAGGCAGATATGCCATCCCAAAGAAAGCCAAAACCACCAATGTGGCTTCTTGCTCAATCTGTAGGAGGTACGGAAAATTATTTCAAGGTCTGCAAATTTCTTCAGAGGAAGGTAGGTACGATCGCACCTGGAGATATATCTCAATTCGGTAAGAAAAATTACTTGATAAAGGCCAAGTCATACACACAGTCTGTTATACTGTCCAATTTGAAGACAGTAAATGATGATATAAAATTGGACATCAAACCCCATCTAAACTTTAGCTATGGAAGGGGAGTGGTTTTTTAATAGGGATCTGTATGAATTTACTGAAGAGGAGATATTGACTATGTGTCCTCTATCAGTGTGGAAAGTACATAAAGTACCTGGAACATCAATGATTGTTCTTACTTTCCAGGATGCCGATGTACCTTCCCACATAGACATAGAAAACGAAAGGATCAGAGTTCAACCTTTCAAGCAAAAGCCACTGCAATGTTATAATTGCTTTAAATTTGGACATCCTTCCAAAGTTTGCAATAGTGAAAGAATTTGTAATACTTGCTCCAATATTTACCACGGGGAATGTACATTTGAGGCAAGGTGCTTAAACTGCAACTCTAATCATAAATCTAATGATAGGAGCTGCCAGTTTTATAAGTTAGAAGAGGCTGCCCTCAATAAATCAATTATTGAACATGTAAGCGTGGGGCATGCCAAGAGATTATTAAATAAATCTAATACTTATGCAAAGACATTAAAAACAGGAGAAAAAGTTCCTCGGGAATCATCTCACCCACCTACTACTGTAGGTAGTTCTCGAAAAAGGAATTCACCATCTATTGATAAAGTGCTGCATAAGACAAGAACATCTCCTCCTAAAGATTTATCATTGAGTATCAACCAAAAGACATTGCCCACCACTATCAAACCTTTGTCCCCCATTACAAAGGATAGTACTAACCTTTCCCAGGCCATATCCTTGCCTGATTTAATGGAGATTCCACCTGACACCAAGTTATCAGGTGTACCTGTAGTGGGGAAGGTAAAAAAACCTGGTAACTCACAACCTACTAATCGTAAAAGAGAGAGACCTCCATCTCTCTCACCCCCTTCCATAAGAAATACTAGAATTATGACATCAAATAAATATGATGTTTTGTCTGTTGATGTTGCCGATCAACCAGAAAATAATTTAAATAAATCAGAAATTCAAGTTGAGGTCCACCATCCCCCTCAACAAATAGATAAAAAAGATACAATGAAAAACACCAACGTAAAACCCAACATAACAAGACCACCTCTGAAGAAACCTACAGGTAATAATGTTAGATTAAAAACTGCTAATGGGAAGACCTCATCCAAGATGTCTTCCCGAAATAATCCATAGTTTTCTCCTCAATTTTGCAATGGAATTGTCAGGGTTTAAGGGCGAAATTTGAAGAACTTAAGCTCCTAATTCATGAACATTCCCCCATAATTGTATGTCTACAGGAAAGTATGCTTGATGCTAACACTCCTAGTCCTCGAGAGTATGTTAGCTATAGAACACCATATAATCAACAAGCAGGGAGCCATGGTGGAAGTGTCATGTACGTTCGTCGAGATGTTCCCCATGTACCTATGTCTATATGTACAACACTGCAGGCAGTGGCTGTACAAATTGATATAGGAAGAAAATATACCATATGCTCTCTCTACTTGCCTCCAAATGATAATATTTTATATGATGATTTAGCAGAGGTCATTCATCAACTCTCTCAACCATTTCTCTTACTGGGAGATATGAATGGTAGACATCCTTTATGGGGTGATATTTTAGCAAACACAAGGGGCAATATTATCTCATCAATTGTGGAGAATGAGGATGTGGGACTCCTTAATACAGGAGAGCCCACACACTTCCATGTTCAGACAGGTACCTTGTCATGCATTGACCTTTCAGTTGCAAGCTCTAACTGCCTTCTTGATTTTGATTGGAGGACATTAGATGATTGGCATACTAGTGATTATGCACCAATCATTATAAACACCAACAATGGTCCGCCTTTGCAAAGATCGCCACGTTGGAATCTAGACAAGGCAGACTGGGTTAAATTTTTTGAGCTAAGTGAAATCGAAGGGAGAGCAGAACAGTTTGAAAGTATTGATGATGCCATAGACCTACTGAATGGAACTCTTCATACAGCAGGAGTCAATTCAATTCCCAAAACAACAGGGTTATTCAAACGACGACCAGTCCCGTGGTGGTCTTCAGAACTAACTGCACTCCACAGAGCCACAAGAAGATCTCTAACACGATTGCGTAGAGGCAGAACTGATGAGAATTTGATTATGTACAAGAAATGTAGAGCACAGTTCCGTCGTGCCATGAAAGAAGCAAGGCGCCAGTCATGGATGTCTTTTGTTTCCTCCATTAACAGTAGAACACCACCATCTTCTGTGTGGAGGAAAGTAAAAAAGATAGCTGGCAAATTCACCCCCAACCCACCCCCAGTGTTGAAGGTGAATGGCCAGTATGTAACTGAAGCAAATGAAGTTAGCAACCTTGGCTAATAATTTTTCAAATGTATCCAGCAAGTGTGAAGGAGCCCCTGGTCACCAGTATAGGAGCACTGAAGAAAAGAAAATTTTAAATTTTGCAACAAAAAGGGAAGAGTCATACAATTCTTCTTTCACTGAAGGAGAATTTGATTCCGCACTTGCTCATTGCAATGATACAGCCCCTGGACCTGATGGAATTCCATATCCAATGATTAAACATGTACATTTTAATACAAAGCTATTTATTTTAAGTATTATTAATAGAATATGACATGATCATAGTTACCCAACTGTTTGGGAACTAGCCATTATTTTAGCCTTTTTAAAACCCGGTAAAGACAAGTTTTTAGCAGCAAACTATCGTCCTATTGCATTGACATCTTGTTTATGTAAAATCATGGAGAAGATGGTCAATGCAAGGCTGATGTGGTTCCTTGAAAAGAAAGGTATTTTATCATCGATTCAATGTGGATTTCGAAAAATGCACTCAACGACTGATGTGTTGATACGATTTGAGTCTTCTATTTGTAAAGCGTTTGCTTCCAAACAGCACCATGTTACAGTATTTTTTGACCTTGAAAAGGCATATGATACCACATGGAGATATGGTATACTTAAAACCATTCATGAAATCGGATTGAGAGGAGAGCTGCCACTATTTATTCAGGCATTTCTTTCACGTTGAGTTTTTCAAGTGAGAGTGGGGGATATTCTATCAGAGAGTAAGTGCCAGGAAGAAGGAGTTCCTCAGGGTAGTGTGCTGAGTGTAACCCTTTTTGCACTAGCAATTAATGGGATATCCTCAGCCATTCCCCAGGATGTTCTCTCAACATTATTTGTGGATGATCTCTCAATATCATTTGCTGGCACTAGAATGGCAATGGTTGAGAGAAAAATCCAACTCGCTATTGATAAAATTATCCAGTGGGCTGACATGAATGGATTTAGGTTCTCGACAAGTAAAACTACCATTGTCCATTTTTGTCGTATCCGGGGAGTACATCCAGACCCGGATATATGCATTGAAGGTCAACGGACACCATGTGCAAGAGAAGCTAAATTTTTAGGTTTGATATTTGATTGTAGGCTTACATGGGTTTCTCACTTAAAAGCGTTAAAAGCTAAATGTGTTGAAGCTCTAAATATCTTAAAAGTGTTGTCCCATACATCATGGGGGGCAGACCGCAATACTATTTTAAAATTATACAAGACCTTGATTTTTTCCAAAATTAGTTATGGTTGTGAGGTATATTCTTCAGCCACCCCAAGCCGGCTAAAAATATTAGACTCGATACATCATGCAGGTATTAGATTGTCTACTGGAGCTTTTAAAACCTCGCCTATCCCAAGTCTCCTTGTTGATGCTGGAGAGTTACCTCTAGACCTTTACCGAATGTCCTCCATTCTTTGGTATTGGTTTAGATTGCAAAGACTCCCTAACTCTCTAGCCTTTCAGACTGCAATCCTTGTAAGACACGCATCATACTTTGAGTTGCACCCAAAATCTCCTCAACCTTATGGCTTTCGGGTGAAACGATTATTAAATAGTCTGGATATAATTAGAAATAAGGTACTTCCATTCAAGGTATCATCAACGCCTCCATGGAAGTTGCCAGAGATATCTTTTTGTAAATATTTTATTGGAGATAAGAAGAATATGTCAGACCTAGAAGCCAGGTCTCTTTTTAATGAACATGTTAAAGAACATAGAGGATCAACTTTTATCTATACTGATGGCTCCAAATCTGATGCTGGCGTTGGATTTGGAGTACATAGTAATGGTTTTAATTGTAGAGGTGCACTTCCTCTGACCGCTTCCATATTTACTGCCGAACTGTATGGCATATTAACTGCTATTGAGAAAATAGCGTTGGAGAAGGAGGGTAATTTTACAATTTCTAGTGATGCAAGGAGTGTCCTTCAAGCTATGGAAGTTTTTAATTCTAATAACCCTCTAGTTTTAAAGATTTTAGAATGGCTTTTCATTATTGGACGGAGAGGTATAACAGTTCAATTTTGTTGGGTTCCAGCACATGTAGGTGTGTCCGGGAATGAGAAGGCAGATTCACTGGCTAAAGAGGCTGCATCAGAGTTGCTGCCAAGAAGGTATCCCATTCCCTGTGATGATTTCTTACCTGACATCAAGAAATTGGTTTGCAATGAATGGCAACAGCAATGGGATAGTCAATATGGCAAT
The DNA here is from genome assembly GCF_036898095.1 of Palaemon carinicauda. NCBI lineage: Eukaryota > Metazoa > Arthropoda > Malacostraca > Decapoda > Palaemonidae > Palaemon > Palaemon carinicauda. The sequence goes on along the minus strand of NC_090727.1, from coordinate 12,513,766 downwards.
AAAATGCGAGAGATAACAAATGACATCTCTCCTTGGAGGTATAATATGATGCCCCGAAAATGGGAGACGTCTCTTTGTCATCTCCGTATTGGTCACACTCGGTTGACACACGAGTTTCTGCTGAAGGGCCAACACCAACCGTATTGTGACGACTGTTTAGTACCTCTAACAGTAAGGCATTTGTTGACCGAATGCCCCAATTATAACAACTTAAGGAATAGATATTTGTTTGAGTCTCGAGGTGAGGGTGGCAGGTTCATCCTTGCCAAGATTCTTGGAAATGTGTCCTACCATGCAAGTGGCATTATTAGATTTATTTCAGAAGCAGGTCTTCTGAAAAATATTTAACTTTTATGATTTTAATTGAATACTCTTTTATTTTTTATTTTATTTTATTTTTTATTTTTGTATACATAAATTAAATGTTACCGGCGTCAATGACCTCAGATGTCAGGATGCCTGAAAACTTTAAATCAATCAATCAAGGATAGGAAAGGCAAAAAGTCCTCCAGAGGAGGTAGGAATCCTAGAGGGAGGAGCCGAGGCCGCAAACGCTAGGATAGGCAGTCCCCCTGCATGTCCACCAGTGGGGGGATGCCTACAAAGTTGCGCAGACAGGTGGCAGCAACTCGGAGCCGATTCCTGGATGATTTCCGTAATCAGTCAGGGATATCGCGTCCTGTTCACAACATCTCTACCTCCCCTGAGGACGAATCCGGTGTCATTGAGCTCCCTTGCCATGGGATCAGCAAGGGGGCAAGCCCTTCGGGCAGAAGTCCAGACCCTGTTGAAGAAGGGCGCTCTCCAAGAGGTCCTCGACGGGTCTCCAGGCTTCTTCAGTCGACTCTTTCTTGTAAAGAAGGCGTCTGAAGGCTTGAGACCAGTCATTGACCTCTCAGCTCTGAACAAGTTTGTCAAACAAACTCCGTTCAGCATGGAGACGGCAGACACGGTCAGAATAGCAGTGAGACCGCAAGACTTCATGTGTACACTGGATCTAAAGGACGCGTATTCCCAGATCCCAGTCCTTCCGTCTTCAAGGATGTACTTAAGATTCAAACTCGTACGCGCGCACGCCAATAGCCGCGCGCGCGCGTGCCAACATTCTGGTCCGCACGGGCTCTTCATTCTGATCCTGCACGTCAATCTGATTTCTGCGCACTCTATGAAGTCTCGCCCGCGTGCGCGAGTGTTTCAATAGTCTCCTGCGCGTGAGCCCAGGGTATTCACGCGCATTAGCACTTCGACAGTGTCTCGCGCGCAACCCCCGAGTATTCCCCATCGCGCGAGCGCCAACGCGTTCCCTAGCGCAATCGCCAATACCCTCCCCCGTGCGAGGCTGCCGGACAACGAGCGGTAAGGGCGCCATTGCCACATTCCCCACCCCCCAAGCACAGAACAGCGCGCTTGCCGGTAGGGGGGAAGGTTACAGGAAGGCCCAGGGACATGCCCTCCTTATCTTTTTACAGGCGGCTTCCCTTCCAGAGGGAGTGTCTGACAGTGCAGTCGTCAGCCGGCAGCCTGGTTTGGGACTCTAATCACAGCGGTAGCACAGGCTTTCAAGCTGTTCTCTCTGAGTTGAGCCACAAATCCTTGGCTGAAGCTACTCCCCCGAAGAAGGAAGGAGGATTTTTGGACGAGGTAACTTCTCCGAGGACGTAGCTGTCTCCTCGTAAGCCTTCGAGGCAGGCACTCTCCCCCCTCAGACTTTTCTCCCTCACCTTCGGACGAAGTTTTCCCGCCCTCAGGAGAGTCACGTAAGGTGAGACGTTCCCCAATCACACCATTGAGGGAAACCCCACCTCGCGCGGTAAAGTCTTCTCAAATAAGGGTTGAGAAGAGCCTGCCTCCGTCGTTGCTGGAGTCCTGCATCCCTCCCGGGAGGGAGTCAAAGCACTTCAAGACAATACCGAGAGTCCACTAGCACCAAAATCTACAGGCTCAGACATTCATTCGTTATGGGAACGAACCTGTTTTGAGCCTAAGAACGTGAAGCAGGCTGCTGAGAGGTGTAGGAAGTCACCAAGACTCCCTCCTATATAGGGCTTTGACATTCAAGCCCTAGAAACCTCCAGCAATCTCAGCAGCCACATCCCACTAAAACAACGGCAGCTAAGACAGTGGGGTCTAAGCCCTTTCCGGTCAAGGATAAGAAAGGCAAGAAGTCCCTCAGGGGAGGGAAGAATCCTAGAAGGAGCAGCCGAGACCGCAAACGCTAGGATTGGCAGTTCCCCTGCATGTCTACCAGTGGCGGGATACCTACAAGGTTGCGCACACAGGTTGCAGCAACTCAGGGCCGTTTCCTGGACGATTTCCGTAATCTGTCAGGGATATCGCGTCCTGTTCACATCTCTACCTCCCCTGAGGACGAATCCGGTGTCATTTAGCACCCTTGCTATGGGATCAGCAAGGGGGTGAATTCTGTGGGCAGAGGTCCAGATTAAAGCAAACTCTGGTCACATGGAGACCGCAGACACAGTCAGTCTGGCAGTAAACCGCAAGACTTCTTGTGTATACTGGACTTGAAGGACGCGTACTTCCAGATCCCAGTACAGTACATCCGTCTTCAAGGAAGTACTTAGGATTCAGCATAGACAACAAGGAGTACCAGTTCAAGGTGCCGTGTTTCGGTCTCTCCACAGCACCACGGGGTTTCACCAGAGTGTTCACCCTAATATCATCGTGGGCACTCAGGATCAGCTTCCGTCTCCTCCATTATCTGGATGACGGGCTGATCCTAGCAGACTCGGAGTCATTCCCTCTTTGACACCGAGACAAACTTCTAGGACTTGGCCAAGATCTAAGGATTATGGTAAGTCTCGAGAAGTCCGCTCTGCTGCCCAATCAAAGACTGGCTCACCTAGGCATGATTAGAGACACCAATCTCCATAATGGCCTTTCCATCAGACGACAGGATAGCAAGGCTGAGACGAGTCGCGAGCCCTTTCCTCAGACGAGAAGAGCTTCCAACCCAATCGTGGTTATGTCTCCTCGGTCACCTTTCACCCTGGGCTCGTCTAGTTCTCAACGGTCGCCTCAGGATGAGGTCTCTCCAGGGGCGACTCAGGTCCTAGTGGAATCAAGGTTGCGATTCCCCGGACATCATGATCCCTATGGATCCTGCGGAACGGACGAACCGCCAGTGGTGGGTGACAGGCGAAAACTTACGAAGAAGAATGGATCTAATTGTTCCTTCCCCCGGATTGGATGCTGTTTTTGGACACCTCAAAGGAAGGTGGGGGGGGGGGGGGGGGCACGTTCTGTGCCACAGGACCTCAGGCCTGTGGTCAGAATTGGAAAAGTGCATCCATGTAGATCTGCTAGAGATGAAGGCCGTCTTCCTGGCCCTTCAACAGTTCCAACAAGGACCTGGCATATCACTCTGTGGTGTGAGGAGCTACAACACCACAGTAGTGGCTTACATCAACAAGCAAGGAGGTACCTTGTCAAAGCAGCTATCCCATCTCTCAGTAGAGATACTGAGATAGACCGAAGTCCACTCGATTCCTCTATCGGCTCGCTTCATTCCAGACAAAGGGATTGTGCTTGCCGACAATTTGAGCAGAGCGTCTCAGATAATGAGTACCGAGTGGTCCTTGGATCATCCAGTAGCCAACAAAGTAAGGACTTTGTGGGGTTACCCGACTGTGGATCTGTTCACTACAGCGCTGAACCTCAAGCTCCCGCTGTATTGCCTTCCAGTCCCGGATCCCAAGGCACTTTGGCAAGATGCCTTCCAGCAACGGTGGGACAGCACCGACGTGTACGCTTTCCCCCCGTTCTGTCTGATGAGGAGGGTGCTCAACAAGACCAGAATATCGGTCAATCTCTCGATGACCCTTTATAGCTACGCTATGGCATCACGCGGAATGGTTTCCGGACCTTCCGCAACTCCTAACGGAACTTCCAGGAGAACTCCCTCTGCGACACAAGCGACTCAAACAACCACACGCCAACATCTTTCACAAAGCCATAGCTTCGCTTCGACTTCACGCCTGGAGACTATCCAGCATCTCCACTGAGAGAGGATTGTCGCAACAAGTTGCGAATGAGATGTCTGGACACCTGCGTAGGTCATCCGTAGGGGTCTACCAGGCAAAGTGGCGAGTTTTCTGTGGTTGGAGTTGTGGAAGGGGTATCTCTCCACTCGATACCACTATTCCAGCAATAGCGGAGTTCTTCGGGTATTTGCGGGAAGAATGCGCCTTTCAGTCGTGGCAATGAAAGGCTGTCGCTCAGCCTTAGGTCTAGTCTTCAGGCTCAAAGAAGTGGACATTTCTTCCTCGCAGGAACTTTCCCTACTCATACGAAGATATGAACTTACCTACCCTCAGTCGGAAGTGAGACCTCCTCCAAGGAGCATGGTTCGAGTTCTCAGGCCTCTTAAGAGACCTCCCTACGAACCATTACGCCAGGCTTCAGATCGCCACTTAACTTGGAATGCGATGTTCCTTCTAGCTTTGGCCGAGGCCAAGCGAGTCAGTGAACTTCATGGTCTCTCTTATGACATCGCCCATGCAAGGGGATGGGGGGAGGTTTCGTTCAGATTCGTCTCTGAGTTTGTAGCTAAGACACAGAATCCTCAATTTGACTCTTTCCGGATTTCGAGTCTTTGTTCTGTAACAGATGATCCAGACCATCCCCTACTGTGTCCAGTAAGGAGTCTGAGGTTATATCTCGAAGATCGGCTGCAGTTCGTCCCCAAGTGCAAGCTTTGTTTGTGAGCACTGGGAGAACAAAGAGGAGGGTCACTAAGAATACTATCTCAGCATGGATTCGTAGGGTGATCCATCTGTCCCTGAATCCTGACCCTCCTCCGTCATGTCGCCTTAGAGCGCATGATGTCAGGGGCGTGGCTACGTCCCTGGCCTTTAAGAAATTTTTCAGTGACACAGGTTCTACAAGCGGGAATGTGAAAGCGTCAGACGACCTTCACAACCCACTACCTGCAAGACGTGACACACAGGAGGCTCGATACGTTCTCTATCGGCCCTGTGATGGCTGCACAACAGCTGGTTTAAAACCTCAGACTCCTTAATGGACAAGTAGCAGAAGGTTGAGGGCATTGTTACCCGGTCTTAGTCTGCATGAATGAAAAGGTTTGTCTGGCCCTTATTCTTTTCTTCATCCTCCTCTCTCTTGGGGAAAGTAGCATCCTGGGTTCTCTGCACAGGTGACCTCGAAACACTACAGGTAAACCATGTTTCCTTGTGCTCCTAGTATTAAGTTGAAACTGTCACGTCCCCATTCCCTGACGAGGTGGTATTGGGAGAGTCCTAGCCTAAAGTTGCCATCTAAAGGACTTCAGGTCAACTACCTAGGACTGGTCACACTTCATACCTTCACACACAGCTTACGTAGGCCGCAGCCCTTGCACAGCAAGGTTCTAGCGAGGTGCAGGGACTCCTTATCGTTGAGTACTGACACACTCAGATACTGAGTCCCGGGGCAAAGCCAAAAGCCAGTATGGCTGGGACTTTTCCACCCTTCCTAAGGGTTGAGTCATCCATATTAAATAGCGTGGTTTGTATTTCAGTTACGGAACAAATGACAAATTCGGAGATAATTTGTATTTTTCCTAACTATACAAACCTTGGCTATTTAATCAAACTTGCCTGCCAACCCTATCCCCGTGAAGTCCTACCTCTAAGCAAAGTGAACTCAGCGCACAGGTGTGTGAGGGGGAGGGGTGGTACCTGGCTACCCTCCCTACCCCCCCGCTAACTAGCGGTGGGGTAGTAAACCCTTGTTGAATTTCTAATTGCTCGTCATTTCAGCTACGCCGAAAGTAATACCCATATTAAATAGCTAAGGTTTGTATAGTTAGGAAAAATACAAATTATCTCCAAATTTGTCATATCTACGAATTTGTCATATTACTTCCGGCGTAGCTGAAATGACGAGCCATTAATTTTTGGCGAGGTTTAACTACCGACACCGCTAGTTAGCCGGGGGTAGGGAGGGTAACTTGCTACCGCTCCCCTTCACACACCTGTGATTGAGCTCACTTTCCTCTCGTCTTGGATGGTGAACGGTCGTTGCTGTTCTTCATCCTCTCCGACAGTTGGCAGCCATTAACGCCATTTTATTTTCTCTTTTTTCTTAGACTGAGTGTGTGTGAAGTTGACTTCTGCGACCATGCGCATGTGGAACATTTGTGCCAGCGGTCGAGACTGATCCTCACGCCCTTTGTTCTTCTTGCAGAGGTCAACGGTGTGATAGTGTCAACAAGTGTACAGTAGTAAGTGTAGGGAGTGGTCTTCCTCCCAGTGGGAGAAGTTTTCGCGACTGCGGAAGAAGAAGTCCAAGCGGGATATTTCTCCTTTGAAGGTTGCTTCGAAGGAAGAAAAACCCAAGGCCTCTTCTTCCGTCGCCCAAACCTCTTCCGAAGCTCCTACTCGGTCGGTCTCTTTCGAGAGACCGTCAAGTAGTAGCGTAGACCAATTTATTTCTGACCAACCCCTGGTCTCGAGAGATGAGGTTGCTTCCCCTAGAGAAGCAGCACCACCTCTACCCACGGATGAGGCCCTGTTACTAACTTCCGTATTTCAGATTTGCTCCTCCTTGGGGCTCACGGGTTCGCCCTCCAAGGAGGCACTGCTTGAGTTCATCCGCATTGGTGCTTCTGTCAAGCAATCATCGTCGCCGTCAGAGGTGGATCCCTTGACTCTTGTCGACGTTGTTGTGTCAGAGGTGTCTCATGCGACCTCACCCATCTCCTCTGCCACTCCAAACTTTACAACTGTAACTGCCGACTTAGTTTTCCCCGTTCCTGACCATCCTCCGAGGGGGAAACTAAGTTCATCATCGGTCTCCTGCTAGTGTTTCTCTTCCTCGGGGGAGTTTACTTACTGAGACTCCTCGTCGGAGGACTGCTGACTGTCAGCTTGCTGATCCAACGGCCCCCAGAGGGCGCATCCGTTGGAAGGCTCGCCTTCCTCTTCACCTTAGAGGTCTTCCTTCACCTGTGGTGAGGAGGCGCCTCTTTGGTTCAACGTCTTCAATGCAGTCCCCTGCAGAGGATCCTCTAGACCTTCAATCGTCCATCACTGCACTTGAAACCAGTCTATCGGTCCTGTGATGGCTGCACAACAGCTGGTTTAAAACCTCAGACTCCTTAATGGACAAGTAGCAGAAGGTTGAGGGCATTGTTACCCGGTCTTAGTCTGCATGAATGAAAAGGTTTGTCTGGCCCTTATTCTTTTCTTCATCCTCCTCTCTCTTGGGGAAAGTAGCATCCTGGGTTCTCTGCACAGGTGACCTCGAAACACTACAGGTAAACCATGTTTCCTTGTGCTCCTAGTATTAAGTTGAAACTGTCACGTCCCCATTCCCTGACGAGGTGGTATTGGGAGAGTCCTAGCCTAAAGTTGCCATCTAAAGGACTTCAGGTCAACTACCTAGGACTGGTCACACTTCATACCTTCACACACAGCTTACGTAGGCTGCAGCCCTTGCACAGCAAGGTTCTAGCGAGGTGCAGGGACTCCTTATCGTTGAGTACTGACACACTCAGATACTGAGTCCCGGGGCAAAGCCAAAAGCCAGTATGGCTGGGACTTTTCCACCCTTCCTAAGGGTTGAGTCATCCATATTAAATAGCGTGGTTTGTATTTCAGTTACGGAACAAATGACAAATTCGGAGATAATTTGTATTTTTCCTAACTATACAAACCTTGGCTATTTAATCAAACTTGCCTGCCAACCCTATCCCCGTGAAGTCCTACCTCTAAGCAAAGTGAACTCAGCGCACAGGTGTGTGAGGGGGGGGGGGGTGGTACCTGGCTACCCTCCCTACCCCCCCGCTAACTAGCGATGGGGTAGTAAACCCTTGTTGAATTTCTAATTGCTCGTCATTTCAGCTACGCCGAAATTAATACCCATATTAAATAGCTAAGGTTTGTATAGTTAGGAAAAATACAAATTATCTCCAAATTTGTCATATCTACGAATTTGTCATATTACTTCCGGCGTAGCTGAAATGACGAGCCATTAATTTTTGGCGAGGGTTAACTACCGACACCGCTAGTTAGCGGGGGGTAGGGAGGGTAACTTGCTACCGCTCCCCTTCACACACCTGTGATTGAGCTCACTTTCCTCTCGTCTTGGATGGTGAACGGTCGTTGCTGTTCTTCATCCTCTCCGACAGTTGGCAGCCATTAACGCCATTTTATTTTCTCTTTTTTCTTAGACTGAGTGTGTGTGAAGTTGACTTCTGCGACCATGCACATGTGGAACATTTGTGCCAGCGGTCGAGACTGATCCTCACGCCCTTTGTTCTTCTTGCAGAGGTCAACGGTGTGATAGTGTCAACAAGTGTACAGTAGTAAGTGTAGGGAGTGGTCTTCCTCCCAGTGGGAGAAGTTTTCGCGACTGCGGAAGAAGAAGTCCAAGCGGGATATTTCTCCTTTGAAGGTTGCTTCGAAGGAAGAAAAACCCAAGGCCTCTTCTTCCGTCGCCCAAACCTCTTCCGAAGCTCCTACTCGGTCGGTCTCTTTCGAGAGACCGTCAATTAGTAGCGTAGACCAATTTATTTCTGACCAACCCCTGGTCTCGAGAGATGAGGTTGCTTCCCCTTGAGAAGCAGCACCACCTCTACCCCCGGATGAGGCCCTGTTACTAACTTCCGTATTTCAGTTTTGCTCCTCCTTGGGGCTCACGGGTTCGCCCTCCAAGGAGGCACTGCTTGAGTTCATCCGCATTGGTGCTTCTGTCAAGCAATCATCGTCGCCGTCAGAGGTGGATCCCTTGACTCTTGTCGACGTTGTTGTGTCAGAGGTGTCTCATGCGACATCACCCATCTCCTCTGCCACTCCAAACTTTACAACTGTAACTGCCGACTTAGTTTTCCCCGTTCCTGACCATCCTCCGAGGGGGAAACTAAGTTCATCATCGGTCTCCTGCTAGTGTTTCTCTTCCTCGGGGGAGTTTACTTACTGAGACTCCTCGTCGGAGGACTGCTGACTGTCAGCTTGCTGATCCAACGGCCCCCAGAGGGCGCATCCGTTGGAAGGCTCGCCTTCCTCTTCACCTTAGAGGTCTTCCTTCACCTGTGGTGAGGAGGCGCCTCTTTGGTTCAACGTCTTCAATGCAGTCCCCTGCAGAGGATCCTCTAGACCTTCAATCGTCCATCACTGCACTTGAAACCAGTCTTGTGACTTCAGTCCTGACCTCTCTGCAGATTGTTCGCAATCTCCTTGGGTGAATGGTCGTCCTTTCAAAGGACACGTCGACCATCCATCCAATAGACCTGCCGACCTTCCATCGCTGTTCCTGTATGAGCCTAATAAAGCTCCTCCAAAGTGCGCTACTGTGTGCCATCACTCTCGCCCTGTGCATTATGCGCCTATGCCCCCTGACCAGCGCTCACCAGCAGTTCATCAATCCTCAACGCTTCGGCGCACCACTCATCCTGCTCGCCCTCACAGAGGGCAGTAGCCTCACACGCTTGTGCGCCAACATGCGCTTACGTGTCATCAGTCTTCTGATCCTCAGCGCTCTCCTGTGCGCCATGCGCACACGCGCCCACGATCACCTGTGCACCCTGCGCCACACGCCCAGGGTCGCCTATGCGCCTGCACATCACAGCGCACTTACGCTGTCCTGCGCGCCAACGATCTCCTGCGCGCCAGCGCTCTCCTGCACCTATGCACCCTGTGCCCACGCGCCCACGATCTCCTACGCGCCAGTGCGCGCCAGCACTCTCCTGCGCGCCAATTCTCTCCTACTTGCCAGTTACCTGCGCGCCAACATTCTCCTGCGCGCCAACATTCTCCTGCGCGCCAATGTTCTCCTGCGCACCAGCGCTCTCCTGCGCACCAACATGTGCGCCCCACATAATCTACGCACCAGCGCTCTCCTGTGTGCCATCTTGCGCGCCAACCAACGCGCCAGCAAAAACCTGCGCGCCATCACTCTCTTGCGCACAAGTTCGTTGGTGAAGCGACAACCATGTTGCCACCCTCACCTGCGCGCCGACTTTTACCTGCGCGCCAGACCATGTGCGCTCACCTGCGTGCCATCTTTCTCCTACGCGCACACATAGAGATGCACGCGCACCCTCTCTCTCCTACAGATGCGCGCCAACTCGCTCCCGCTCGCTCATCACGATTCTTCTGCGCTTCCGCGTGCGCCAATATTCTCCCACGAGTGAGCCCAATATTCTCCCTCGCACGAGCACCATTATTCTCCCTCGCGCGAGCGTCAATATTCTCCCGCGCGTGAGCATGCGCACCAACAGCCACGTCATCCAGCAAGGTTGCCATCGCCTCATTCACGTCCCCTCAAACGCATACCATCGCGCATTGTGGGAGAAGGGAAACAATTTCATGCAGAGGGGTTCAGGATCCCTAAGCTACCTTTTAAGGCGAACCCACCTATTCCAGTAGCTCCGCCCAGGGAACCTTCGGTCCCTTTCCCTTCAGGGGATCTCTCTGACAGTGCGTCTGTCAGCCAGCAATCCTGGTTCAGTTCCTTAATCAGAGCTGTAACCCAGGTTTTCAAGCCTGTCCTGTCTTATTGCTCATCAGAGTGACCTATAGCTCTAGATCTAAGGCATGGAACTTTGGCTTCCTCTACCCCTTTGAAGAGGAGAAGAGAAGTTTCGGACGCGGTCACTTCCCCGAGGGCGAAGCTGACTCCATGCAGACCATCGAGGCAGGTTCCTTCTGTTCCTCAGACAAACTCTCCATCTTTGTCAGACAAAGATCTTCCATCACCTAGGGAACCACGCGAAGAGAGAGAGACCCCCATCGCATCAATGGAGGAAATCTCTTCACGCTGAGAGGTCCCCGCAGTCTGAGAACAAAAGGGACATGCCACACACATCGATGTTGGAGTCTTACCTCCTTCCCCGGAAGGAATCCAAAGACTCCAAAACCATGCCGAAGTCACTAGGGCTAGAATGGAGCCAGCCAGTCACTCAGGGAATGTCTGCGACTCTCCCCAAGAAGAGCCTTTGGGGACAGAAGGAGACTTCGCTGCAAGTCCTACAACAGGAGGAGACCAGCAGGAGTCAGAACATGCATTCTGGCAGGTTCTAACTCTAATGAGGGTTCTCAACGGGTTTTCCAGCCCAGAGATCCCCCCTTGAGAGGGCAACGACACGGTCCTAGACCGCGTCTTTGGTACTCAAAAACCCTCAAAGACCAGTGCAGCCCTGCCCTGGTCTTAAGGGGTGAAGAGTACCAGGGACAAGATCGCCCAGCAGCTCTCCGAGTTTGCCTCCTCCAACCGTTCCGGTACCACGAACAAACTCCTCCCACCTCCTCGCGTACAGCAGAGGAGGTACTTCGAGATCCTGGAGGAGCCCAGTTCAGCTCTCCCTTTTCACTACTCGCTGGAAGAGCTAAGCAGGGGAATCCCTCTTGAGAGACACTCCAACCGGCATGTCTCGTTCTCGTCAGCCGAGATCCTTAATCAAGAGAAGGTCACGAAGTATGCTGTACAAGCTACTTCATGGCTTGATATCTGGTTAGGGACCTTAGGTATCCTGATACGAACTGAGGATTTCTCCAAGGAATGTACCAGGAAAGCTATGGAAACCTTCCTACTCTCAAGTATTCGCACGATCAAGTTTCTTGCCCACCGAGTCTCGAACATGTGGGCAAATACCATCTTGAAACGTCGAGATGCAGTAGCTGAGAGGTTCCACCAGAAGGTCCCTAGCGTCGAGATCAATAGGCTCAGACATTCCTCCATAGAGGGGTCTCATCTCTTTGAGCCTAAGGATATGGAACATGCTGCTGAATGGTGGAGGAAGTCTCACCAAGACTCCCTCCTCCATAGGGCTTTATCATCTATGCCCTATAAACCTCCAGCACCACAGCAGTCCCGTCCAACCAAGACCACAACGACGACAAAAACTGCAGCGAAGACAACGCTGTCTAAGCCTTTCTTGTCAAAGACAGGAAAGGGAAAAAGTCTTCCAGGGGAGGGAAAAATCCTAGAGGGAACAGCCGAGGCTGCAAACGCTAGGATAGGCAGTACCCCTGCTGCAATTTCCACCAGTGGGGGATGCCTACAAAGTTGCGCAAACCGGAGGAAGCAACTCGGGGCCGATTCCTGGAAAATCTCCGTGATCAGTCTAGGATATCGCGTCCCGTTCATAACATCTCTACCTCCCTTGACCAGGAATCCAGTGTCATTGAACTCCCTTGCCATGGGATTGGTAAGGGGGCAAGACCTTCAGGCAGAAGTCCAGACCCTGTTGAAGAAGGCGCTCTCCAAGAGGTCCTTGACGGATCCCCAGGCTTCTTCAGTCAACTCTTTCTTGTAAAGAAGGCGTCTGGAGGCTGGAGACCAGTCATCGACCTCTCAGCTCTGAACAAGTTTGTCAAACAAACTCCGTTCAGCATGGAGACAGCAGACACGGTCAGACTAGCAGTAAGACCGCAAAGCTTCATGTGCACACTGGACCTAAAGGACGTGTACTTCCAGATCCCAGTCCATCCGTCTTCAAGGAAGTACTTAGATTTAGCCTAGACAACAGAATATACCAGTTCAAGGTGCTGTGCTTCGGTCTTTCTACAGCACCACAAGTCTTCACCAGAGTGTTCACCCTTGTGTCATTTGGGCACACAGGATTGGCATCCGTCTCCTCCGTTATCTGGACAACTGGCTATTCCTAGCAGACTCGGTGTCAACCCTTCTTCAACACCGAGACAAACTTCTGAGACTTTGCCAAGATATGGGGATTATGGTAAATCTTGAGAAGTCCTCTCTGCTCCCCTCTCAAAGACTGGTATACTTAGGCATGATTGTAGACACCATTCTCCACAAAGCCTTCCCATCAGACAACAGGATAGCAAGGCTGAGAAAGGTCGCAAGACCTTTTCTCAGACGAGAAGAACTTCCAGCCCAATCGTGGCTACGTCTCCTCGGTTACCTTTCATCGCTGGCCCGTCTAGTTCCCAATGGTCGTCTCAGGATGAGATCAATCCAGTGGCGACTCAAGTCCTGGTGGAATTAAGCACACGACTCCCCGGACATCTAGATGCCCATGGGACCTGCGGAAGTGACAGACCTCCAGTGGTGGGGGACATACGAGAATCTACAAAAGGGAGTGGACCTTCTCGTCCTCCCCCCGATTTGATGCTGTTTTCAGACGCTTCAAAAAAAAAGGGTGGGGGTCCATGTGCTGCACCACATGACCTCAGGCCTCTGGTCAGAGTCAGAAAAGTACCTCCACATAAATCTCCTAGAGATGAAGGCCATCTTTCTGGCCCATCAACAGTTCCAACAGTTCCTGGCAAGCCATTCTGTGGTGGTGATAAGCGACAACACCACAGTATGGCCTACATCAACAAACAAGGATGTACTTTTTGCAGCAACTATCCCATCTACCAGTAGAGATACTGGGATGGGCCAAAATCCACTCGATACCACTATCGGCACGCTTCATTCCGGGCAAAAGGAATGTGCTCGCCGACAACCTGAACAGAGCATCTCAGATAGTGAGTACCGAGTGGTTTTTGGATCATCTAGTAGCCAAAAATGTCCTGACATTGTGGGGTTCACCGACTGTGGACCTCTTCGCAACGGCCCTGAACTTCATGCTCCCGCTGTACTGTTCCCCAGTCCCAGACCCCAAAGCTCTATGGCAAGATGCTTTCCAACAACGGTGGGACAACATCGACATTAACGCCTTTTCCCCGTTCTGTCTGATGAGGAGGGTACTCAACAAGACCAGAACATTGGTCAATCTTTCAATGACCGTCATAGCTCCGCTATGGCATCACGCAGAATGGTTCCCGGACCTTCTGCAACTCCTAATGGAGCCTCCAAGAGAACTCCCTCCACAACAAAATCTACTCAACCACATGCCAACATCTTCCACGCTACGACTTCACACCTGGAGACTATCCAGCATCCCCTCTCTGAGAGAGGATTTTCGCAACAAGTTGCGATTAGGATGTCTGGACACCTGCGAAAATCATCAGCAGCAGTCTACCAGGCAAAGTGGAAAGTCTTCTGTGGCTGGTGTCATGGAAGGGGTATCTCTCCACTTGATGCCACTATTCCAGCAATAGCGGAGTTCCTCGTGTATTTGCGGGAAGAAATGTGCCTATCAGTCTCGGCAGTGAAAGGCTATTGCTCAGCCTTAAGCCTCGCCTTCAGACTGAAAGGAATGGACATTTCTTCGTTGCTAGAACTTTCTCTACTTTTACGGAGTCATGAACTTACCTGCCCCCAGTCAGAAGTGAGACCTCCCCCATGGAACGTTGCTCGAGTTCTCAGGTCTCTTAAGAGACCTCCCTATGAACCATTACGCCAGGCAACAGATTGTACCAACCGTGTGTCACACGATCGTACATAAAATATTTTGTATATATTATGCTTGTATCTGCGCTCTTCCCTCGCACTAAAAAGAACCAGAATAGACATGTTGGTGTGTTGCCTATGTAATATTGTCATTTTCTCGAACATGTATTTTCCTGTTGCCTTGAGGTTTTGTATATAAAGGAGTGTGTTTTTTAATAAAGATACTCAGTTGATTGCATCCTGCCTTTGAGTTCACAACCCTCTCTCGGCTCGTCACATTGGTGACCCTGGAAGTCGACTTGCTCCCACCGCCTTCCACCCCCACCCCCTCGCCCCTCCATCGTTGGTACTATGGCGGACTCTACGGCAGTTGGTGCTGCGGCCGCTCCATTCAAACTTTCATCGTTTGCCAGCGGAGAAGCGTTTGCTTGGTTTCAGCGCGCAGAAGTCCAGTTTCGCATCAGGGGAGTGACTCCCTCAACCACCAAAGCAGATTATGTTCTCGCGGCGATACCCGAGGACACCTTCCCAGAAATATCCGACTGGCTTTGTGAACAAGGAGACACCCCAATAGCGTATGACGCCCTCAAAACATACCTTCTGCAGCAGTACTCGCTGTCGCCAGCTGCCAGTATAGCAAAGCTTTTTCATCTCTCGCAACACCCGTTGGGGGACCAAAGGGCTTCGCTTGCCCTCGGGGAAATGACCAGTATCGCTCGCCTTCAACCTACCGCAGACGGCTCTCCTCGTGAGGTGAACCTACTTCGTGCCCTTTGGATACGCCGTTTACCCGGACCTATACGCGCTGCCATACCCGATGTCGATAGTTTACCCATAAAGGACTTGATGACCAAAGCCGACGCCCTTATGGACAGCCACTTCAAGACCTCCATCAAAGCCTTCACCCCTGACGAAGAGGATACCTATTCAACGTCAACCGAAGCTAACATGAATGCCGTAGGACATACACGCCTACCCCGTAACGTAACGAAGCAGCGACAAAGCCGCCCAACACCCACCAATCGCTCGCGCCCCAACGAACGACTTCTACAGCCACTTACTACCTCCCATCCGCCGCACTTTTGCTACTACCACTTCAGATTCGGGGCAATCGCGAAGAAATGTGCCAAGGATTGTCAGTGGCCAAAAAACGTGTAAGCGGGCTATCGCTCGTGGCGGTGGCCTCCCATGTTTCTAATCTTTTCTTTTTACAGGATGCAGGAACGGGTGTGCGATTTTTGGTAGACACGGGTGCTTGTCGTTCTCTTTTGCCAAGGAAACTCTTCAAGGCTCGACGTAGTCTGTCTACATCTGCCGACGTCCGCTTGATAGCGGCCAACGGATCTGCGATACCCACCTACGGTTACGAGAACCTCACATTATCGTTCGGAAATGGTAAATTCAATTGGAATTTTCTCGTTGCTGACGCCACAATGCCAATCCTTGGTGCGGATATCCTCTCTCATTTCCACCTTCCGGTCGATGTCGCCCACCGACGATTGGTCAACGCAGACTCATACTTGTCGACACCTCTTCAACCCGCCCCCTCTAACCTCGCTCTCCACATCAACGCACCCACGGATGCCTACGCCCATCTCCTCACATCGTACCCGGAAGTTTTCCGTCCAGAACTTCGCCAAACGCCCACGGTTCTTGCCAAGCACGGTATTTATCACCATATCAAGACGACGGGACCCCCAGTCTTCGCAAAATTCAGACGTCTGGCACCGGAACGATTGGCAGCCGCCAAACAGACGTTCGCTGAAATGGAGGAAATGGGCCTTGACCAAAAGGCCTCCAGCCCATGGTCGTCACCCTTACACATCGTTTTGAAGAAAGATGGCTCCCTACGTCCGTGCGGGGATTACAGGCGCCTGAACATGCAAACAGAACCGGATCACTACCCCCTCCCAAACATTGCCGACGTGACCTCCTACCTGCACAAAGCGAAGGTTTTCTCTACGCTCGACCTCCTGAAGGGGTATTATCAGGTGCCTATGAACCCAGGAGACATCCCCAAGACTGCCATCACCACTCCGTTTGGTACATACACATTCAATTACTCCTTTTTTGGCCTTCGTAATGCTGGGGCCACGTTTCAACGTCTCATGGATGGCATCTTAGTGGGCTTCCCTTTCTGTGTATGTTATGTGGACGACATACTTGTGTTCTCCTCCTGAAAAGAGGAACACCACCGTCACCTGCGCATTGTACTCGACCGCCTGCAACAAAACGGCCTTGTAGTCCGGTACGACAAGTGTACCTTTGGCGCCAACGAAGTGTCGTTCTTAGGGCACCGCATCACTCCTGAAGGAGTTCATCCCCTCCCTGAGAAGGTAGCAGCCGTTCAGAAATTCCCCGCGCCCTCGACCGTCAAAGCTCTGCAGGAATTCTTGGGCATGATCAACTATTATCACCGTTTTCTGCCAGCCATTGCCGCCACTCTTGCTCCCCTCTACGCCTCCTTCAAGGGCAAGCCAAAGGACCTGAAGTGGGGTCCCCTTCAAGAAGCAGCCTTCTGCAATGCAAAGAAGGCCCTATCAACTGCTGCGGCTCTCACTTTTCCTATCCCACATGCCCCTCTCCTTCTCTCCACCGATGCCAGCGACGTCGCTATTGGTGCAGTACTCGAGCAGGTTGTCAACGGCTCGCCCCGCCCATTGGCCTTCTTCAATAGAAAACTGTCCAAGGCAGAATTGGGCTATTCTACCTTCGATCGAGAATTGATGGCGGTGCACTTGGCTGTCCGTCACTTTCGTCATTTCTTAGAAGGTACGCCCTTCGTCATTCGCACAGACCACATGCCTCTGGTGCATGCCTTTACTCTACAGTCTGACACCTGGTCTGCCTGGCAACGCCGCCATCTCTCCGCTGTGGCTGAATACAATTGCACCCTTCAATACGTCCCTGGGAAAATGAATCCCGTTGCCGATGCCCTGTCAAGAAACACGTTGGCTGCCGTTCAACTGGGATTGGATTACAACGCCCTGGCTGAAGCCCAACGACAGTATCCAGAATATCAAGCATGTAGGACATCCTGCACGTCCCTCCGTTGGGAAGACTTCCCCCTCGACGACTCCAACACCACCCTCCTCTGTGACGTCAATACTGGCAGACCACGACCTTGGATTCCTGGTCCCATGCCCCGACAGGTGTTTGATTTCATTCTCGGCCTTTCACATCCCTCGTGCCGTTCTACTGCACAGCTGCTGAAGGCAAAGTTCATTTGGCACGGCATTTCTAAGGATGCTAAGGATTGGGTCCGCGCCTGTACTTCTTGCCAAACTTCCAAAGTACATCGACACACGGATTCAGGAGTGGGCACCTTGCCTCAACCTCAGCGTCGTTTTGCACACATTCACGTCGACGTTGTAGGCCCCTACCCACATCACAAGGACATCGTTACCTGTTTACCGTCATCGACCGCTCCACCCGTTGGCCTGAAGCCATTCCCATGGAAACTGCAACGACCGTCTCATGTACATCTGCCGTACTCTCTGGATGGATATCAAGATTTGGTATCCCTGAGCATATTACTTCTGACAGAGGAACCACTTTCACCTCTCAATTGTGGACATCATTAGCAAATCTCCTGGGCATCACCCTACATCAGACAACGGCCTACAACCCCGCTGCCAATGGAATGGTTGAACGTTTTCATCGCACCCTCAAAGCAGCTTTGATGTCCCGCTGCAAGGATTGCAACTGGTTTACTCAGCTTCCCTGGGTCCTCCTGGGACTAAGGACCACTCCTAAAGACGCCCTCGACGTCTCGGCAGCCGAAATGGTGTATGGCGACCCGTTGGTCGTCCCGGCCGAATTTTTTCCTTGTACAACCTCCTCCGATGATCTTCAGCGCATACGTCACGTCGTGGGAAAATTTACTCCATGCCGCCAGACTTACAAGCCCCCAGCGAAGCATCACATACCTACAGACTTGCATTCTGCAACGCATGTCTTCCTGTGCAACAACACTAGCAAGCCACCGCTAATGCCCCCTTACACGGGCCCTTTCCTTGTGATCCGACGCAGTCCGAAAGCATTCCTACTAAACATTCGTGGCAAAGAAGACTGGGTCTCCATTGATCGTCTAAAACATGCTTATCTACTGCCAGATGACCCGCCTACAGTTCGCCTCTCTAGAGCAGGGCGCCCTATTTAACATGTACAGTATGTCAATTTTAGGGGGGGAGCCATATACCAACCGTGTGTCACACGATCGTACATAAATTATTTTGTATATATTATGCTTGTATCTGCGCTCTTCCCTCGCACTAAAAAGAACCAGAATAGACATGTTGGCGTGTCGCCTATGTAACATTGTCATTTTCTCGAACATGTATTTTCCTGTTGCCTTGAGGTTTTGTATATAAAGGAGTGTGTTCTTTAATAAAGATACTCAGTTGATTGCATCCTGCCTTTGAGTTCACATCCCTCTCTCGGCTCGTCACAAGATCGCCACCTGACTTGGAAGATGGTGTTCCTGCTAGCTTTTGCCTCGGCCGAGCGAGTCAGCGAACTTCATGATCTCTCATACGACATCGCCCATTCAAGGGGATGGGGAGAGGTAACGTTCAGCTTCGTCCCTGAGTTTATTGCTAAGACTCAGAACCTGGGAGTACCGGATCCTCGATTCGACTCCTCCGGATTTCTAGTCTCTGTACTGTAACAGATGACCCAGACCATCTCTTACTATGCCCAGTAAGGAGTTTGAGGCTCTACCTCAAGAGAACAGCCGCAGCCTGTCCTCGTGTGCCTGGACTATTCGTCAGCACAGGAAGGACCAAGAGGAGGGTCACCAAGAACACCATATCAGTATGGATTCATAGGGTCATTGACCTTGCAATGAATCCAGACCCTCCTCCGTCACGTTGCCCCAGAGCACATGATGTCAGGGGCATAGCTACGTCCCTGGCCTTCAAAAGAAACTACTCAGTGACGCAGGTTCAAGCTGGGGTTTGCAAACGTCAAAACACGTTCACATCCCACTACCTGCAAGACGTGACCCACAGGAGACTCGATACATTTTCTATCGGTTCTGTGGTGGCTGCACAGCAGCTGGATTAAAACCTCAAGCTCCTTATTGGATAAGTAGCAGAAGGTTGAGGGCATTGTTGCCCGGTTTTAGTCTGCATGAATGAAGAGGTTTGACTGGCCCTTATTCTTTTCTTCATTCTCCCCTCTTTTGGGGAAAGCAGCATCCTGGTTTCTCTGCATAGCTGACCTCAAACCACTGCAGGTAAACCATGCTCCCTTGTGTACCTAGTATTAGGGTTAGTACTGTTGCATCCCCATATCCTGACGAGGTGGTATTGGGAAAGTCATAGTGCACAGTTTTTCCATCTAAAGAAATCGGAATAACTTTCTAGGACGAGTCACATTTCTACATATCTTCACACAGCTTGTGTTGGCTGCAAACCTTGCGTAGCAAGGTTTTAGCGAGGTGCAGGGACTCCTTATTTCTTGAGTGCTAACACACTCACTCAGATAAGGAGCCCCCGGGTAAAGCCAAAAAGCCAGATTGGCTGGGAGGTCCACACTTCCTAATGGGTGAGTCACCCCTATTAAATAGCGTGGTTTGTATTCCAGTTACGGAACAAATGACGAATTTGTAGATAATTTGTATTTTTCCTGACTTTACAAACCTTGGCTATTTAACCAAACTTTCCTGGCAGCCCTATCCCCCTTGAAGTCCTACCTCCAAGCAAAGCGAGCTCAATCACAGGTGTGTGAGGGGGAGCGGTAGCAAGCTACCCTCCCTACTCTCCGCTAACTAGCGGGGTGGGTAGTTAACCCTTGTTAAAAATTAATGGCTCGTCATTTCATTTACGCCGAAATTAATACCCCTGTTAAATAGCTAAGGTTTGTATAGTTAGGAAAAATAAAATTATCTACGAATTTGTCATATTGCTGAAATCACACGTTTATGATATTTCCCACCCATAAAACTCTGGTTTCCCACTGAGAGCCCCATAATTGTCATTATATAAGGGTGTCCAAAAATGCATAAAACACAAGATAGCGAGTAGGAAAAATATGTGGTTCATGTATTTGGCTAGAAATTAAAGTTTCTTATTTGTTCTGACACAGACACAAACGTTCCGCTATTTATAGGGTATTACTTTTGGCAACGCTGAAAACTAGCCAAGACAATTTTAGTGAGGGATAACTACCCCTATCCACTAGTTAACGGAAGATGGTGGGGTAGACCGGTATGGTTCATGCCATACCTCAAGACTTTGTACGATAAGATAAAGCTCTGTAAGCTAAAGGGCCTGGCCGCCTGCAGCCACATCATTGTCAGGAACGACGCACAATGACCTCCCTTGACGCGTCCCTACTGAGGACCATACCATGTCATGAAGCGTGCACCAAGGACATACTGCCTCGTGATCCATGGTCAAGAAGATTGAATTACTGTCGACAGACTAAAACCTGCATTCTTGACAGTGGAGGACGACGGCACAGAAGCCAGAAGTGGCCGTCCCAGAGTTCTGCCTCAAAACAAGCTGCCACCCACTTGGTATTGCAGGCATTGGCAATGGACAGTCAAACCCCCTGGAGACCTTGCCTAGGAAGGAACGACGCACAATAACCTCCCTTGACGCGTCCCTACTGAGGACCATACCATTGTCATGAAGCGTGCACCAAGGACATACTGCCTCGTGATCCATGGTCAAGAAGATTGGATTACTGTCGACAGACTAAAACCCGCATTCTTGACAGTGGAGGACGACGCCACAGAAGCCAGAAGTGGCCGTCCCAGAGTTCTGCCTCAAAACAAGCTGCCACCCACTTGGTATTGCAGGCATTGGCAATGGACAGTCAAACCCCCTGGAGACCTTGCCTAGGAAGGCATTCTGTCGAACGGCCTATAACACCCCCTGACCACAGGTCTCAAAAGTTTGGGGATGCCTTTGCCCTCCTTGAAGATACCAAGATTTTAGGGGCTCAACATTATCAACAATAATTATTGTAAATAATTGTTTTTTGCGTGGAAGTATTGTAAAGACATCATCTTTCTTGATTTCACCCCGCCGAATCTGTGTTATATACAATACTCATTATTTCTAACCTGTACTCACTATGGGTTATTTGTATATATATCTTTGTATGTAGAATTTTCCGGCCTTCCCGCAAATGTATATATCATGTTTTGTCTCC
>NC_090727.1:12477340-12487340 GCF_036898095.1 Palaemon carinicauda | reverse complement strand
CCACTCATACAGACGCACAATCGGTCCTGCACCACTACAGAGTATCGCTTTCTGCTCGAAGTGAGCGTATATTTAGAATTCAGCTGGATGTTCAATGTTGGCCCCTGGAGGGCGATGCTTACAGCTTCAGCCATTATAAGCTAGTATTGTAAACTTATATTAACCAGTAATCACTTGATAAAGACATAGTTTTGTCGAAACAGTGCTGAAGTGAATAAAATATGAAGAAAAGGAATAATCATCGTTTCTTTAACCAAAGGCTTACATCTGAAAACTTGACGAAGCTGCGAAAATACAAGGATTGCTGTAGGAAACACATTGATACCTCTCATGTAAATTACATTAGAGAGAAGCTGCGTCCCAAAAGCACGCACGCATATATATATATGTATATATATATATATATATAATATATATATATATATATATATATAATATATATATATATATATATATATATATATATATATATAGATTGTGTTTGTGTTTGAGTATGTATTATATATTCATACATAGTTATATTTTTTTTTATTCGCCTTTCGTTGATTTTTGCCTTTTGAATTGAGCAGGTGACTTTTGGAGGGGTACATTCTTCTGTCGTTTGAACAAGTGTTTAGGGATGAGGTTTTTAACCCCATGCCCTTTTTCTTGACTCCAGCAGACGCAAGGTTCCTTTTGTATTGTATAAGTAGTAGGTCTGATACGCTCCCCAAGCATAGCTCCAATGAGCCCAGCCTAATGCTTTACCCCTATTAGAAATCAATGCTTTCTATGAGCACAATTAAGCTACACGAAAAATTCAGGTTCCTGGAATTTATGATTTTATATTTACCAAAGGCTGATGTCATGCCTGGAAACTAGTAATAAATTAGTAATAAAGAATTAGAAAATATAGGATTGTAAAATTTGTGGAGAAAGAACATAGACGGTGGTTTACTCTCTCTCTCTCTCTCTCTCTCTCTCTCTCTCTCTCTCTCTCTCCCCTGAAGAAAAAAAAGGTACCAAGGTAATTTTTCTTTACTCCACTTTTACCTCGAGTATTTGTTACCCCTCAGCAATATATAAAAACTAGGATAGAAAATATGGAATCTTTGTGTATGTATATGTAAATTGACACTTGGCTATTACATTCGCACTCCAGGAAGATGAGAAAAATGGTTGCTTTGCTTAAGAGGAAAGAAACTTTTTGATGTTAGGATGGGGACATTTTTATGTTCAGACTCAACTTTTTCTCTGTATTCTTTCATTCAAGCTGAAAACTTTAAGTACCGTAGGCTTCCTCTGTTAAGGCCATCAATAGAAATGTTTATTTAGCACAGAACACTTTCAATTCTTTCCTTTTAAATTTAGATTCGGACCAAGTATTAGATTTCTTCAATTATTGCTAAAACATGATTTGGTTTGTGTATTTTGTGACTATGGTTGTTGGGTTCATAATAAGATTCACCTGTGAAGGATTAACATTTGGATCAGTTAATAATTATACAAAAGAATGTTACTTGGCACTTAGTAATACGCTTAACCATATAGCCTTAGTTCAGACAAAACGGGAAGCGAATTTTGGTATGGAAATCGCAAGTACATGATGTCTAGTTGTGCGCAAGTTTAACCCTCAGTCGCTAATGTATTAAATAGATGCAGACGGGCTGTTCGCATAAATCTTACTGTTTCAAGTATTTTGTGCTACCTTTTAACCATTCCTAAGTTCGTTGTAAGGTTACTGATATTTATCTTATTATTCCAATACCGAGACATTTTTCATGAGATCAAACATTCAAGAATGAACTCGTAGTATTTACGATTCAGTAAAGTATAAGCAGATCTAGATGAAAGAATTTCCATAATGAAGTTCTTAAAATACTACTTTATTTAATAGCAGCCCCCCCCCCCTCTCTCTCTCTCTCTCTCTCTCTCTCTCTCTCTCTCTCTCTCTCTCACTGTACTATGGAATTAGCAGCTATATCCGAGTATGTTTTAGGCATAAAGATTATTTATATGTATAATTTCTTTATATACATATGTGTGTTTGTGTGTGTGTATCTGTGTTTAATGTTGTTAATAACATGATTGAGTTTTAGCCATCGCTTTTCATATTTTCTTGCTGTCATAATACAATTACACATTAGATTATGAGGTTTCACTGTCCTTTAGCTTTTTGCCTTCGAGGTTTCATTGAACTGTGTGAAAGATTTATGAAATATTCTTCGTTCTTAAAGCCGATGTTACTTCAAAGGAGCATAAAAAGTTATTGTTATAAAGGGATGTATACGAAAGTTTAGAGCTCTGGAATGACTTTGTCTTTACCCTTTCTCTCCTCATTTGCATAAGTATACGAAAAGGAAAGAAATCTAGACTGATGACTTCCTCTGAAGTTTTTTAATAAATGCTAGGAAAAATGATTGAGTGATGCATTGACGGGGTTGATGAAGACGATGAATGAGAGAAGAGAGAGAGAGAGAGAGAGAGAGAGAGAGAGAGAGAGAGAGAGAGAGAGAGAGTTCTTTTTCATGAAAAGGAGGAAGATTGCGTCAAGGAAGGGTTTGTTTTGGTCACCTAACGACATACAGTACAGTAGTTACTGATCTTTTTATTTTTTATTTTTAGGCCAAAACGATTATTGAAGCAGACACAAAACTACTAGTACCTTTTTTATTGTCAACGGGAGAACATTATTATCTCTAAGTATAAGTTACTTGAAAGATGCTTTGAAAGGTAGATTTATATTATGAAGGAAACAAGTGGATAGGACTCTTAGGAAGAATCCGGCTTCGACTTAAAGCTATAGGTTTCTCTTTGCCTTACTTTAATTGAAATTTCCTGTAGATTTGGTGACCGTGGTTCATAATAGATATGGCCACAAAATGTTAGATCATATTAGAATTCATCATTACTAGATTTTTTGGTCGTTTCTTATTGTTAAGGATTTGACTCTTGCGGAATTTTTTATCACATTTTCAGCTCTCTCTCTCTCTCTCTCTCTCTCTCTCTCTCTCTCTCTCTCTCTCTCTTTCTGTGGTAGGCGTTGAAAGATAGACTTCGGTCTGATTGTCTCTACTTTATTAGCAGACATTTTGCCAAATGATATATCTTGAAGACCACTTTATTAATTACTTTTTGTTTACTTTTTGGATATTTCGCTAATTACAAAGATCAATTTTTTTTAGTTATATTCATGATATTTCTATTCGCGTAGCTGAAGTTATCTTGACTTTTCACTGATTTTCATTTATATGAAATGAAGCGAATGAGGATGATGCCATTATCTAGGCGAATACTGAAGGAATTTGAAGAAAATTGAAGAATGATAAGAATAGACGGAAAGTAAAAGTAAAAGAAACTACTAAAAACATTATATACAGGGAAGAAAAAGATATGCCTCTTGGGACGTCGAAGCCAAAATAAATATGGGAAGAGGAAGATAAAAGGAAATATGTCCTAGTAAAAGGTGCGACAAAGAAATTGAGAGTTGCTATCAACGAAGAAAGCTATTGTTTCAAGCGATACTTTGGCAAGACTTGGTGTCTGGGGGGACAATTTCAGAAAATCTAGAAAATAAATGGAAGCGCTTTAGAAATCACTGGACGGAGATTTGTTGGAACGCTGTCTCAAGTGGTACTGAGCATTTTCTTTGAAAAGTCGTACCCGTTAGTGGAGTCTTATATATTTTGATATTGATTCATAGGTTAGAAATATTATTATTGCCCATGATGATGCTCAAGTAAAGCTGAACTTTCAAAGAGAAAATCTGGCTGAGACGAAAAACCCCTACTCTTTTATCGGCCTAATAATCAAGAAACTTTCAAGGGCATTCATCGCATAGGGCGACTTTTTAGTACCTCTAACAGTAAGGCATTTGTTGACCGAATGCCCCAATTATAACAACTTAAGGAATAGATATTTGTTTGAGGCTCGAGGTGAGGGTGGCAGGTTCATCCTTGCCAAGATTCTTGGAAATGATGTGTCCTACCATGCAAGTAGCATTTTTAGATTTATTTCAGAAGCAGGTCTTCTGAAAAATATATAACTTCTATGACATTCAACTTTTATGATTTTAATTGAATACTCTTTTATTTTTTATTTTATTTTATTTTTTATTTTTGTATACATAAATTAAATGTTACCGGCGTCAATGACCTTAGATGTCAGGATGCCTGAAAACTTTAAATTAATCAATCAATCATAGGATTTTACAAAATTAGCTGCACTTTGCATTTTGTTTTTTTCAGGACTGTTTGCACCACTGCTCGCACAAAAAGGATTATATAGTAAACCTTTTTCATTAAACACCATTTTGCAGTAGAATGGATTGCCTTAGAAAGAGTCAAAGTTTGGGTTCTCCTTTAGTGTTCATTTTGTGGGGATAAGATTGCTAGTGTCATTCTACGTTTCACCTTTGTTTCCATCCAAAACAATCATCTAACTTCTGAGAACTTAGCATATTAACTAGGTAAATAGAGGCACAGTAGTTTTGTATTGTACTTAAGAATTCTACCTCAAACAGGAATCAAATCATTGACCTTTTGGTGGTAAAAAATGTCATACACACTAAAAGAGACACTTTTGTGTATTTATATGTACACACACATATATATATATATATATATATATATATGCAAACACATTTACGTTTAAAAAGTGGGAATGTTTCAAAAATGGTAGACGAAAGCCGAGGGAGTTACAAATATGAACTAGATATGAAGAGTAACTGGAAAGTAAGTCCTTAATATATAAGAAGTGTGAGCTCGTTACCATGCTAAGGTGAGTGGCTGTGTGTGTTCATGCTGCTAAACACCCTTGTAGGTGTAAGAGAGGGCTAATGTTTCATGTGTTTTACTGTACAAGGAGCAATTAATTCTTAATTTAAGTTGTCAGTGATCATTGTGTTGTTATTCTGATGTCACTATATATTTATAATATGTATGTGTGTATATGCTTATATTATATATGCAAAAAAAAAAAAAAAATCACGACAATTTAGTATACTGTATATAGAATACAGTATTCCGGTTTACAGTCAACAGGTATATGAGTATACAGTATACGTAAATCCTTGAGTAAATAGGCCTACGTAGATTTATAATGATTGGTTACCTTAATGATAATAGTAGTGAAGACAATCATCAGCCCTCTTTTGTCAGTAACGGTCGTGATGTTTCATGTGAGTGACAATATGTATAAATCATATTATTTTTCAGTCTTCCAACATATATTTGAGTGCAAAGGGGAAATGTGTCGAAGGATAACAATAGGTTATCAATATTCCTGCAATATGTAAATGTTATTTGAGATTTATGAGTCGTATATTCTTGAAAAGACTTGGTGTGACGGAAGGTGGGTTAAATTTATTGCTCTCTCGCTCTTCTTTCCAGAGTTTTCTCAGAACTGTTGGGTCATTAAGATTGAAAGAGACATTGAAGGAACATTGTATCTTTATGCTTTAGTTATACTTTTCGATATTCATCACGCTGTTCTTTGACTATTGCGGGATTTTTATTTTTCCACTTAATCCATTTGATACATAAGTTTTATAATAACACTAGAGGCAACAGCTTTCGAATAAGCTATGAAAACATGCCATCAGGAGATATATATATGTATATATATATATATATATATACACACACATATATATATATATATATATATATATATATATATATATATATATACATATATATATATATATACATACATACATACATATATACACACATATATATATATATGTATATATATAAATATATATATATATATATATAGAGAGAGAGAGAGAGAGAGAGAGAGAGAGAGAGAGAGAGAGAGAGAGAGAGAGAGAGAGAGAGAGAGAGTTTAATGTATTTTCTATTTTTTAAAGTAATCTTATTTTGACGAACGACTTACAAATATATCTAATGCTTAGATAGGATAGTTTTGTCCGTGTTTCAGACAAACTGGAGAGGAATACCTTTGTCTTCCCAACGTAGGGGATACTGCTGTCATTTTATATAATGCGGTACACTCTAGACATCTTTGTACTCCGTTTTTGCTTTCTCTTTTCCATATTTGTGTCCATTCTCTTTTAACTTTAACCTTATAGTGTAACTTTAGGGTTTTTCTTTATTTGTGTATGTCACTGAATGGGGTGGGTATATGTCCCAAATCCATAAATCCAATTGAATCCAAATATCAAATGTGACCTTATTGTCAGCGTAAGAGCTACTGATTGAATTTATTTTCAAGTTTAAAAGACTTATCAGTAATTCACTCTTGTATATGCAAATCAAGCATCACACAATATCCATGTTCAATCCTTTCTTTTAATGCTTCATTATTTAGAATTAAATGATGCTTTACATGCGAAATTGTGTAATTTGGCAGTTTGAAAAAGCCGTTTGTTTTACATAAAAGCTAATTTCTTTCTCAAGAGTAACTGTTTCTTGTGTATCCTACGATCATTGTGATCAAAGTGAAAACTGAACGTTATAAAACTTTTCTAGGCAAAAACAAGTTATATTCAGAGCGATGTCTTCAGTTGTTCCTCCTGTCCAAAAGAAGAGAGAAAGAAAAAAAAAAACCCGTTGAGAGGTAGTATTGTCAATGTACCTCTAGCGATGCACTGTAGACATTACTGAGTGATTTTTGCAGCAGGTCTTGCTATATGTATCTTTGTATTTTACTTCCGTTTCCGCCCCCTTTCCGTATTGTTATTGTGCAGCCTCTTAACTTTAACTTCGGTGTTACTGATGGGTTTCCCTTTAGTTATACTTGGGCTCATAATAGGAGGGCCTTGTTGGTCCCAGCATTGGGCTATATAGCCCAAATTCGTAAATCCAATCCAAATTCAATCCCAGCCTAAAAATAAGTCTTTCGTCTACCTACTTTGATTATGGAGT
This sequence comes from Palaemon carinicauda, assembly GCF_036898095.1. Taxonomy (NCBI): domain Eukaryota; kingdom Metazoa; phylum Arthropoda; class Malacostraca; order Decapoda; family Palaemonidae; genus Palaemon; species Palaemon carinicauda. The sequence continues at coordinate 12,480,468 of NC_090727.1, read as the reverse complement.
AATTAATTTTTAAATTAAATTCGAGGTGTTTATACAAATGGAGACAATAATCAGTTATATCAGGGACTTATCGTCTAATCACCCTTAGCCATACCCTCAAGAACCGATTTCTTAAAAGAAGTTAAAAACAATATTTTACTCTCGAAAATAATATCTGATACCCATCGTTACCCAAATAGAATAAAATACCCAACACGTACTGGTCATAATTTGGGACTCCCCAATTCAATGGATGCAGGGCATTCTCCGGCCGAGGTGTGGCATAGGAGCTATAACTACTGTATTTATTGCTCTTGGGGAAAAGGTAAGTAGCATTTTATGTGCAAGGATTTAGATTTGGGTCATATGGGCCTACACTGGGGCTGGGGAGGCCATTCATTTCCTTGGACGAGGAAACCCTGCTGTTGCTTCATGAAGTAAAAGTTGAGAGGTTTATTAGCAAGAAAAAAGAAATCTGGAATGGAGTTAAAATAGATGGGTAACCAGAAGTGCAACATTTGCCAAGCAAATACTGTATATTTCCTTCCAACTCTATCCACATGCAACCATGGACTGGCCCATATTAATCATTTCCAGAAATAGATCCCTCGATAGATTTCCCATCACATCACCCTACTCCTATAGGGGTATTTTAAGAAATACGCACTTCTGGTTTAAAAATTAAATCGTTCTGAAGTGGTGTATGCAAAAATGGCGAGTAACGTCCTGTGGACATTTATTATAGGCTTTTCCATAACAAATTTCTGATCATATAGTTTAAATGACAGGTCTAAGGAGCAACAAATGCCGTTTTTTTTTTAATAATTTTTTTTTCAAAAAAAGAAAAAAAAACTCATAAAATCAATCATTTAGAAGTGATATATACAAAAAACGTAACTAACATCCTGTGGACATATATCTAAAGCACCCTCATACGAAATTAAAAGTAATTTTGTGTAAATATGAGGGTACAAGAGCGGAAAATCTGTAATTTTTGTCTAAAAATGAAAAAAAAAAAATTGCAAAATTACCCATTTTGATCAAAGTTATGCCTAAAATGTGTATGACTTCCTATTGGTATTTATCTAAGGCATCTCCATACCAATTTTTAGATAATTCGGTTATAATACCAGGACACAGGTCAAAATATACATTCTCCTAAAAAATGACCCCCCCCCCCGCCAAAGAAAAAATCGAATTATTTTATAGGTATGTATAAAAATGAAAAATGTAAAACGCACCTGGGTATTTGCCCACTCGACCTTTGTGCCAAATTTCATGTCATTTGGGCCAGGAATGACATAAATCGATTTGAAGATTTGACAGGAGGAGGGGGAGTAGGGAAGTAGGCTTATGAAGGGAAGCACGGAATTTTGCGTCTATGATTTGAGGTTGAGACGAGTCAGTAGGCTGAGTAATTGGTGATTTAGTGCTGATGTAAGGAAATTCTGGGCCCCACCCTCATTAATGATAAAATAAGGTTAAGAGAAATTAGTTAAATTAACTCAGCAACTGACCATTAATTACGGGGAATGAGATAGGTTAGTATAAGAAATTTAACCAAAAATGATAGGATTTTCATTTGCTGTCTCTTTATATTATCCTTTTTAATGGTTAATAACTTGCTAGATTAATGTCAAGAAAATTAGAAAGCGCTTCTTGCTTGAATTATTCTAAAGTGAACGTGCACGGAAATATATGCATATTTTTTCGTAGTATGTATACTCTTCACTTTGGGCATTTTCCTTCTGCGCTCTGCATTTTTTTTTTATTGTTTTCTATCTTTAATTTTACTCTTCTCCTTTATCTACTCACATTTTTTTGTGTTTGTACTATTGTGCTCTGCCTTTTTTTCCATTTATGCTTTTCTTCAGCTTTCTTTTCTCTTGTTTATTTCTCTCTGTCCGATACATTAGTCTTTTTTCCTTCAATTTCTGATCCTTTAACTCACATATTACAACCATATTGCCTTTACACACCATCTTTATTGTATTTTGTTTTTTGTGGAAAATCAGCTTTCTTTTATATTTTCTTTCTTTCCTTCTCAGCTCCTCTTTTTTCTGATTCTTTTTTCCCCTGTTCCATTTTCCCCTCCTGCCTTTTTATCCTGTTTTAGTTCATCTCTTCCTTCGCTCTCCTTTTTAGCTTCCCTTCCCAAATCAATTTCGAGCACAGTGGCAAAATACGATTAATCTGAAGTCAAGTGCGAGAAACGTTATATTGCTCTGATAAATTTCCTTCGGGAATTCCACGAAAAGTTGCTTTAATATTTAATTCTAAATTTTGAGGGAAAATGATTAAATGAATGTTTGCTTGAGAGTTTGCATAGGTATTACACACAAAGGCAAAGTGATTTTGACTTGTATGTGGGAAGGGAATGCTTTTCGGTCTGGGGATTGTACCGTTTTTGCATCTTACGTGCGGAATTTATAGGTTTTTAGCATCGCTCATTCATCCCCTAGCTACAACCGATTTTAAACTTTCCTCCTTATCTTCAATCCAGGTGTCCTTCTTTCAGTTTTGTTGTCCATCGTCTTTTAACTTTTATTTCTTAGTGTAACTGCTTTGGGTGGTGAATGGCCTCCCAAGCCCTGGCCTTATGACCCAAATTCATAATTCTAATCAATACAATCCGTTGCCCAATGGTAGTCCATCAGTATTCTGTACAGACAAAAGAAGTAAGAAATTGATGGAGAAAACAGATGAAATAAGTAGTTATGGAAAGCCGGGGTGAATACAAATGGGAAGGACATTGCGGAAATATATTCCAAAAGAGTTTGATTGTTATAGATATGTGTTTTTTTAATTTGTATTCATGTGAATAGTTGGGAAAGAAAATTGTGAGTAGAAAGCTTATCAAGTACTGTGGTAATAGAGAGTAGATGGAGTAACATGATAGATATGATCGAATGGATGGGAATAGCTATATGTGTGTTTAATCATTATCTGGTTGAAGCTAAAATGGGGTTATTATTGTTGTTTAATCGTATGATTCTTCGAAGAAAGAATTGAAAATTGTGTTTTGTAAGATGGATGAAAAATGGGTTAGGGTTACATACACAAAAGTGGAACAAATGTACAAAATTCAAATATGGAATTTCTGTGTCAGGCATTTTTGTTTATGGGCAAAGATTTTTTAGGAGAATTAC
>NC_090727.1:12444840-12474840 GCF_036898095.1 Palaemon carinicauda | reverse complement strand
GTAGTTATAGATGATGTAATCTATTTACCTTTTAATATTCGGTTTATTTCGTCCCATTCCACACTGACATCGATCCCTTTTTCTTTCTATTTCGATCCTTTCTCCATTGCAATAAGAGAGACTGTAAATAAAATTTCATTCATTCAATGTCAATCCTTTTTAATCTCATTCCTTTTTATCTGTCACGTGTTATCCGTGATTAGTCCGGACATTTTCCTCTTCTCTCATTCGACGCTTCCGTTATTTTCGTACGTTTTTTCAGCCCCATCCTTGCATGCCATTGAAAGAGTTCATCAATAGCTCAATCTCATTTCCTAATATATATATATATATATATATATATATATATATATATATATATATATATATATATATATATATATATGTGTGTGTGTGTGTGTATATATATGTGTATATATATATATATATATATATATATATATATATATATATATATATATATATATATATCTTTTTTTATATATAAACTGCTTCTATCAAACTATGTGATCATTAAAATGTATCCTATTCCCGAGAGAAAGAGCAATGATTCTTGAACCAAGTTTGACAGACTTTGTTAACGGATGGAATCGTTATCCAGTAGAGGAATTCCTTCCCCCCTCCGGACCCCCCTTCCCATCGTTGATGGATTTGAAAGCTAATTAAACAACTGATTGACAGGGTTAAATTTTATCTCTTTCTCTGACCCCTTGTCATTATGTCTGTTGAATAATTGATCAGATGACAGAGATGATTTCATCCAATTTATGTTCTATCGATTTTTTAATCATTTAATTTCTTTCTGCTTTAGTGTACGAGTATGTAATGTTTTCAAAATAAAGGGAATTATTTCAAGTCCCCAATTCCCATGAGAGATAGAGAAAATATGGGAAAATTTAAAATTCGAGACATGAAGGCAGGATTTCATAGTTCCGATTCAAGAATTCTGACTAAAGTTAACTAGCGACTAAACTTACATGTTGATACGTCTTCATACTCAACCTCTCACTGGTACCACTGAAAATCAATTGCAACTGATTAGAAGTTTGAAACGAAAGCAAGCAATAAAGGTGCAATGACAATGAAATAACTGAATGAAAAAGGCTATTGCCTTTGATATTCATTCGATGGACCAAATGTTGCCAAGACATAAATTAGGAGTGAATTCCATGTTACTGGTTTTTTGCATGACCAGTATCACGTTAGAATTTTCTACCTATATTTTTCTTATTAAATAATTTCTTTTATCTGGTTCTTGAATGTACTTCTCATGATATTTTAGTCGTTCATTTTTATTTCAATCCCCACACGTGTTCCTTTTGGGATTATCATCTAATTTCCGGTGACTACCCTTATCCTGCACATCATTATATTTGAAAGTATCTTATAGCATTTTGAAACTAGATTTAATCCAATGTTATTTAGATTTACTTTTCATTGTCGATACTTATCCATTATTATTGCTATCCTACTTTAATTTTGTTTGGTGTATTTCAGTATGTTCATCTGGATTGCGTGTACATTACTATTCTCTCTTATTGACACAATTGCGGTTTGTTTTTTGGTTTTTGGTTGGAATCATTATTGTTCATTTGGGTAATCTCTCTCTCTCTCCTCTCTCTCTCTCTCTCTCTCTCTCTCTCTCCTCTCTCTCTCTCTCTCTCTCTCTCATTTGCAAAACAATTGTCCTTTTAATTTCATTAGGACATTAGAGTGTAAAAACAATAATTCTGCTTACTAGATGGGAAGGACACAGAGCTGGGCAATAGTGCATTAATCGGTAATTTACAGATGACTCGTTTTGGCAGGGGTTCATGTCATATTGCGGCTACACATCCCTCTGCCACCAGCCTCCCCCTTCCCTTCCTCCTTCCATAAATGGATTTGAAAGTTAATTAAACTAATGTTTGACATGGGGGGGGGGGGTGGATTTCCCTTTCCTTTAGTCCCGTTTCTCTTGAATTTTTTTATTGGCTGATGGGTGTCATTTTGTTGATTTTAGTTCTCGGATTTTTTTTTTACACTAATTAATTATATAAGTTGAAATTCACCTTAAGATTCTTTTCTGTTTACTGCACTATTACAGTCCGTTTGATTTCGACATTACAAAGTGATTGTATTTGCGTCAAATTTACATAGCTCGTCATGATACAATCGTTATGACGCCAATTCATAAAGTCATTGTATGTGGGAGTATATATATAATATATATATATATATATATATATATATATATATATATATATATATATATATATATATATATATATATATATATATATATATATATAATCGTCATTAGCCGTATCTATTCCACTGCAGGGCAAAGGCCTCATACATGTCCTTCCACCCTCGTCGGTTTATGGTCTTTCTATGCCAGTTTATACCTGCAAAATTTTCTTAGTTCGTCAATCCATCGTATTCTTGTCCTTCCCCTGCTTCTTTTCTAATCTTAAGGGATCCATTCTTTTATTTTTAATGTCCATCTAATATCTGTCATTCCCATTATTTTCCCTGCCCCTGTCCCCCGGTGACTGCACTGGAATTCTTACCCTTTTCCTATGCTGCCGTTCGGCTTCATTTCTTCCATCTTGATATTCTACCACTTTTAACGTTTACTTCGTAGTGCAATTGCCAGGTTTCCCTCCGTTGCACCTGGGGGCTGAATGGCCTCCCAGATCACAGTACTGTGTCATGTGGCCCAAATTCAATAATCCAATCCTTTACATTAGCAAAAGAATTCAATCTAAACTAATACAAACCCAAGGACTCCTGCCATGGTTATTATAGTTCAAAACGAAGAAACTGCCATTTCGAAATGCTAAAAGTGACAATCTTTCCAAAAAAAAAGCAAGACTCAATTATGACAAAAAAGGAAATGTGCAAGGAGTAGAAGAATTCGAAACACTTGACTGAAAAACATTCCATGTGACAGTCAGCTCTCTGTGAATGGATTTATTATCAAACTTTTTCGCAAACACCGAAAATCCATATTACAAGTTACATGCATGTTCGTATTTTCATTCCCCTATGAACATTTTTACTTCCAAACTCCTCAGATAACAGTTTGAATATTTTTGGCACCCTTGGTCTATTTCAAGCTTATTCCTTCAGCAGTGCTCCTCATTATTCTCCCAAATCCCTACAGAGGAGGGAAGCAAGTGGAAAGTTTGTAGAACATACACTTGAGCTTTCTTGTTCCATTTGTTGTGCCCCTGGGAAAAGAAGGCGACGACACATTTAACTAATGCTTTTGGACGAAACAAAAAGTTGTAGATTGGCTAATTCCACGCGCGGAGTGTGCACTATTCATTAGATTCCACTACATTAATTAGCTGGAGGAGAGAGCCTTATTGCCTTATTGCCTTATTCTATGTTTGGGTTCCCCCAGGTCCCTCAGTGTGAGGCACCTCGTATATCCAGAGAGAGAGAGAGAGAGAGAGAGAGAGAGAGAGAGAGAGAGAGAGAGAGAGAGAGAGAGATTATACTAATAGATTATACTGTATATATAAAGTTTGCATATGCTCTTTTAGCACATTTGTTTTAATGTGAGACCTTACTAGTGTTTTCGTTATCATATAATGTTTAGATATGAGATAACAGTCTAATGATAATGAATATTTTATTTTTCATCTGAGAAATTTTATAATTTTCTGCTATGAAATTTTAGATATCTCTTTCTCTCTCTCTTAGAATGCAGTGGAAATTTTGGTTGTGAATAAGCTAATATATACCGAAGAAATTAAGATGAAAAAGCGGAACATGATTGACTTGAATAAGTACTGTAGTTGTAGTAATGAATGAAAATAATGACAAAAAACGGACGTTGTATCGTTTGAAATAGTCATAGTAGAAAGGAATTGAAAGATTTGTAAAACTATGAAGTGGATTTTGTAGAATAATGAATTAAAAAAATTTTTTATCGTGATATTAGGCATAATTCACGAAGGAATTCATATGTAAAGTCTTCTTTATGGGAACGTAAGAGCAGAAAGTATAAAGAAAAAAATTAAACGCGACTATGGTGAGGATACTCTGAAATTAAATTATATTTTCAGTCTACCTTTTTATCCTCTTACGTGGCTTCTGTTCTCGCTTCGTTTCTTTCATCTTGCTGTCCAACTTTCAACGTCTAGCGGATATTTTCCCCCAGTAGCGCGTTGGCACTTAGTACCACCTCTCCTCTGCCCCAGTACTTGGCCATATGGTCCTAATTCTGTGAACCTAATTGAATTTTTAAAAGGAAATGCAATAGCATATGCAGCGGGGACGACTGATAGTTGTGATATAATAGAACAGGTCCAAATTAGTATAGTGTGGATATTGAAATAGGTCTTGACCTTTCCTTGGGGGTGACTGAAGTGACGAATGTGACTTTTACTTTGATGTTTTCCTTTTATTATTATTATTATTATTATTGTTATTATTATTATTATTATTATTATTATTATTATTATTATTATTATTATTATTATTAGCCAAATTACAACCATAGTTGGGAAAAATCATGATTAAAAAATTTTCCTAACTTTTTCAGTGCCTCAGTATCGTTCCCCATCTAAGGAAAATTACCAAATTTATCAGTAATAAAAAATCTTAATAGCAGTGTTATATTAATGCTTTTTTGTTCATTTTACGATCGCCAAAATAACAGTTCCTCACACACTACCAAAACAAAAATCTTCATGAAAAAAATGAAGTTGTATATTCAGTTTGGAAGACATTTTTTAAGAGTAAAGAAGATTTTCGTCTCCAATAAAACTATATATCACGAGGTACTAAATTAGCTTCCTTGACTGAAATAAAATCTTCAAAACGATGCAACAGATTATATGACGGAACTTTACTTTTAAACCTCAACCTGTTTAGGTTTATGGTTATGGAGTTACTCCAGGAGCCTATTGGATAAGACATATCTCCTACAGCAATGTGTAGAATATAGAAATCCACTTTTGATGGCATTTGTGGACTATGAAAAAGTCTTTGATAGTGTACACCGGCCAATTTTGTGGAGAGTCTTGCATTATTATGGAATTCCTGTTAAATATGTAAATTAATTAAGTCTGTTCTTGAACATAGCAAGTGCAAAGTTAATATCAGTGAAGTCCTATCAAATGAATTTCCAGTGAAAATTGGAGTACTCCAAAGGAATGTGTTGTCACCTATGTTGTTGAGCCTCCTCATGGATTTTTTAATGTATAGAACAGTTGGGGGGGGGGGTGGGTGGGGTGTGAAGGATTGGACTGGATTTGTAACAGGAAGGTTAGCTGATCTAGAGTATACTTATGACGCTGTCCTTATTAGAACAACACCACAGTTATTGCAAAGCTTGCTTACCAGAATGCATGAAATATCACACGCGGTTGGACTCAAGATAAATAGAAGAAAGATAGAGATGATGAGAACGGAATATGCAATGGTAGATGAAATATCACTGGTAGGAGAATGGATTAATGAGGTAGGACCCTTTAAATATTTAGGAACTATGATCTCTAATACAGGATCTTTAGAATTGGAGTTTAATGAAAGATCGAAAAAAGCAAATCAGACAATGGCTACGTTAAGTAAAATTTGGAAATCAAATCGACTGAAATTACATATAAAAATCAGGCTATATTTATCAATTTAGTAAGATCTCTGTTACAATATGGACATGAGTCGTGGTATGACAATGAAACGATATCCATCAGATTTTGTAGATTTGAGAACAAAGCCCTTAGAAGAATATTGGGAGTTGAATGACCAGGACAGGATTAGAAACGAAATTAAAAGAGAGATTACTTTAATGCCATATGTGGATGAGATCATGATGAGGGGTAGATGGAGATTTTTGGGCATGCTCTTCGCATTCCCCAAGAGAGATTAGTTCACCCAAACTTTCAACTGGGCTCCAAAAGGCACTCGAAGAGCTGGAAGACCCAGGCCTACATGACTGAGGACTATGAAGCGTGAAATAGATGATGAGTTGAAAGTATTGATATAAAAGGTCAAGATAGAGACGACTGGCAAAATCTAACTAAAGCCCTTTTCGTCAATAGGCCTAGGGGGAGACGATGATGATTTTTTTAAGGATTTCTTAAAGATGTTGGGTGATAAGGAATTAAATTGTTTGTAAATGCTTCCATACTCTTTTAGCCCACAATATAAGAAAAGCAATATGTCCCAGATCTGACGCTTTTTTACCAATCCTTTTCTGCTGAACTGTATAGAAATTGTATGTATTTTCTATGTTTTTTTTATTGTAATTGTAAAGGAATTTTGCAAGAACCGCGAGTCACATTTCTGAACGCTCGCATGAATTGCTCACAGAATTGTTTCCAAATGAGAGAAACTAATCAAAATAAAGTATAAGAAGCTGGACAGCCAAGGGAAAAGGGCCAAAGGGAAGGAATGTTAAACAAAGGCAGAATGCAGTGCCTTTTGTACCGCCTTATGTTGCTAAAGGCACACCGCAGACGTGTGTCAGTTCCTCTCCTGAAATCACTGATTCAATGAAATAGAGGGATTTGAAAGGCTCCTTTCAAAAGATTGGTTAACAGTCACATTAGCTATTAAGATCTAGCGTCACGATTACCTTGATGATCGACGCCTACTTATAACAGGCAATAAATCGGTGTCAAGAGTCAAGATAAAATTTTCACTGTCGAAAACGTGTTGAAGGAAGTTTGTAGGACGCATGAGAAATTAGGAGGGCGAGAGAAAATAAAAGTAGGAAGAGAGAGAGGGAAGAATGTAAGGAGAAATAAGTACCATTGAAAATTGAAGGAGAGGAGAAGAAAAACTTTGGAGAGAGAGGTAGTTGAGGGGAAAGAGGGAATGGAAAAGTTGAACGTGGAGGGGGTGCCCGGATAGAGGACCAAAGGGAGGAGTGATAGTGAAAGAGAGAGGTTGTAAAAGATGGGCCGCTGGGTGTTGGAGCAATAACAAAAATCCCAATCGTTAAAAAAGAATGCTTGGAAATATGTTTACGAGTTACCTATGTGCTTCTAGGTTCTTGAATTGAGTATTTTACTTTTAATTGTTAGCATATTGAAATTGAAAATGATGATATGTCGCACCATAATCAAACTAGCTGCCATGCATGGCTCAGAAGTATGGGATTAAGAAGAAAGAAGGATCAAATTGTATAACGAACAGAAATTAAGATGTTGATGTGATTTTTGGGGATCCTGCTGCACTTGAGGGAGGCGGAAGAAATCACGAAAAGTGATCCAGCGGTGAAGGATGAGGTTGAGGGTTGAAGTGGGATTTGTTGAAGAAGGGTTTGGTCACAAGGGCCAGGCCACTCTTCACCAACAACAGGGGCCAGGTAGAAATTCTTGAAGAAGACTCATGAGGGCAACTTGAGCCCCTAGTTTTAGAGATGGATAGGGGTGAGGATGAAGAAGGGTTTATTACAATCTTTAGTTTTATAAATTTGTTGTAAGAGATATTGAAATGTAGCCGGTGGATTGGGATTCGACTCATTTAGAAGGGTTTGTTCTGAAGCATGATAACTGTTCAAAGACGCATGCAAAGAAGAAAGAGAAGAGAGAGATTATTTGTAAAACTCCCTAACATGAACAGGAACTAATAAGCGATGAGAGAGAGAGAGAGAGAGAGAGAGAGAGAGAGAGAGCATACTTAAAACTCCTCAACATGAACAGGGGCTAACTAACGATGATAGATAATTCAATACCAGCTGGTCAAAATAAAGTGATCATTAATACAATACTGCTAATAATGATTGTAAACAAAGGGTATCTGCAATAAGGGGAAATTTGAGTATCTGCGAAAGGGAATATACTTTTATTACAGTTTTTATGAAAGCTTGATTACTTAATTAAAGAGAGGGAGACTGTAATTATGATTTTCTTTCTTTTTCTCCTAGGACATTTTCGTCTGTGCAAACTTTAAACAACTTCATGGATATTTTTTTTAAGATACTTGAAGGAGAATTACAGTGCATATACCATCATCTGCAAACTGTATACTTTTTATTCAATTGAATATGAAATCAGCACTAATATGCAAGAAGAAAACTACGAATATTCAAATTTGAAATCAAGTCACGCTATTGACGTACCAGGCCTAATATAAACATGGTTGATCACGTGATCATATGACGTAAGTTGTACAACTTATATGGTACTATAAAGTTATCAACCATTTAAATCTTGTCTAAAATGTGATCAATTATTCCCGTGACGAAATCCATATTTGGTGAATATTTCACAAGAATTCACTCGTACATGTGTGCGTTATCCTGGTAACAAAATAAATAAGCAACAGGAGAGAAAAACAAATCCCCTAAACATGGTGAAGGGTGTTTGAAAGGTTGAGTAATCCGCCAACCAAAAGATCCTGTCTGTTCTTTCCTTTGCTTTCACAAAATATAATCTGGTATTGTCAGTTGAATTTTCTTAATGCAGTAGTCAAGCGTTTAATCCAGATAATAATGAATTAATTGGCCAGAATGTCTTTAATGACTTTTAAGTATAGGAGAAAGACGGATACATTTAATAGCTGTAGAATCTTATTTTGTGAACACTAACAAAACTTCATAATTTAGTGTTTTGTCAGAAATCCTTTGTGAAGTTCGAGTTATTTTTTTATGTTTTGTTGTTTAAGAAATTTACCGTCTCTTGACTCTGAAGAATAATTCTTAGAATTTCTGACGATGGTCTTAAACCAAGAATTTTCTTTCTAGGATATGCCAAATAAATGGAAACAAAAGGGAGAGGAAAAAGGGAAATGGAAGGTAAAAAGATGTCGCGCACTACAATAGAATATCTGAGAGTATAAAACTGGTGGAGAAAATATAAATTCTAGATAATAAGATGGCACGATAGTTTTTCTTTGTAATTTAGAGTTGTGATACAAAATTATCAGAAGATAAAGGATGAGTTGAAAAAGATGTGAAATATTCTGGAAATGAAAGACTAGACTGAAGCATTTCTAAAGTTTAAATTGCTCTCTCTCTCTCTCTCTCTCTCTCTCTCTCTCTCTCTCATATATATATATATATATATATATATGCAGTATATATGATTGTATATTTCTTTTAACCTTGAAACGTATCCCGTAATAAGGGGTGGACTTTTAAATAAAAATCGCAATGGTTACTGTCATTCGAACTTGAACAGTCGTGGATGACACAGGAAAACAACAACGTTAGTTGCTTCATATACCTAAAGAGGTGCCTTGTGGGAAGGGTAGTGTCACCAATGTAAGCAATGTAAGCATTGCTTAAGGTTCATTGTAGGATTCTCTCGTCCCACAAATGTACCAACTTGATCCCTTCTAATATTCCTCCGTTTCCCGCTGCCTTTCTTCCATCCGGCTATGCAACTCATTTTGATATTTACTTCATATTGCAACTTCAGTTTTTCTCCAATTTGCACCTCCACGCTGAATGGCCTCCCCTGTCCAAGCCTGGGGTTGATTGTCCAAGCTCTGTGCTTGATGGCCCAAATTCAATAAATCCTAATCGTAAACTAGATAGCTCATCGTCAGATTGTCTAATTACCCACAACTCACAAACGTACTTCTTGGATATCGATGCCCTAACCTTTCAGTAATCCTTTTACACCATCTATCTGTCTATCTCTTAATCCAGTTACCCATACATTTACGTCTAACTCTCTTTCTTTTGCCTTAGTTCCCTATAGGACATCTGTTGCTGTTTTATTGTTGGAAGATAATTGTTCTTGAAACAGATACTTTTTTCTAACCAACCAGCATATGGTGGTCTTGATATTAGAATTCAAAGTCACCCTGGACATCCATCACTTCGAAATAAGTTCAGGCTTTTTATGCAGGGCATCTTTCATCCTTTAACCATCATTCAGTTAAACCAATTGGGAATGCTTTTAAACTCGGTTTGTTGATAATAAGACTCATTTATTCCCCCCCCCCTTCTCTCTCTCTCTCTCTCTCTCTCTCTCTCTCTCTCTCTCTCCCCCTCTACTGCACTGGACCAATAAGAGTCGAATAAAAACCAGGCTCCTAATTCACTACTTGAATCAAAAAAAGGTTTACTGGATCATGATAGAAAGTCACCTTAACATTTCTGTTTTCCGGCGGCCCTTTAGGAATCGAAAGCGAGGTCTTTTAATGTGAACCAAGAGTTTTACTAGTGTACTACGATGTTGAGAGAGAGAGAGAGAGAGAGAGAGAGAGAGAGAGAGAGAGAAAATGTCTAAGTGGGAATCAGAGTTGTTGATATTTCAATACAAGGTTGGCCAAGAGGTGAATGACAACAAAAGTTTTGGTGAAGGGTTTTTTGGACCAACTTTTTGGATCAATGTTGGGAATTGTGTTGGTCTATGATATATTGGTCTATTTCTAGAAGGGAAGGACTGACGGGTATGCATTACTTTTCTTGAAGAATTTTCTTCAAGACTTATCTCGGGAGTGTTTTAAACGTTGTTTTATGGTAAAATTGTATAACGTGATTTTGCTGTTTATCCATAGAATAAATGTAATCTTAGAATTTTGTTTGTTTGAAATATTTGAAGCTTTTCGTTTAGCGATTTCAGCTTTCAGCGTTTTCTTTAATCAAATGCCGAATGCAGATTAAAAGACTCTAGTACAGCAATTTGCTAGAATATATACTCTATCGTTACGCTTATCACTGATTAACCCCAAACAGATTTATACTGAGAGATATTCATTGATGGAGCTTGGACTGAGGAGTGAGCTGTGTAGGGATAATCCTAATTGCAAGTGTCTTCTCCTTGGCTAGTGTACTAACACTGCTAAATTCCTCGCATTCATGTGAAGTGGAAAGGCTGTGCATTAATAGCATTTATATGACGCAACGCTATACCCCCGAAGTTCGGTTCACGTTATAGAAATCTAAACTAATTAGATTAGGGATTTCTCAAAACTGTTGATTAATTTTATTTGTAGTAAATCTTTTCAATGCAACAAAACAATGTTACTCTAAACTCATGCTCATTATATCTTGGTTACAAAGTCATGAATTTGTATGTGTAAATATATATAAATATATATATATATATATATATATATTATATATATATATATATATATGTGTGTGTGTGTGTGTGTGTGTGTGGTATGAATATAGTAAAACACGGAAAAAGCTCTACTAATAAAAGGATGCAGTTTTATATAGAAAAACTCCTGTTTTCTTTGAAAGGGACCTTTATTTCCGTCGTAATTAAATAGTTAATAAGATATGCTCTTAAAATATCCTACGGCAATGGGAGCCACCCATTGGGAACCGTGGGTTTTGGGCGGGGGAAAACTTATTGGGGAATCGATTAATAATGGTAAAACTAACCTTTTCTTCTTTATACAATATTCTCTGGGATGCATAGTAAATCCACGAAAAATTGGCTTATTAAGAAAGTCTTTTAAGATTTTCGGTGATCAATCTATTCTGAAGAAGTGTTTTGAGTATTGTTCTCCTGTCTGGTCTTCAGATGCTGATTCTCATATTAATTTGTTGGACAGAAACTTACTTTCTATTAAATTTATTATTCCCGATCTAGATATTAATCTCTGGCACTGTCGTTCAATAGTTTATTATGCATGTTGCATAAGATTTTTTTTTCATAATTCTGACCATCCTTTACATTCAGATCTTCCCGTACATTCCATCCTGTTCGTAATACTAGGCATGCAATTAATTTTAATAGTCAGGCCTTTTCCATCATGAGACTCAATACTACACAGCATACAAGAAGTTTTATTCCAGTGGTGACCAAGTTGTGGAATAATCTTCCTAATCGGGTAGTTGAATCAGTGGCGGTGGCCGATGTGGTAACGTCCGTGACTGGTAAACGCCAAACTGGGGTTCGAGTCACGCTCAAACTCGATAATTTCTTTGGTCGCTGCAACTTCACCATCCTTGTGAGCTAAGGATGGGGGTTTGGGGAGAACCTACATGGTCATCTGCTGAGTCATCAGCAACCATTACCTGGCCCTCCTTGGTCTTAACTTGGGTGGAGAGAGGGATTGGGCGCTGATCATGATACATATGGTCAGTCTATAGGGCTTTGTCCTGCTTGCCTCTGCTATTCATGTGAACCTTTAAATTTCAAAGGTCAAACTTGCAGCAAATGTCTTAATGTTGAACAGACTGACTTTAGTCTTTTTATAGTTTATGTATGAAATATCTGTTTCATCGTTGTTAATGTTTTTAGAATATTTTATTTTAATTGTTCATTACTTCTTATATCGTTTATTTATTTCCTTATATCCTTTCCTCACTGGGCTATTTTTCCCTGTTGGAGCCCTTGGGCTTAGCATCTTGCTTTTCCAACTAGGGTTGTAGCTTAGCTAGTAATAATAAAAATAATAATGATAATAATAATATGTACTATATATAATTCATATTAACTTCAGTTATATTGAGTAGGATCGGTTCTGCGAAATTGTTCCTCGTTAGAACAAAGATGTTACTCTCTAATTTGATGAAAATTCTCTATTATTTAATAATAATAACCGTTAAGTCATCTAGTAAAAACATGAACAGGTATTAGAAATTTTAACTACAAATCAGGGTTAAATTATTGGACAGGGCTATATGTATTAGATGATTTACCGTAGTATTAAAGCATATGAATCCTGTTCGAAATCTTGAGTAAAAGTAAATACTTAACTAGTTATAATAAATAATGATAATTTTCAGCCATCCATTCATCTACTTGTGGATAGTCGTCATGAATTATATTTATCTATTTTTCACAATCCTATGACCCCAAAGCGAGAAGTCTTGATTAGGGTGATGGTAAAAGCAGTTCGTGTGTGTGTCTCCTCTTCTCTTCCAAGCTCAGCTTTAGCTTGAGTAAGAGTTGCAAGATTGAAGCCGTGACACCAAGCCTCAGATTTCTACTTGCAGACTTCTCCTAGATAACAACCGGGAATAATCTTCATGGCGTTTGTTATCAAAATGCCAGTTGTTTGAAAGGTTTCTAACTTTCTCTTTTCATTTATTATCTCCTGGATTTTATTACTTAGGAGTAATTTCACAAATGATTGATAGAATAGTCATCGAACCTTTTCCTTTTTGATTTTCCGATGATAGAAAGACTTTTGGTTTTAAATATACATTTATTCATATGTGAGTATCGTATGTTTGATACACTGGCCTTCTATGTCTCCCCGCCATGGAAAATGAAAACAAAATGATTTAGTGAATATTCATAAGTGACACTGACTCTCTTGTGCATTAAATTTGGAAACTATTTGCAGCAGTTTGTTGGAATTTGATTATTCTCTACAGTAGCCGGAAACATTTGATTAACGCTTAGTTAAACGTTTGCATTATATTACACAAGCGTAACTTGCAGGGTGGAGTTAAAGCAATTGAGAACAAATTTAAATTGGCCAGATGTCTAGTTGCATCAAGGATTAGAATGTTAATCTAGTTTGTTATTTGAACTTTTGCACCGTGTCCCTAAGTAATTGCTTCAATTTTGCAGTCGCTTTCGTCTACAATTAAGAGAAAGAGTATTTTAGTACAAGGCTCTGAAATGTTGTCTTTGTTTACAAAGTCTACCTTTATATATATATATATATATATATACTGTATATATATATGTACATATATATATACACATATAATATATATATATATATATATATACATATATATATATACATATATATATATATATATATTATGTCTAAAATCATAATCTCCTTCCTTTATAAAACACAATTTCTTTTGTATACAATGAAAACACCCTGGGAAAAAAGAGACCTGCGATCTTTGTAGGAATAAGAAAACAAAATAATATGACTCGAATATTCATTTGGCATATCCTTTTATTCCTGAAGGCGATGAAGACTATGAAGTATACCTCACATTATAATTTAAATTAAAACCTGAAGACTCGACTTTCATTGTACGGTTTATTTGGCCTTGATGACTACGAAGAAATCGTATTAATTTCTCATATATATATATATATATATATATACAGTATATATATAAATATATATATATATATAAATATATATATATATATATATATATATATTTGTGTGTAGTGTATTTATTATTACAAGAGTTAGTTCATGTTAAAATATGCAATATTATTATTGTCGTCACAGCAAAAGGAAGTGATGAAAGCTGCAGGGAAAATCTAATTATAATTTTCTGACGATTTAGTAATAAGCAATCTTTATGAACATTATATTTTGTTCTTCATTGACATTAAATTTTGAAATTTTGAGATTAACCTTCCACGTTTCTAATCTAAAAAGAAAATCAGGTAACAGTTATATATCATAGACAAGTTAATTCTCGTTAAATTTGTGGTACTTCTAGAACTGAAGAATGCTAAAGACACGATGCGAAAATAAAGATAGGTGGGATATATACAGTAGGTGCGAGTGCACTACCTTTAAGTGCTAAAAAGGGTTTAAAAGCAAATAGGCGTCGCTTCTATGTTCAAATGCTTATAGGACATTAGTTCCACAGTGCAGATGATCCCCTCATTTGGCTGAAGATCATTTCATTGGTTCATTCACTCCAATTGTAACAGTTGGATCAGGCAATGCTTACAAGTTTGCTCTTTGATGCTTATTGAATTTAGTCATATGCCATATTAGAGAGAGAGAGAGAGAGAGAGAGAGAGAGAGAGAGAGAGAGAGAGTCTGCCTGCATACAAATACAGTGAACTGTGAATAAGCGTCATAGTACTGCGTAATTCTAGTAAATAACGTAAATCATTAGTAAACTAGAAAAACACTGAGAGTGCCGACTTCCGCCACGTTAGCTTATTTATCGAAAACAACTTGCCTTTCCCAGAATCAATTTAGACCGCAGGATTATTTGAAGTCTGTGTGACAACCGTGTTAGAACTTAGGGTTAAGGTTTGGGTTAATTTGCCGACCTTGACCTTTGACTTAGGACTTTCAAAATGGAATCACATCCACGTTTCAACATAACAATTAATCCATGAAAGTTCCACTATTCGATGAGTAAAATTGTTGCTAGGAATTTGTTCGCAAACAAACAGACAACCGGACAAACAGGGGCGAAAACATAAGCTCCTCCCAACTTCGTTGGCAGAGGTAAATAGAAAAGTTTTTTTTTTTCATCTTAATACCAAAAAGTTAATGTGTATCAGTTACACGAAAAGCGGTAAACCATTTTATGCTATGGGGATATGATTTATTACCCCTTTTGGAGACACGCCTAATCGTGCATTTGGTATACGATCGATAGCAATTCAATCTGCAACCCTATGCTCACAAAGTCCTGTGTAATACCCTCTTCATTAAATGAAATAGATAAATAAACACTGAAAATGAAGAGTTGAGTGTGACCAAGTAAATGTTAAGGCCTCCCATAGAAAAATAGAAGGCATACGATTAGGGGAAGCATTTTCTCTTAGATATTTATCGTCCGAGTAGTTTACAAATCAACACAGCCTTGGAAACCCGGTTGTTAATGAAGATTATTTTGATGTAGTTAGATTTTCTATTATAGCGAAACTAATCTTTTGTTTACGAAATCGTTGCATTTATGTGTTAATTATTATCCACTGTTGCCTTATAACTAATTCGATTGTAGTTTTTGAAGAAGTTAGCAAAGTAAGACAATCCCTTGATCTATGATTTTTTTTTTTTTTTATATAAAGCTGAACACATTTCTTGCTAGAAATCGATTGAAGCATCATATTGCAAAATGAAACAGTTCTTATTTTTTTTTTTCTAGAAACGGACAATATGAAAAAAAAAAAAACAATTCTTCAGATACTTATAATGATGAAAATTTCCATGTAAAAATGTGTTAGCACTCCTTTATTCTTTTTTCCCTTTATTAATAATTCCTGCTGCAATGAGAAATCCTTTTTTTTTTTCTCAAAAGGCAACTAAGAAGAATGCCAAATAAGGAGTTGGATGTCTGCCGAGCTGGATTTTAACCAAGAAGCAACAAATATGAATCAAAGGGAACAAATTTCTTCTTTACATAATATAAAGTCGCCGTGATGCAGTTGAATTTTTATTCTTAATTCTTTGGGAAAAGATTAATATTGTCAATAAACTTTAGTAATTCTTAGGTCATTACATAGCGTTTATTTTAGTTTAAACCTTTGGGTTTTGGCATGGTCACACTATGATTCAAGCCGTTCGGGGAATTAAAAGTAAAGATTAAATTGCATTACGCCAGAGACAAAGATAGCAATTTGATGATATATGTATATATATATATGTGTGTGTATTTGTGTGTGTGTGTTTGTGTACCCATACAGAGAGAGAGAGAGAGAGAGAGAGAGAGAGAGAGAGAGAGAGAGCTAGGGATGGAAGAACTGGAGTAACTTATGCTGTAGGTCTACCTGATGAGTCATCAGCAGCCATTACCTGGCCCTCCTTAGTGGAAAATGTGATTGGATGCTGCCATTTCCCTGATCCCTGCTTCTGCTGCTACTGAGTTACATCTAGTATATATGTATGTATGTATATATATATACACACTATATTTCTATTATTTTCCAATATGAGCATCTTTACAAAGGTGGTATCATGATTGACTGGCTAATGCAGTAAATGTTGGAAGCATTGCTGACAAGAATAGATGTCTTAAAATTTATTTGTTTTGTACTCTACGCTATCTTGATTCGAATGAATTTAATGAAACAAGTCATATTATTTAGGCAAAAGTTGATATTATTTTATTGTTATCTCTTGTATATAGTGTGTAAAATACTTTACAATAAGGTTCACATCATCCTTCAACTAATGAATTTCTTTCAAGCGAGGTTCCTTTAATGGGATTTTATTGTTCTCAACAATTTTTTATATACTCATACTTTTTTATATTCGCGCACTTTTATTTTTAGGAAAGAAACCAAAATCCCGTAACGTGTGTCCATAATATTTCTTTAAACTCTGGAGGGTTTAAATGTTACTCGTTAGTGTCAAGGGCTTGGACCACCTTCAGTGAATGCTGATCACTTCACTTGTATGGACGTACGTACGTACACCTTTACTCCTTCCCCACCCACATCCCTAGCTCTGTTTGGCCGAGATCTGGGTGCACACAGATTTTTGGTTAGATCTCCTTATTGCATAAGTAAAGATAGACAAAGAAAACCAATTTTTATCAAAGCAGGGCAAATCAGACTTGACAAATATTTCTCATTTTTTCTCAATTGATTTTTTTTTTCTAGTACTTAGTGAAGCTGAATTAGCAATCGGCTATTTCTAAAGAACTAAGAACCTGGATGTCCGATAACCTTTTAAACAGAAAATATTTTCCTCTACGGTTCTTAGTTTCCAGAGTTCCTTAATCAACGTTTTCTTTGGACTTATTCATATACAGAAGAAAACACAGAATGAAAAAAGTATATACATCTCTTTCTTTTATAATTTTCAAGGTTTTTTGACTGCTCCGGAATTAAAGACTTAATTTTTGAGTTCGGAACTTCCTGATTAATTGGAAGCTTTCAAACTTTTAGTTCAGTCTACCGAATCTGTATTCGATCTAAACGAGGAAAAGTGCAACAATTCTTAAGTCAACTTTAATCGCATTTTTTTCCCCCATTAAATCTTCCTGTCGGGTCTTAAGGAATTATCAGTTTTCTTGTTTTGTTTCGGGACATCAGATTTTTTAGGGAAAGTTTCTGATTTGGAATTTTCTTCATCTTTTAATGAAAGGTTATTTCGAATTTTTATTTAGGTCTTAATAATTCACTCGGCAGGAACTTCCTTTAAAGATGATGACGCTTAGTTGCTTACGAAAAGAGCACAAGTTATTTCGGTTTCGTTCCAGTTTTCCTTCGATTTTTCTCTTCATTTTTGCCTATTTTCATTTCCATTAGCTTTAGTTATTCTGAGAAAATTTATAGATAGGTATCATGACGGAAGACGTTGGAAGGTAATTATCCAAGAAAATTTAATATGCGCACCTTGACTTCTAAACGTACTACCGTGAAACAAGATTAATGTATGATTTGTTCTTACTTAGAAATAAGCAATATCTGAGTGTGTTACGCGAGAAGAAAATACATGTTTCTTTATTTTATATATTAACTCATTTGAATTCAATTTAAACACATATCATTTATATCTAAATATTAGCGGAATCATTGTTAATGACAACAAGAATATAAATAATTCTACGCCAATAGTAATAATAGCCCTTCAAGAGGTACTACCGAACATTTTTCACCAGAAGGTTATCAAGTAGTTTTTTTCTAAAAGTTTATACGAGGAAATCTATTCCATTTGCATTTCAATTCATCCTTATTGGTTGTTTACGTCTTAAGGTAGGCTATCACGTGTGTCGAAAGTAGGGAAGGTTCACTTACCATCTCTTGACAGTTTTTTTTTTTAGAAGTATTTTAAGCTTAACTTAGTATTTTTTTAGACGAGTTTTGTACATTTGATAGAAAGATGGGATGTCACAGATTTTGATTTCAAGCTGTGATGAAATTATAGATTGTAAAAGACAAGAGAGAAATTGAACTTGCAGTTCGGAGTGAAATAGGAGACATGAAGTTGAACATTCCAGTAAGTATTGAATACGGTTTGGAGACAGACCGAGTTATAATATTTCCTGTGACAATTAATTGAAATTAATTGACTTTAAAATTCTAATATTTATTTATCACGAATAAGATGAAAAGAATAATAATATATGAGTAATTTATGGCACTTGTACAATTGGGGTGTTTAAATGGACAATTGAAAGTATGCCTTGGAATTCTATAACAGATGTAAAAGTAAATTACTAATGGAAGCCAGGTAGTCTGACTAGCGGCACAAATGAATGTTACAAATATCTTGAATTTATATATAAAAATTCATTCTCTCTCCTCTCTCTCTCTCTCTCTCTCTCTCTCTCCTCTCTCTCTCTCTTCTCTCTCTCTCTCTCTCACACACACACACACACACACACACACAAAGCAGAAAAATCAAGGATTACGAAACGCACTCTACTTGGAAATTCAGAAAGCATGCACGAGTGACATATAAGTTTTAGTAGAGAAAGTAAACGGAAGCCTTTATCTGTCTTCTGTGGGTCTCTAAAGTTATTTGACCTCAGAAAGTTTTCCGATTTGTTGCAATTCCATATTCAAATACGGCAGCAAAATGGAAAGTTTTCGCTCGAGTAAATCTTGCCAGGATCTGTTCGCCTTTTACTGCTTACACTCAAGCTGAAAAGCGATAAGAAATACATTTCACTGCGTCTTCTTCATATTTTCGTTTCTATTTCCTATTTTTGTTCATATTTTTTTAACATACGAAAACCTTTAAAGATTTCCCAACATGATATTTCAAGATGAAACAAATGGTTATATTTTCCTTACGATTTCGTTGACCGAGTTATTGATCAAAATAACAAAATGGTGGGGAAACGATGTTCAGCTTTTTAAGTGTTAGATTTTACCGGTATTGGATTGAAAAACTTAGGCTAGAGGCCAGGCAGTGGTACATGCAAGGTCATAATCTGGTGTTGCAATTGGACGAAAGTGTTGGTGGATTTGTGTTAAGAGTTTTTTTTTAATGTCTTTTAAGTCTAATTAACATAAGTTTTGAGCTGTTGCCTCTACAATGACGTGTCTTTATCATATCCTTTATAATTCTTTTAAATTTTCGCCTTTCCCACCCAAAGTCATTCAATCTTTTATTGGTTAAGTATACGCAAGACTACCTTTCAAATCTTTATATTGAATTCTTGTTTGGTTTGATGTTCTTTGCTCTGGAGACAGAAAAGAAATGGTGTTACATGAAATCTCCAGAATCTGGGGATAAATCACGTAAACACCTTTACCTGAAAAGCCTAAGGTGTGGTCCTTTACCGTATTCCCGTAGAAACTCTGAGGTTGATAGATAATCAATCTTTTCTGAATTATTGTCTGTCATATTATAGAGAGAGAGAGAGAGAGAGAGAGAGAGAGAGAGAGAGAGAGAGGGAGAGAAAGAGAGAGAGAGAGAGAGAGAGAGAGAGAGAGAGAGAGAGCCTTCTATTAGCTTTTATAGGGTTGTGGTGGGTAGCCTATTGCCTGGGGAACAGCTCAGGTTCAAGCTTGATTGTTTCTTGTATTTTCTTCAACCTCACCATTCTTGTGAGCAAGGGATAGGGGGTTTTCGGGATCCTATAGTTCTACCTGCGGAGTCATCAGCAAATATTGCCTAGCCCTCCCTGGTCTTAACTTGCTGGATAGGGTATTGTCCTGTTTGGGCCTTATCACTGTCCCTTGCTGCTGCCATATGTGAGCGAGCTTTAAACGTTTTGTAGTGCAATAATATTTATTTATATAAGTTAGTCTACATTGTTAGAATGTTACGAATTTTCAAGCCATTGTAAGTAATGTTACTCTAAATTGTTTTCATTGTGAACAAAATTGTGGAGATCTTTCTTGACTAGAGAAAAATGTGTTACTTTTTCGCTTAGCTCCATACTTAACTTGTTGCAATTTAAATTAAATACGTGTATGTGAGCATTAATATCGGCACGTCTACAGATGTATTTGTGTGAGAGGAACAAATTGTAAATCAGGAAACGTGGACTCTTCGAAGTTAAGTAACTTTTCATCATATATCAAGACAGAATGGGATTGGATGTACTTTGTTTAGGATTCCAGTGTAGACGAAAACAATCTGATCAGTCACACAAAATGCAGCGACTGCAGTTAAGCCTAAATTTTTGAGATGTTAACGGTCAATTTTTTCATATACAGTCAAACCATGGCTCTCAAACAAAAGTGATTCCATATATAGATTTACACTAATTAATGAAAACGAGTTCGTTGAAGATTGCGGTGAAAGACAAAGTTTCTAAGGGCTAGAGGCGCCGCTGGTGACCTATGTAAGTTTAAAAGCGCCCAATGTTATAGGTTTGTAATAAGCTCGTCTACGTAGAATTAGTTTAGATAAGAGAATAAATACGTCAAAGACTATATTACTATTTTTCTCTATGAAAATGCCCGTTATTAAGGAAAAAGGCCAAGTCTTTTATTATATATATATTATATATATATATGTGTGTGTATATATATATATATATATATATGTTTGTGTGTGTGCTTGGTGTTGGGTATAACATTTATACTTTCCGCTGGTTGCCCGGTCAGCAAATCTGAGCAACGTTGTACCAACTTAGTACTTGGACAGGTGACCACCAAGGAATGCCACACTCCTTCGACACATAATCCCTTCTAACATTCGTGAGGTAGAATACGGGTTAACTACATCACCTCAAGTACAGTATACTTGGCCGGATAAGTTACACTTTCGGGAGCTACTTCCTCCAAAAGGAAACTAGCTTCAGTTCTTTGTTTCCTGGATGTTGCTGACAAGGCAGCGACCTGCCTGACTACAGCTCTCTCCTCTCTCTCTCTCTCTCTCTCTCTCTCTCTCTCTCTCCTCTCCTTTGCGCCAATTGGTTCTGAATTTCTTTGCCTGATATGAACACACACACACTCTCTCTCTCTCTCTCTCTCTCTCTCTCTCTCTCTCCTCTTTTGAATTCTTGGTTGTGTGTGTGGCCTATTGCCGTCCAAAACAGACAACCCTGAATTGATACATTTTTCAATAATTTGATTGTTGTTATGCGACAGATGTTTTAGATCTACGGCCAGCCCCCCCCCCCACCCCCCCTTTATATGGTTTTGAGGCTGCCATGTTGTGTCTGTTTTGAGCCCGGGTGTGTGGAAGGGGTGCAGCGCCTCCAGAATGATTTCCTTCCCAATTGAAGCTTTAAGTCCTTGTCACGTACCCCTTACGGTCGAACAGAACCAATTTCAGAATCGTTTCTGTCCTGGTGAATTGTTGAAGAGATCTGGAAAGAAGGGAAATTTATTTCTAATAATGCTGTGCTGTTCTGAAAGCAAAATTTGGCCTTTGATATTTGTCGTCTTGCATGTTATTTCCGAGTCATTATTTTCACCTCTTGCCATATGGGGGGAGGTTTAGAAAGTTCCTTCATATTCATGGTAATATATTCTTGAAGGCAAAGATGCGTATACGCGCACGTTTTTTTTTTTCATGGAAACTTATAAAATCAAACCTTTTCAGTACATGAATGCCATTCAATTACTTTTTGTGATGTATAAATGTATTTTAGCCTGTACATGTAGTGGTCGTCCATGAACCTTAGAAAATCTCCTCTCTCTCTCTCTCTCTCTCTCTCTCTCTCTCTCTCTCTCTCATCATCATCATCATCATTTAAATGGATCAAAGAGGAAAGCCATTTAAGATAATGGTACGTCCAGAAGGTTATTAAGTGAGGAACCAAGCTCGGGTCTTCGGTCAAGGGTCTATCATCCACCTAATTTCTTGGTGATAGATTGCAATTTCATTAGCATTCGTGGATTATAGCTAATGCTAATCCTCATTAATTAGGCATCAAAGTGAACTGGAATAAAACTTTTTTTCTCTCTCAATTGTTAACTCTGCCAACGAAATTGAACAGGCTTTTTATAACCGTGACCAAAAAAAATGTTAGTCGAAATTTGTTTATATCCTTCTGCGGCGTTGGCTGAGGGCCGTTTCAGGTGATTTGTAGTTTATATTTTAATAAACATTAGTCATCAACAGATTCTATAAACACAATAATAACATGGGAAAGTCCATGTTTATTTTTATTCAATTGCTAAACAAATAGAAGTTGTAAAAGGTTGATATCTAGGTAAAAAAAAAATTTGTATAAAGAAGATTTTTATAGGACAATTATCTTACGCAAAAACAATGACTTTGCTAACCTTTGAACTTATAAGCAAATATTCATGCTTTGATTCCGGCACAACTGAAAGGATTTAAAGAGCCACTTCAGTGTACCAAAGTTGAAAAAGGCAATAGATGAAGATGTTAAGACTTACTATTGGACTTAAAATTGTAAAATGAAAGTGTTAAAGTAAAGGCAGTACAAAGTGTGGGAGTCTAGTTGTTTCTTGACCCAGGTTAAGCCCCATAAGCCTAAATGCGACCATTAACCCTAGATAGTTTCTGTCAACGAGCTTCTTACATAAAAAACGACTGAAGCAAGTCCTCGTAGATGACTGGGAACCCAACACTCATAGTAAAATTGTCTGAAATAATATTAACGTATTACGGTAAGGTATTCTTATTAAAGTTTATTTTTTTCATAAATGCATCGTTCTGAAATAATAAAGTTAAATTTGCAAATTAAGTATGTTAAAGTTTGCTTTAGAGATGATTTGTTAATAAAACTAGATAATTTTAACCGTTCAGACGGTTTTGTATAGTGATGCAAGTCATGATTAAAGTAAAAACACTTTTCTATCATCCATTCCTTTGGAAGATACACATTGGTCACGGGAACGGTGATGGGCTGTTACAGCTAGGGATAGTTTTTGGTATATATAGGCCATGGGGCATAAGCTGTATCTTGTCACTTCGTGGCCACTTTCATGGGGGCAACTTCATTACATTTTTTTATCATAGAGAAAGTCATTCTCAGGCATTATGCAAACAAGTTCCCACAAATATAGTTGCTCCTAAAATTTTAATTAGCCATTTTAATCATACAAATTATTTGTAGTTAAGTTGGTGGCTAATAGGTGGCCATACTATAGTTCTGTAGTTCCTATTTTTGATAGTATATGGCTAACAGCAAATTAACCAATCAAATCGCTTAGATTTCCAACATGGCAGCCCCCAGGACTTGCTGTATTCACTGTGTGTTGGAGGAAGAAAGTGATGTTTTACCCATTTCTGATCAATGTTTGTCAAAAATCAAGGAGTGTAATAGAAAGTGGAAACATTTAAATGGTATTCAACGTGAGGTAGCAGAGAAACTGTCTGAAACTTTTGAAAAAACTTAGATTTAGACCACCTTGGGTACCATGCAGAATGTTACCCGAAGGTTTACAGACAAACAAAGGATCGTAAGGGCCATTGTTCGCTGTTCTAAACGTAAAGGCACTAATCCAGATGATCTTCTTGGAACACCACCTAGAAAAAGTGCCCGGCTAAGCCTAATTAGTGGGTCATCATCGCAAACATGCTCTGCAGATCATCAGCAGCCAACTCTGCCATCCACTAGTCAAGCTAGTCGAAGAAACCCCTATGTGCTTCCTGAGCAGTGTATCATTTGTAAAAGGGAGCAGTATATAAAAAGACCCTCACACTCATACTCGAAAAAAGGAACGGTTGTCCAATCAGCGGGCAGCAATTGCTAAGGAATGTGAAAATATGGCTGGGAAGGGAGAAACAGAAAGGGGACGGAAAGACCTGGATGAAACTCGAATAAAACATGATGAGACAGCAGTTAGGAGTATAATGTCAACCATAAACTCAATGGTTAATCCATTTGAGTATTCAGGGGAGGACCTAATTAACATTTGCTCCAGCACTGTAGCTCCATCTAATGTGAGGTCCGACCTTGAAATTGTTTATGGAAAAGGGGCTGATGCTATCAAAGAATTTGAAGAGTCCAGATTGAAATCAGAGCCTGAAAAAACTATTTGAGCCAATCAAATCAAAGAAATTGAAGACCTTTGCCGCAGTTGCAAAAACATCAAAGGGTTAAAGTCGAGTCTGAAACAGTGCTACTCAAAGCCACTAATGACATGTTTAATCGCCTCCTGATTATTGGCAGGGAGTAGGGAAGTAGATTTAAAGAAACTCTTGGCTTACTCATTGACACCTGTACCTTTGGCTTTGGCAACTGGTAATGGTACCATTACTAAAAACAGATAAAGCAAAGTTGATGAAGAAGTTGGAGGGTCGGGGCTGAGTGTGTGAATATAGAGGACATACCTCCAGGGTCCTGCTTTGGTGATTGATGGAATGGCATTTATTCAGCAGGCATAAAACATTCCAGCTACATTTGGGATGTTTGCAGACAAGCTTTTGGTTGACCTTATCAGGTTAGGTAACCCAGTATGGCTGCCAAAGGGTCGACTTTGTGTGTGATCGCTATCCAACACACAGTATAAAAAACTGTGAGCGAGGTCGCAGAGCAGCCAGTGGGGCTCAATTGGTGAAAATCACTAGACCTGACCAAAAGACCCACAAAGACCGTTTAAGAAGTTCTTGCTGAGGGGTCGAATAAAGGAAACCTCATGGATTTCTTTATGAAACATGGGTGAAATGTAAGCCCCAGGTTTTTGGACCTATTGCATTGGTTGTCTCACATGGAGAAAAGTGCCACTCTATTGCTGCAGTTGATGGTAAAATTATGATCATTGAAGTGTCTGACCTCTTCTGTGACCATGAAGAGGCTGACACGAGATTACTGTTGAATGCAAGTCATGCTGCTAGAAACATCTCAACAGTTATAATAAGTAGTCCAGATACCGATGTTTTTATGATATCCCTAGCACTAGCTCAGGAAATCCTGCTGATTTGCTATTTCAAACTGGTGCTGGGGACAAGCGACGAATTATCTGCATTTCCAAACTGGCTGAGAAACTTGGGGCAGAAAAATGTCGAGCTCTTCTTGGTATGCATGTTTTTACTGGGTGCGACTCGGTTAGTGCATTCAAAGGGAAGGGAAAGGTGAAACCCCTTGACATATTCAACAAAACTGTTGAATATGTCAATATGTTTGCAGAGTTGGGAACAGAATGGGAAGCATCAGCTTCCCATCTTGCCCATGTTTGAGAAATTTGTCTCCACACTGTATGGTCAGAAAGAATGCTCGGAAGTAAATGTTGTAAGATACAACATGTTTCGGCTGACATGCAAATTAGACTCTCGGATCCTGCCTCCAAACCAAGATTGTCCTGCTGCATCATGTAAAAAGGGCAAACTATCAGGCAGCAATTCACCGTAGGTCCCTTCAGCCAATCATGCATGCTCCATCTCCCAATGGTCATGGCTGGAAGATTACTGGTGACACCCTTGTCTTTGAATGGATGGCTGATGACCCGGCTCCCCCTAGTGTACTAAAAACTGTGAACTGCAAGTGCCAGAAAGGTGGGTGCAAGGGTGCTTGCTCATGCAGCAAATGAATCTTCCTTGTACTGACTTATGCAGGTGGTCAGGTTGAGACTGCACTAATAGGATCCCTGAGACAGAAAAGTGTATCTGACCCTGACGTCTCTGAGTCTGACTCTGACTTATCTGACTCTGATGTGTCTGATGATGAATACTAGTGAATGGTAGAGCGCTGCTTTGCAGTACAGTTCCATCTCGTGAGAAAAAATTTGCAGCAATAGGCCCTACTTAATTTCTAATTCATGATTATTTGCTATGGTGGGAAAAACACCTACTTTATCTCCAAAGGATTCTTGTCAATTTTGCTAGGTTTATGAGGGTAAATTTGACTCTGGTTCTATTTTCGGTGTCCTTTTATTGTTGTTGGTTCTATTTTTGGTGTCATTTTATAGTTGTGATCTCTTAAAGTCTGTAAAAGTTGAATTTGATTTTGGCTGCACACTTAAAGTAAAGGATAATGGACATTTATGATAACCTGGAAGTCAAGTTAACAGTGTAGTTCATAATACCACCACCAAGGTGCTGTTGTTTACATTTCTATTGCATAATGTTAATCACATGTTATGATACATATGTACAACACTGTACTCATTCTTAAAAACTGTAAATAAAATGTTTTCTACTGAATATAAATCATCTTTGTGTTTTTGGTCATTTTCACTTCTGATGACTAATTGGTTACATAATGGCCTATAACTAATTAAGGAGCAACTATTTTTGCGGGAACTTTGCATATTCTGATTGTCCTGACCCCCATGGTTCAAAGTCAAGTGGAATCAACTTGCCCCAAGAAAGTGGCCACGAACTCAAAAACTAAGCCCCCTACAGCTTATGCCCCATGGCCTAATATGCTTCTCTCCTTTCAGTTACCTAAGCCCAACTTCGTTGTGAAGTTTATGTTTTGATAAGCGCGTGTATTCATATGTCTTGTATGTATGTCTGTGTGATTGTAATTCGTATAACTTAAAAGCTATTTGACTGAAGCTCATGAAATTTGGTGGTTTGATTAAATTTTGGGAGGAATTGAGTCGGAAGTCAAGGTCAAGGTCATGAAAGGGTTTTTAAAACGTTCTATTGCCATATTGTGGCCAATTTTTATCTGATTTCCATGAGACTATGACAAAATATGCATAATTCAATTTCATATCTTGCGATATACATGATTATAGTGATGTGATTACCCTTGTTGATTTTTTTTAGAAAGAGAGAGAGGAGAGAGAGAGAGAGAGAGAGAGAGAGAGAGAAATGATGAAGGTATTGTGAAATTCTGCCTAAAGTATGGAATCTATTGTAAGAAAAATCGCCAGGTTGGTGTTGTAACATGATGTGTGCAAAATTAATATATAAGTATAAAATGCAGTGTTTTTTAATGTCTCTCTTAATAGGTATTGCGGAGTTTCCGTTGAAATAGATAGGTAAAAAGTCTGGTGAGGTCTTGAGGCTTTTGTAGGTGTCCTCTATTTTTCAATGGACACTGATTTCAGGGTTCGTTTATTTCAGCCCGTCATTCCCACTTGCTTTCATCTATCTTCCAGTCCTACACTGTTAAAAAATTTGTATTAAAAATATGGGAAATGTCTGGCAACATTTATTCCAGGATTCTTACCGTTTTAAAAACAGATATTGACGTAAGGGAGTGATATTGCCTGTCACCAACCCGTAAAAGATGATAACAAAATAAGGTCAAATACGGTCGCCTGTATTTTACTGAAATACGGTTGAGGAAAAAAATATTTTTACGGGAATTTCCGATTAAATTTACGTTTTTTTAACACCAACTTTCAATTTCATAGTGCAACAAAAGGGGGTTTCCCCCATGTGAACCCTGGTATTCAGTAGCCTCCCCTGTCCCATCACCAAGTTCTGACCCAAGATCCATACATCCATCCATCCATCTATTCATTAATTTCAGTAAAATTGAAATAACAACGTTGCTAATTCCAGTGCATCACTTCCTATAAAAAAGAATATTATTTTCTAAGAATATAGACGTTTCGAATGAATCTTTACTTTAAAGTCTTATTTTTTCCCGAGAAAGGATGAGGGAAGTAAGATTATTCATCGTTTTCAGAGATCTTTTAAGAACTTTGGAATTTTTATTTTTATTTTTATAATTCTTCTTTCAGTTTTGAAAACCGGGTAGCTAAACTTCTGAATGGATATGCTGAAAGTAATGTTTTTTTTTTTTTTTTTTTTTGTTCGTAGTGTGAAGTTTGCCATTCGTAAGAGCTTGGAACTCGCGATCCTCCTCTTACAATTACCAGTATTATACAGATAACCTTAGCTTGTGATTAAGAAATTCGTAAGAATTGTTTAGTCTGTAATGCTGGTTTTAACCGTGTTAATCATAAGGCCCTTGTTATTAAACTTCGACCATTGAGTTTGTGGGATATTTCATAGTATTACTATGAATCTTTAACCAATAGATTAGGAGTGATTGCAGATGGACGCCATAGTAACTTTCATTATATACTTACAATTTACCTCTATTGCTGCTTCCTTTCTTCCATCTTGCTGTGTGATTTCCCCAGTTATACTTGTCCTTTTGATTGGTTTAGCAGCCCTAAGGCCGGGATATACAGTCCAAATTCATAAATGCAATCCAATCTACAGAAATTACAGAAATGTAATATCTAGTTTTCATCAGGGTAGTATAGGCTACTTGGGTTTTACATTTCGTTTTATGTGATCATGATATGTAGTTTGGCATTGAAAAGAAGCTTATTAATTAAGCGGATGATGCTACTCTCTTTGCATACCTCCCGAATGTTGACCTGTGATTGCTGAATATTTTACCAGAGATCTTTCCAAACTTAGTGCTAGATGCACTTTAAGGGGAATGAAGTTAAACCTTAGAAAATCTCAAAGTATCATTATAGATAAGCCAAGGGCATCAGATCCTCCCCAACCAGATCTTTTATGGAAGATATGTCTTTAACTTCATTCATATTATCCAAAATATGAATGCTGTACCAATATAAGATTTTTCATAATTATGACCATCATTTGCATCTAATTTTTCTCAGACTATACCATTTACTATGCTGTAAATTCTAACAGTATTTCCTTTTCTTTCACAAGGCTCAATTTGTGGAATGGTCATCCTAATTAGATAGTTGAGTCTGTAGAACTTGAAAATTTCAAACTTGTTTAAGATCCTTGTTTCATGTTTTGAGCTGGTTGATAGAAGTTTCATAGTTTATACGTTATTTATTTGTTAAATATTGCTATTTATACGAATAAATTTGATTTATTTTATAGGTTATTTGTTTATTTGATTATTGTTTATAGGAATAAAAGTAATAAAATCTATTTCTATTTTATATTTTATACTTTACCCCCTCCATTTCTGATGCTCTTAATGTTGAGCTTGCAGCCTTTTACTTTTCCATCAGATTTTTATCTTGGCTACTGATAATGTTAATAAAGATTTACAGTAACTCGTATAGAAGTCTTTTTGCAATTTAGTATTTAGTTATGGGACTAATAATGACAGCTACATCATCGTTGGAACAAGAACAACTGAAAAAAAAATATAGTAGTAATGTGCCCCTGTCTTTTCTTAAAGTTGAGGTAGTATACAGGATGAAGAGCATTGTACTTTTTGAAAAATGTCATATGAGGAAAGAGGGGGCGAACAAAGGTGACCTTTTTTTCATTATACTTGAAGTCGCTGTTCATCCTCACAATGAAACACTTTTATTTTTAGAGTAACGCTAAAAGCCTACATCACAATTAGTACCTAGAGTCTATAGAGACTGCGAAGGTTTGGGGCCTACATTTTTATTCACAACAAAGATTATTCATCTCAGATTCTTCCCTACAGCGGAAGAGAGAGAGAGAGAGAGAGAGAGAGAGAGAGAGAGAGAGAGAGACCTATTGCCCAACAAAGTTTTATGATGCCATTGGTTAATATCTCTCTCTCTCTCTCTCTCTCTCTCTCTCTCTCTCCATAATTATATGTGTATATATATATATATATAATCATATGTGTATATATATGAATATATTGTGTATATATATTATATATATATATATATATATATATATGTATACACTGTATATATCCTCAGTCGTTGATAGTTCACTGCTGGACAAAGACCTTGGACATATATTTATATA
>NC_090727.1:12441893-12444340 GCF_036898095.1 Palaemon carinicauda | reverse complement strand
ACTTTTTCTAGTAAAACTTCTCAAGTCACTCGTGCATGCTTTCTGAATTTCCAAGTACAGTGCGTTTCGTAATCCTTGATTTTTCTGCTGTGTGAGAGAGAGAGAGAGAGAGAGAGAGAGAGAGAGAGAGAGAGAGAGAGAGAGAGAGAGAGATGAATTTTTATATATAAATTCAAGATATTTGTAACATTAATTTTTGCCGCTAGTCATACTACCTGACTTCCATTAGTAATTTGCTTTTACATCTGTTATAGAAATCTAAGGCATACTCAAGGACCTTAGCTGTACAAGTGCCGTAAATTACTCACACATTATTATTCTCTTTATCTCATTCGTGATAAATAAATAGAAGAATTCCAGTCAATTAGCTTCAATTAATTGTCACAGGAAATATTACAACCCGGTCTGTCTCCAAACCGTATTCAATACTTACTGGAATGTTCAACTTCTTGTCTTCTATTTCACTCCAAACTGCATGTTCAATTTCTCTCTTATCTTTTACAATTCATTTCATCAAAAGATTGAAAATAAAATCTGTGACATACCATCTTTCTATCAAATGCACAAAACTCGTCTAAAGAAATACTAGACTAAGCTTAAAACTTACTTTTCCATAATAAACTGTCAAGAGATCGAAGGTGAACCTTCCCTATTTCCGACACATGAGATAGCCTATACCTTAAGACGTAAACAACCAATGAGGATGAATTAAAATGCAAATGGAATAGATTTCCTAGTATAAATTTTGTTAGGAAAAAAACTACTTCATAAACTTCTGGAGAAAATTGTTCGGTAGTACCTTTCAAATGGCTATTATTACTATTGGCGTACAATTATTATATTCGTGTCATTAACAATGATTCCGCTAATATTTAGATATAAATGATATGTGTTTAAATTGAATTCAAATGAGTTAATATTCAAATTAAAGAAATATATATTTTCTTCTCACGCAACACACTCAGGTATTGTTTATTTCTAAGCAAGAACAAATCCTACATTGATCTTGTTTCACGGTAGTACGTTTAGAAGTCAAGGTACGCATATTGAATTTTCTTGGATAATTACCTTCCAAAGTCTTCCGTCATGATACCTATCTATAAATTTTCTTAGAAAAACATGAAATGATGGGTTGGACCATGGGTTAAAAATAACTAAAGCTAATGCAAATGAAAATAGGCAAACATGAAGAGAAAAATCGAAGGAACCCGGGAACGAAACCGAAATAAGCTTCATGTGTTCTTTTCGTAAACAACTAAACGTCATCATCTTTAAAGGAAGTTCCTGCAGAGTGAATTATTAAGACCTCAATAAAGATTCGAAATAACCTTTCATTAAAAGATGAAGAAAAATTCAAAGTCAGAAACTTTCCCTAAAAAATCTGGTGCCCGAAACAAAACTAGAAAACTGATCATTCCTTAAGACCCAAGAGAGGAAGATTTAATGGGATGTAAAAGGCGATTAAAGTTGACTTAAGAATTGTTGCACTTTTCCTCGTTTAGGACGAATACCGATTCGGTAGACTGAACTCAAAGTTTGAAAGATTCCAATTAATCAGGAAGTTCTGACCTCAAAAATTAAGTCTTTAATTTTGGAGCAATGAAGAAACCTTGAAAATTATAAAAGAAAGAGATGTATATACTTTTTCCATTCTGTTTTCTTCTGTATATGAATAAGTCCAAAGAAAAAGTTGATTAAGGAACTCTGGAAACTAAGAACCGTAGAGGAAAATATTTTCTGTTTAAAAGGTTAACGGATATCCACGTTCTTAGTTCTTTAGAAATAGCCGATTGCTGATTCTGCTTCACTAAATACTAGAAAAAAAAAGATAAATAAATTGAGAAAAATGAGAAATATTCGTCAAGTCTGATTTTTCATGCTTTGATAAAAATTGGCTTTCTTTGTCTATCTTTACTTATGCAATAAGGACATGAAACCAAAAATCTGTGTGCACCCAGATCTCGGCCAAGCAGAGCAAGGGATGTGGGTGTGGGAAGGAGCTCAGGTGTACGTACGTAAGTACGTACATATATACAAGTGAAGTGATCAGCATCCACTGAAGGTGTTCTAAGCCCTTGACACTCACGAGTAACATTTAAATCTTCCAGAGTTTAAGGAAATATTATGGACACACTTAACGTGATTTTGGTTTCTTTCCTGAATATAAAAGTGCTCGAATCAAAAAAAAAAAAAAAAAAAAAAAAAAAGTATGAGTATATAAAAAATTGCTGTGAACAATAAAATCTCATAAAAGGAACCTCGATAGAAAGAAATGTCACCAGTTGAAGGATGATTTGAACCTTTCTTAACTTAGAAACTTCGACCGACAGGTTATTATAAAGCATTTTACACACTATATACAAGAGATGACAATAAAATAATATCAACCTTTGCCTAAATAATATGACTTGTTTCATTAAATTCATTCGAATCAAGATAGCGTAGAG
>NC_090727.1:12436893-12439393 GCF_036898095.1 Palaemon carinicauda | reverse complement strand
TTGTACTAAAATACTCTTTCTCTTAATTGTAGATGAAGGCGACTGCAAAATTGAAGCAATTACTCAGGGATACGGTGCATAAGTTCAAATAACACACTAGATTAACATTCAAATCCTTGATGCAACTAGACATTTGGCCAATTTAAATTTGTTCTCAATTGCTTTAACTCCACCCAGCAAGTTACGCGTGTGTAATATAATGCAAACGTTTAACTAAGCGTTAATTAAATGTTTCCTGCTACTGTAGAGAATAATCAAATTCCAACAAACTGCTGCAAATAGTTTCCAAATTTAATGCGTAATAGAGTCAGTGTCACTTAAGAATATTCACTAAATCAATTCAGTTTCATTTTCCATGGCAGGGAGACATAGAAGGGCAGTGTATCAAACATACGATACTCACATATGAATTAATGTATATTTAAAACCAAAAGTCTTTCTATCATCGGAAAATCAAAAAGGAAAAGGTTAGTTGAATATTCTATCAATCATTTGTGAAATTACACTTAAGTAATAAATTCCAAGAGATAATAAATGAAAAGAGAAAGTTGGAAACCTTTCGAACAACTGGCATTTTGATAACAAACACCATGAAGACTACTCCCGGTTGTTATCTAAGAGAAGTCTGAAGTAGAAATCTAAGGCTTGGTGTCACGGCTTCAATCTTGCAACTCTTACTCAAGCTAAAGCAGAGCTTGGAAGAGAAGAGGAGTGACACACATGAACTGCTTTTAGCATCAACTTAGACACACACACGACCTGCTTTTAGCATCACCCTAATCAAGATTTCTCAGTTTGGGGGTTATAGGATTGTGAAAAAAAGATAAAAATAATTCATGATGACTATCCACATGTAGATAAATGGATGGCTGAAAATTATTATTATTTATTATAACAAGTTACGTATTTACTTTTACTCAAGATTTCGAACAGTATTCATATGCTTTAATACTACGGTAAATTATCTAATACATATAGCCCTGTCCAATAATTTGTTAAAAATTTTAATAGCTGTTCATGTTTTTACTAGATGACCTAACGGTTATCATTATTAAATAATAGAGAATTTTCATCAAATTAGAGAGTAACATCTTTGTTCTAACAAGGAACAATTTCGCAGAACCGATCCTACTCAATATAACTGAAGTTAATATGAATTATACATAGTACATATTATTATCATTATTATTATTATCATTATTACTAGCTAAGCTACAACCCTAGTTGGAAAAGCAAGATACAATAAGCCCAAGGGCTCCAACAGGGAAAAATAGCCCAGTGAGGAAAGGAAATAAATAAACGATATAAGAAGTAATGTACAATTAAAATAAAATATTCTAAAAACAATAACAACGTTGAAACAGATATTTCATACATGGACTAGGCTATATAAAGAATAAAGTCAGCTTGTTCAAGATTAAGACATTTGCTGCAAGTTTGACCTTTTGAAATTTAATGGTTCTCCTGAATGGCAGAGGCAAGCAGGACAAAGCCCTAGAGACTGACCATATGTATGATCAGCGCCCAATCCCCGTCCACCCAAGTTAGTACCAAGGAGGGCCAGGTAATGGCTGCTGATGACTCAGCAGATGACCCTATAGGCTCCCCAAAACCCTCATCCTTAGCTCACAAGGATGGTGAGGTTGCAGCGACCCAAAAAAATTATCGAGTTTGAGCGGGACTCGAACCCCAGTGTGGTATTTACCAGTCAGAGACGTTACCACATCGGCCACCGCCGCTGATTCAACTACCCGATAAGGAAGATCATTCCACAACTTGGTCACAGCTGGAGTAAAACTTCTTGAATGCTGTGTAGTATTGAGCCTCATGATGGAGAAGGCCTGGCTATTAGAATTAACTGGCTGCCTAGTATTACGAGAAGGGTGGAATGTACGGGAAGATCTGAATGTAAAGGATGGTCAGAATTATAGAAAAAAAAAAAATCTTATGCAACATGCATAATGAACTAATTGAACGACAGTGCCAGAGATTAATTTCTAGAACAGGAATAAAAAAAATTAATAGACCGTAAGTTCCTGTCCAACAAATTAAGATGAGAATCAGCATCTGAAGACCAGACAGGAGAACAATACTCAAAACAAGGTAGAATGAAAGAATGGAAACACTTCTTCAGAATAGATTGATCACCGAAATTCTTAAAAGACTTTCTTAATAAGACAATTTTTCGTGAATTTATTATGCATCCCAGAGAATATTGTACAAAGAAGAAAAGATTAGTTTTACCATTACTTATCGATTCCCCTATAAGTTTTCCCCACCCAAAATCCACGATTCCCAGTGGGTGGCCCCCATTGCCGTAGGATATTTTAGGTTATATCTTATTAACTATTTATTTACGACGGAAATAAAGGTCCCTTTCAAAGAAAACAGGAGTTTTTCTATATAAAATTGCATCCTTTTATTAGTAGAGCTTTTTCCGTGCTTTACTCTATTAATACCACACACACACATACATACACACACACACACACATATATAT
>NC_090727.1:12419393-12434393 GCF_036898095.1 Palaemon carinicauda | reverse complement strand
AAACTATCGTACCATCTTATTATCTAGAATTTATATTTTCTCCACCAGGTTTTATGCTCTGAGAAATTCTATTGTCCTGCGCGACATCTTTTTACCTTCCATTTCCCCTTTTCCTCTCCCTTTTGCATTCATTTATTTGGCATATCCGAGAAAGAAAATTCTTGGTTTAAGACCATCTCAGAAATTCTAAGATTTATTCTTCTGAATCAAGAGACGGTAAACTTCTTAAACAACAAAGCCTGAAAAAATAAACTCGAACTTCAAAGGATTTCTGACAAAACACCAAATTATGGAGTTTTGTTAGTGTTCACAAAATAAGATTTTACAGCTATCAAATGTTTCCGCCTTTCTCCTATACTTAAACGTCATTAAGAACATTGTGCCCAATTAATTCATTATTACCTCCATTAAACGCTTGACTTCTGGATTTACGAAAATTCAACTGGCAATAACTGATTATATTTTGGAAAGCAAAGGAAAGAACAGACAGGATCTTTTGATTGGCGGATTACTCAACCTTTCACACACCCTTCACCATGTTAAGGGGGATTAGTTTTTCTCTCCTGTTGTTTGTTTATTTATTTTGTTACCAGGATTACGCAAACTTATATGAGTGAATTCTTGTGAAATATTCACCAAATGTGGATTTCGTCACGGGAATAATTGATCACATCTAAGACAAGATTCAAATGGTTGATAACTTTATAGTACCATATAAGTTGTACAACTCACGTCATATGATCACGTAATCAACTATGTCTACATTAGGTATGGTACGTCAATAGCATGACTTGATTTCAAATTTGAATATTCATAGTTTTCTTCAAGCATTTTAGTGCTGATTTCATATTCAATTGAATAAAAAGTATACAGTTTGCAGATTATGGTATTTGCACAGTAATTCTCCTTCAAGTATCTTAAAAAACATCCATGAAGTTGTTTAAAATTTGCATAGACGAAAATGTCCTAGGAGAAAAAGAAAGAAAGGCATAATTGCAGTCTCCCTCTCTTTAATTAAGTAATTAACCTTTCATAAAAACTGTAATAAAAGTTAATTCCCTTTCGCAGATACTCAAATTTCCCCTTATGTGCAGATACCCTTTGTTTACAATCATTAATAGCAGTATTGTATTAATGATCACTTTATTTAGACCAGCTGGTATTAAATTATCTTCTTTTATCGTTAGTTAGCCCCTGTTCATGTTGAGGAGTTTCAAGTATGCTCTCTCTCTCTCTCTCTCTCTCTCTCTCTCTCTCTCTCTCTCTCTCTCTCTCTCTCTCTCTCTCTCTCTCTCTCTCTCTCTCTCATCGCTTATTAATTCCTGTTCATGCTAGGGAGTTTTAAAAATAATCTCTCTCTTCTCTTTCTTCTTTGCATGCGTCTTTGAACAGTTATCTTGCTCTAGAACAAACCTTTCTAAATGAGTCGAATCCCAATCCACCGGCTACATCTCAATATCTCTTACAACAAATTTATAAAACTAAAAATTTTAATAAACCCTTCTCCATCCTCACCATCATCTCTAAAACTAGGGGCTCAAGTTGTCTTCATGAGTCTTCTTCAAGAATTTCTACCTGGCCCCTGTTGTTGTTGAAGATTGCCTGGCCCTTGTGACCAAACCCTTCTTCTTCACCAAATCCCACTTCAACCCTCAACCTCATCCTTCACCACTGTATCACTTTTCATGATTTCTTCCGCTTCCCTCAAGTGCAGCAGGATCCCCAAAAATCACACCAACATCTTAATTTCTGTTCGCTACACAATTTGATCCGTCTTTCTTCTTAATCCCATACTTCTGAGCCATGCATCGCAGCTAGTTTGATTATGGTTCGACATATCATCATTTTCAATTTCAATATGCTAACAATTAAAAGTAAAATATTCAATTCAAGAACCCAGAAGCACATAGGTAATTCGTAAACATATATCAAAGCATTCTTTTTTAACGATTGGGATATTTGTTATTGCTCCAACACCCAGCGGCCCATCTTTTACTCCCTCTCTCTCCTCACTCTGGTCCTCTATCCGGGCACACGCTCCACGTTCAACTTTTCCATTCCCTCTTTCCCCTCAACTACCTCTCTGTCCAAAGTTTTTCTTCTCCTTTCCTTCAATTTCAATGGTACTTATTTCTCCTTACATTCTTCCCTCTCTCTCTTTCCTTCTTTCCTACTTTTTTTTTTCTCTGAGCCTCCTAATTTCTCATGCGTCCTACAAATTTAATTCAACACTTTTTTGACAGTGAAAATTTTATCTCGACTCTTGACACCGATTTATTGCCTGTTATAAGTCGGCGTCGATCATCAAGGTAATGGTGACGCTAGATCTTAATAGCTAATGTGACTGTTAATTAATCTTTTGAAAGATCCCTTTCAAATCCCTCTATTTCATTGAATCAGTGATTTCAGGAGAGGAACTGACACACGTCTACGGTGTGCCTTTAGCAACATTTGGCGGTACAAAAGGCACTGCATTCTGCTTTTGTTTGCCATTCCTTCCCTTTGGCCCTTTTCCCTTGGCTGTCCAGCTTCTTATACTTTATTTTGATTAGTTTCTCTCATTTGGAAACAATTCTGTGAACAATTCAGGCGAGCGTTCAGAAATGTGACTCGCGGTTCTTGTAAAATTCCTTTACAATTACAATAAAAAAACATAGAAAATACATACAATTTCTATACAGTTCAGCAGAAAAGGATTGGTAAAAAGCATCAGATCTGGGACATATTGCTTTTCTTATATTGTGAGCTAAAAGAGTATGGAAGCATTTACAAACAATTTAATTCCTTATCACCCAACATCTTTAAGAAATCCTTTAAATAATCATCATCATCTCCTCCTACGCCTATTGACGAAAAGGGCTTTATTTAGATTTCGCCAGTCGACTCTATCTTGACCTTTTATATAAATACTTTTCCACTCATCATCTACTTCACGCTTCATAGCCCTCAACCATGTAGGCCTGGGTCTTCCAGCTCTTCGAGTGCCTTGTGGAGCCCAGTGAAGAGCATACCCAAAGAATCTCCATCTACCGCTCACCATGATCTCATCCACATATGGCATCCACATATGGCATTAAAGTAAACTCTCTTATAGTTTCGTTTATAATCCTGTCCTGTCATTTAACTCCCAATATTCTTCTGAGGGCTTTGTTCTCAAATCTATAAAATCTTTTTGCCATTTTCACCAGAACTCCTAACTCCCAATCATCGGGTTTTGCCTCCTCACGTCACATTCTACAAAATAATCTTGTAAGTATTCTGGGAGTCTCTTCATTTTCGGCAAGTATCATCTCCGCGGTTATTCTAGCGTATCCAGGGGCTTTCTATCACTTTAGTTTTTTTTATGATAGCTTCGACTTCAAACACACTGAATTCATTCATGGGTACATCAAGGCCATACCCAACTTCAGGTATATCAATCAAACTATTCCTCCCTTCATATCTCCTATTCATGACCTTACTAATGTGTTCTCTCCAACGTTGCTTTTCTTCATCTTCTGTGGCTATAACAGATCCATATCTCTTTTAAATGAATATAGGCTTCTTCTTCTTTGTCCCAGAAGATAATTCATTAATAATTAATTATATGAGCAATACTTACACCAAAGCCAGTCCCTGAAATCATAGCTTTGTCAGCCTCATCTACATTCCTGTCTAAATATTCTCTCCAGTCATTCCTGGCTTTTCTTTTGATTTCATCATCAATACCGGAATACTTAGCATGTTCTACCTTGCAATTTCCATTACTTCCTCAAAAACTTTCAACAATCTATTTCTGTCTCTCTCCTTTTTATAGTATCCCAAGTATCATTTGATATCCATAGTTTTCTCCTTATAACTCCATGTCCAAAAACTTCACTACCAACTGACTGACATATGTTCTTAATATCACAACATTCTTCATTAATTGTCTGCTCTTCGTCTTTTAAAGTCTCTCAACACTGCAAATCGATTCCTACATTCAATTGCAAAATTTCTCTGTGATCATCTTCTAGAAGCATAGTTGTATCAATCCTAGGTATTTTATCTACATTTCTGTTGGGTGTTTTCAGTTTTAATTTCAGTGTGCCAATGAGGAACTTGTGATCACTACCAATATCTGCACCTCTATAGCTTCCTACATTTCTCGGAGTCCTCCTCCTTTCTTCATTAATGGCAATGAGATCTATCTGATTTTTGTAATTTCCACATGGTGAAGTCCATGTATATTTGCGGATGTCCTTGTGCTGGAAAAGAGTACCTCCATTAACAAGATTGTTTGTAGAACAAAAACTTAGAAAGTGTGCCCCATTTTCATTTGCAACTTCGCTGACCTCAACACCCACCACATTCTCTATACCTTGATTATCCCTTTTTATTGTCTGTAGTCAAGAACAAATTCTAAATCTAAGCCATGTTGTCATATTCCGTTTACCTAGATCCGACTTGGCAGGGATCATCAAGAAACTGACAGCATAGGGATCCCATTTCCTTATGAAATGCCTTATTTTATTTCATTATTGTGAATCCGGTGACGTCAACAACAGGAAGAATGTACTAAATCAAGTTTTCTTTTTTTAAATTTTCTGAGTATGCATATATATATATATATATATAAATATATATATATATATATATATATATATATGTATATATATGTATATATACATATTTATATATATAGTATATATACATATTTATATATACAGTATATATATACATATTTATGTATATAGTATATATATATATATATATATATATATATATATATATATATATATATATATATATATATATATATAAAAGTTTCATTCCATGTCTAGTACAACCATTGGATAGTAGTGTCTGGGGAGGTCACAAAGACATTTGCTATATGGAGGCCATTTTACATGTCCCCTTTGAATTATCAGAAAGTACTCTGGGATGACGCTACTGTCCCCTATACCCTTCTTTATCCTTAATGCAATTGTAGACTTCTAATATCAACAGCGAAAAAAATCTATATAAATTTCAGCATTTTCTGGTCCCATTTAACTCTATTCAGGATATTTCGACATTCTGAGATCGGGGAGGCCATTCAGTGACGACCAGGCACAACTCAAGGAAAAAATAGTCTTTTTGGGCTCAAGCCATGGCGTCCTGATGGAAGGATCCTTTTTGGTAGCTTCCTTGGGTAATCACTACTA
Organism: Palaemon carinicauda; assembly: GCF_036898095.1. Classification (NCBI taxonomy): domain Eukaryota; kingdom Metazoa; phylum Arthropoda; class Malacostraca; order Decapoda; family Palaemonidae; genus Palaemon; species Palaemon carinicauda. The sequence continues at coordinate 12,429,228 of NC_090727.1, read as the reverse complement.
GGATTTTCCCAGAGAATTAAACCACAGGTTATCACAGAATTCTAACTTCTGGAGCGAGTATCCTAAAGGTTTCCCCTTAAGACATCGTGTAACAACAGGGGACACGCATGTATAGACGTGCCACATAGCTATCTGCACCCCATATAGAGTTAACGCTTCAATATGGCAGACAGGGAGTGGCTGGGAGCTGAGCCGCAGCCGATCTAGATGTGGCGATATCGGTACTCACGATGTAAACAGACGGACGCCATTGCTTTTGATGACGTCACGTCCGTCCTCATTCCTTTGCTAGTAGCTCGCTCGATTGGACGTATTTTTCCCTTTGTGCGACTTTATCTACTTGCATCCTCGCTATGTCTCAACCGTCAGCTTCACCTTCTTCTGGAAAGTTGAGTACAAAGGTTAAAGTATTGTTTAAATAAGCTCTGGCCTTAAAGTAAATCTTACTTTTCGAGATATTTGCATAATTGTGGCAGAGCTTTGCCAGACCGGTCAGCGCCATTTTATGACGCTGCTGTTGCTTGCATGCCTTATTTAGTTAGCCGCAACAGCCTTACCGGTATATAAATTACTAATCAGCGCTATTAGTTATTTAGTCTTCATAGCTAGGAACTTTATATCGTGTTTTTGACGCATTAATTAGGGTCTTCGCTGACCCCATACCAGTAGGCTTTGATTAGCCCCTAGGCCAGTGAGCCTATACCAGTGTTAATGCATGATATCCCAGTGATCCTAGTGTTAGTTATGAAGATTTTGGCATTATTTTACAATACCATTGACAGTGATGCAAGTGTTTTTCGCCTTCAGGGACCATATAGGGGGTAGGTTATCTTGAGTGCCTTGCTAACCTAACCTTATGATAGGACCCCTATATGCTCTCTTCATCCCTAGCCCTAGGGCTTCCCTCTGGTAATCTTGTATCCTATTACATGTGATAGGACAAGACTCCTCAGAGTACTGTATCGCCTCCCCACCTAAGGGAATGACCCCTCCCTTAGTGTTGCGGACCTTAAAGGTAGGATCACCTCCTTTAAGCTGAATCGGTCCTGGACCTTTTCCTTGCGATACGTCTTCTCCCTTCCTTGATTAGGGTCTAACGACCCTAATCCAGGTTAGGTTGGGAGGGCTGGTTTATGTACCTTGCTGAAATATACGCGTGCACCGTTTTTCAGTTGGTCCACCTACTATAGGTTAGGGTGAGCATCTCCCTTCCTAGGTGGCCGCTCTGGTACATAACCCATCCTTTCTTATAAGAAGACCCTTTCCCCCCCAACCTATCTCTTGCCTAGCCTAACCTACCAGTAGGTTAGGCTTCATATGTCCCCTGTCCTACACTCCACCCTAGGCTGGAGTGCTGGACCCCGTGGTGCTCCCAGTGTTGTCCGCTCTGATACATAGTCCCTCCATAGTGCTATGGAGTCAGTTATCATTTGGTCGACACGAAGAGTCTCCACCCCTTCTTTGGGTACACCCTGTCCTCTCTTGGACTGCCTTAGCCCCGGCCATTGCGGCTCCTGCTTAGGATGATAGATTCACCTCTATCATGGTGGTACCTTTTCCAGAGGTGTCTTGACTAGGCTAGTACAGCCTTGCCATCCCACCTCCATCTTTGGTGCTTGTCCCTTGCCGCCTCTACCCCGGCTTTACCGCCACTACGGGTGACTTCCTTATCCTTGCCGCCTTCCCCCGAGTACCGGGGGATCGCCGCCAGCCGCCGGCTTACCGCCGTGGCCTCTCCATTCCCTCATAGCCTCGGCACACTGCCGACCCCTCCCGGAGTGCCGGCACTAGCTGCCGGCCCCCGGCCCCGGCTATGCTCCTTTATCCTTACCCCTGTCACCCTCCGACTGCCTCCGGCTGCCGGAACCGCCGCTCCTTGCCGGCGGCCGCCGCTACCGGCTGCCGCCACCCTGGCTTCTTTTGACCATAGAATGATCATTCTTGAATGCCAGAAACTCTGCTCGAGCGGCTTCCGGCGTGCCGGGGGTATGCCGGACCAGTCCGGAGGCGGCAAGATGCCTTGCACCCCTTCTCTCAGCTATCTTTACTAGCGATAGCTCCTAAAAACCGCACCTAGACGGCTTGTTAACGCAGACAAATTGGTACGGAATCGTACATTTTGTTCAGTTTTCACTCTGTCTTCTTGCGTGTTTCATCTTTCCAGCACGCTACGTGTAATTGGCACGTCTGGTTGCCGGAACCTTACTAGGATCTCATGATCCCCAGACTTTCTTGATAAGATTTCAAGCCTAGTCTATATGGTAATTCTAAATGGAATTCCCATTATCAAGACACCTTCCATGGAGGCCTACGGCCACCTGGGACTGTCTGATGCTACGGCAACCAGCCGGGCGGGTTACACGAGGCATGCGTCTGTCTCCTTTCACCCACCCTTCTGTGCATCACAATTAACTTATGTTAATATTAACTTGTTAATAATTAACTTTATATACGAGCCATATTATGACTATAATACTCATCGTCTCCTTCTTTTACAGGAGGAGTACATCAAGTGTGACCACGACTTCTGCGCGGTCCGTCGGCCACACTTTTATGGACACACGGCGTGTAGGACACACGCCCCTTGTGCTCACAAGAGAGGGGATCTCAAGTACTGGGGCCCCACCACCTGTTCGGTCTGCCAAGAATGCCTACAGAAAGCATTCTATGACCCTCCCTCAGCGGAGATTCGGGACACTGCTCGGGACAACCTACGCAAGTGGGTACGTGGCTTTCAAAAGAACGCCACTGGACCATACCTAGCCACAGAAGAAATGAGGTCTTTGCTGTTCCCAAAGGCCTCACCAGACTCAGTGGTCCCAGTTGAACAGATCCCCGTCGTCCAGATCACAGTGGAACCTGATACTGTCATGGCTCAGTCCATGAGTGATTGTCACCTGGATTCAGAACATGATGAACACATGTCAGAGATCTCGGAGGACACCGAGAAAACCCTTATGGCCCAGGGTGAAGGGGAGGATGATGAAGAAGAGGACCGGGTAGTATATACCGAGTCCGATAAGGAGGATGCCCCTCCCTCCATTCCCCCTCCTACTCCTACACCGACGGAAGTGTCTCTCCCGTCTACGTCCTCCACCACGACTCCTCTACCTACGGCACAGGATATGATTCGGCTCATTGAATCCGTGATGGAGCAGAAGCTCCAAGAAACTCACAAGATCATTCGGTCGATGGGAGGTTCCAAGGAATCTCGCAAAATCTCCATCAAGGACCTCCCCGCATGCTCGAGCAACAATCCGTGGCGGTTCGCCGAGCATATGGTCATCGCTGATGACAAGATCTTCGTCAGCGATAAGATCGGTTCCATACCCCTGGAAGAAGTGGAGTTCTTCCCCCGCTTTGAGGCGTATCCGGACTGTTACGTCCGTCTACGTTCAGAACCATCCTCAAAGGAAGAGACCGAACCGAAGGAGAAAATAGTGTTCGATCTCTCGAAGGCCCAGGCTATGCTTGCCAAAGCGCTTAAGAGCAGAGGCTTTACCTGCTCTGGACTTCCGGCTCTGAGCAAGAAGTACCCCACCTACGTTGCGCCCGATGAAGTGATGCTACCCTTCACGGAAAAGGCCTTCGCTGCCTGCCTTAAGGCTGTAGAGGAAGGGAAATCCTGCCCTGCATTGGAGGAATGCAGACCTTTCTCCGCAGCCACCCCGCCCGACACCAAACACTGGAAGGATGTGCAACACACCTTCGTGGTGGGCAAACTAGATCCTGACGTTGCTGGACGTCAGTTTAATGAGGACCTCCCCAAGCTAAACGAACACCTCCTTCGTAGGGAACAGGAAACGAAGGAGAGGCTGGCAGCATCTCTCACTCTCCAGGTCCAGATGGACGTAATGGCTGGTGACACCAGAGTCCCTGACCATTACATGGTCCTTGCCAAATCTCACATGGCAACCTTAGTCAAGGATCTGTACCATTTCATGCGAGCTCGTAGAGCCTGCAGAGAATTCGTGTTCTCCAGTGCCACTGTCAGACACGAACCCCAGAAACTGATTGCCTCCAACATCTGGGGCAAGTACCTCTTCCCGTCTGATCTAGTGAAAGAGATCACAGACAAGGCCGCATCTGAGAACAGGAACCTTCTCAACAAATGGGGCATGTCTAGGAAGAGAAAGCCCTCTCAGGATGACAGTCCTCAGCCTAAGAGGAAGCAGTCGAAGCATAGACCCCAGCAACGTCAGCACAGACGCCAGTTTCCGGCACCCGCTACTCCCCAAGTGGTCGCTCAGCCGCCACAGACCTTTCAGTTGGTCCCACAGCCGGTTTTGCCCTCATCACCGGCCTTCAACCCCACCTTCGAGCAGCACTCCACTACCTTTCGTCCCAAAGGTAGAAGCTCAGGCAGGGGTTCCGGCAGAGATTCCTCTCGCCGGCCCTCCAGAGGCAGAGGAGGACAGGGAGCTAGCGGCCGAGGCAGCAAGTCCTCGGGACCACAGAAGCAATGAAGTGCTTCCGGTGGGAGGAAGACTCCGCCACTTCCAGGATCGCTGGACCTTCGACTCCTGGGCACACAGCATCATCAAGAAAGGTCTGGGCTGGAGCTGGGCGCAACCACCCCCAACCTTCCAGCAATTCTTCCAACCTTCAACCCCCCTCTTGGAAGAATATGTGCTAGACCTCTTGAACAAGAAGGTGATAAGAAGGGTGAAGTCCACAAGGTTCCAAGGGAGACTGTTTTGTGTTCCCAAGAAAGACTCAGACAGACTCAGAGTCATTCTGGACTTATCCCCCCTCAACGTATTCATATCGAACGACAAGTTCAAGATGCTGACTCTCCAACAGATCAGAACCCTCCTGCCTCGAGGGTCTTTCACGGTCTCGATAGACCTGGCGGACGCACACTGGCACATACCAATGAACCATCACGCTTCCTCCTACCTAGGATTCCGACTCCAACGGAAAAGCTATGCCTTCCGGGCCATGCCCTTCGGACTCAACGTGGCCCCTCGGATATTCACAAAGCTAGCGGACGCAGTAGTACAACAGCTCCGCATCCGAAACGTCCAGGTGATGGCCTACCTCGACGACTGGCTAGTGTGGGAGCCCTCGCCCGAGGATTGTATAGAATCCTGCAGAAAAGTTACCCAGTTTCTCGAACACCTGGGATTCCAGATAAACGCGAAAAAGTCTCGCCTATCTCCAGCTCAGAAGTTCCAATGGTTAGGCATCCACTGGAATCTTCAGTCACACTGCCTTTCCATTCCAGCAAAGAAAAGGAAGGAAATAGCAGGGTCCGTCAAGCGACTGTTAAAATCCAAACGGATCTCGAGACGCCAGCAGGAACAAGTTCTAGGCTCTCTACAGTTCGCCTCGATCACAAACCCAGTGCTTCGTGCACAGCTAAAGGATGCAGCGGGAGTCTGGAGACATTCCGCATCCGTCGCTCGAAGAGACCTCAAGAGACGGCTCCCAAGCAGACTTCGACTTCTTCTAAAGCCGTGGTCAGAAGCGAGGGCCCTAAAAAGGTCCCTTCCTCTCCAACACCCACCTCCATCTCTCAACATCCATACGGACGCTTCATTGGAGGGTTGGGGAGGTCACTCCCACCAACAACAGGCTCAAGGCACTTGGTCTCCCCTATTCAAGACGTTTCACATCAACATCTTGGAGGCCATGGCGGTTCTTCTGACGCTGAAGAAACTCTCCCCGCCCCCGTCGGTACACATTCGCCTGACCCTGGACAGCTCTGTGGTAGTGCGTTGTCTCAATCGCCAGGGCTCAAGATCGCCCAAGATAAATCAGGTGCTCCTGACAATCTTCCGTCTGGCAGAAAGGAAGAAATGGCACCTGTCTGCAGTTCACCTACAAGGATTCCGCAACGTGACAGCGGATGCTCTATCTCGGACAAACCCGATAGAGTCGGAATGGTCTCTAGACGCAAGATCATTCTCCTTCATCTCTCACAGAGTCCCAGAACTCCAGATCGACCTCTTCGCAACGAGCGACAACCATCAACTTCCTCGATATGTAGCCCCGTACGAGGACCCCAAAGCGGAAGCGGTGGACGCCATGACCTTGGATTGGAACAGATGGGCCAAGATTTACCTGTTCCCTCCCACCAATCTTCTGCTGAAAGTCCTCTCCAAATTGAGAACCTTCAAAGGGACAGCAGCTCTAGTGGCTCCCAAGTGGCCCCGCAGCAACTGGTACCCCTTGATCCTGGAGATGCAGCCAACGCTGATCCCCCTCCCGGACCCAGTTCTCTCCCAGCAAATACAGAAGTCGACTGTCTTCGCTTCATCATCGAAAATCAAGGACCTTCATCTCATGATTTTCTCACCCTAGCCGCTAAGAAAAGGTTTGGGATTTCGAAGAAGAGTCTAGACTTCCTCGAGGAATACAAGACCGAATCCACGAGAAGGCAATACGAATCGTCTTGGAGGAAATGGGTCTCCTTCGTCAAGGCAAAGAACCCCTCGAAAATCACCATAGATTTTTGCATGTCCTTCTTCATTCACCTTCATGGACAAGGCTTGGCAGCCAACACGATTTCTACTTGCAAATCGGCCTTGACCAGACCTTTGTCATACGCCTTCCAAATAGATCTGTCTAGTGACATCTTCAACAAACTACCGAAGGCCTGTGCCCGTTTACGACCGGCACCCCCTCCGAGACCAATCACTTGGTCTCTAGACAAAGTTCTCCACTTCGCCTCCAACTTGGACAATGATTCATGCCCTCTTAAGGACCTGACTCAGAAAGTTATATTTCTCTTCGCTCTAGCTTCGGGAGCCCGAGTCAGCGAAATAGTGGCACTATCTAGAGAAGAGGGACATATCGTTTTCAATGATTCAGGAGACCTCTCCCTCTTCCCTGATCCGACGTTTCTCGCAAAGAACGAATTACCTACCAAACGATGGGGCCCGTGGAGGATATGCCCCTTGAAGGAAGATGCCTCTCTATGTCCAGTAGAGAGCCTTAAGGTCTATCTTCATAGAACTTCAAACTTTGGTGGAGGCTAACTCTTCAAAGGAGAAACATCGGGCAGCAACCTGTCACTAAAACAATTGAGAGCAAAAATCACCTACTTCATTCGCAGAGCGGATCCAGACAGTACACCCGCTGGTCATGATCCTAGGAAAGTCGCTTCGTCTCTGAATTTCTTTCAGAGTATGGATTTCGAAAGCCTCAAGAACTATACAGGCTGGAAATCCTCGCGTGTTTTCTTTAAACATTATGCGAAACAAGTGCACGAAGTGAAACATTTTGTGGTAGCCGCAGGTAGTGTTATGAAACCTGCTCTGAACTCTGCTTAGAACAGTGAGTTATTAGGGACTCTAACTCGTCGGGTGCCTATGTTGACCCTCAAGTGATACGTAGTGAAGCAGAAACCACCTTGTGTTTTCTTTAACTGTTCTTACCTCAGGTGAAATGTCATAGTAGATTACCACATGAGTGCTACATGCCACGTGCATGACGTGTGTTACATAAAGACTAACGTTCCGTAGAACGAGTGCCTACTAATACTTGATTCTTCCCTTTCAGACTCAAGAGCACGCCTTTATGACTATGTACATTTTTATCAATGTAAATGTTTTTTACTATTTATTGCATGACATGTATTGATTTACCTGCAATTATATAATAAAATGTCTATTTTATTACTTGTGCGTCTCCCTTGCTCCTTTTTTACTATGAAATATACTATTTGTCATAGTTTTATTACCCTTTATTCCTGGTTAAGGAAAATGCCAGGATTTACTCCGGGCATTTATTTATATAGAGCAAGTAAGTCTCCTTAGCGAATACTTACTCAATTATGAAGATGAGTCAACTCCATACACGAAGTGTTCAACCACCACTTCTTCAAGTTTGTTTCGACGCGAATACCAAATCGCTCTGACTTATCTTATGGATCTCATTGTTCCTTCAGCCTATATGAATAGCCTTCCCATGACCACTTTGATCTTAGCATAGCCCGTGGGGACTTCCATGCCAGGGGGGCAGGAAGGCAACTGCCTCACGGTAGCTCTAGTATAGACCACTATGCTTTCGGCTCAATATTTTAGCACTCACTTATAAAGGGAAAAAGTCTACCACGATACACTAATTCTCTGGTACTCTTCCATCAGGACGCCATGGCTTGAGCCCAAAAAACGGATTTTGAGCGAAGCGAAAAATCTATTTTTGGGTGAGATAGCCATGGCGTCCTGATGGACCCACCCTGTCTGTTATCAGGTCCCGCCCTGCGCCGCTGTATCATGGTGATGAGCGAGCTCCAGACTTTCGGAATGAGGACGGACGTGACGTCATCAAAAGCAATGGCGTCCGTCTGTTTACATCGCGAGTACCGATATCGCCACATCTAGATCGGCTGCGGCTCAGCTCCCAGCCACTCCCTGTCCGCCATATTGAAGCGTTATTATTATTATTATTATTACTATCCAAGCTACAACCCTAGTTGGAAAAGCAAGATGCTATAAGCCCAGGGGCTCCAACAGGGAAAAATAGCCCAGTGAGGAAAGGAAATAAGGAAATAAATAAATGAAGAGAACAAATTAACAATAAATCATTCTAAAAACAGTAACAACGTCAAAACAGACATGTCATATATAAACTATTATATGGGGTGCAGATAGCCATGTGGCACGTCTATACATGCGTGTCCCCTGTTGTTACACGATGTCTTAAGGGGAAACCTTTAGGATACTTGCTCCAGAAGTTAGAATTCTGTGATAACCTGTGGTTTAATTCTCTGGGAAAATCCTAGTAGTGATTACCCAAGGAAGCTACCAAAAAGGATCCTTCCATCAGGACGCCATGGCTATCTCACCCAAAAATAGATTTTTCGCTTCGCTCAAAATCCGTTTATCGGGGTGTTAGAAAATACTTCTATCAACCTGACTTTTATTCATAGAAACTTTATTTGCTGAAGTTGTCTCAAAAACAAAGTGATATGTATATATCTTTTTTTTTTTAATAATAATGCCAGCTGTTGTGCTTCATTTAATACCGCAATCCGATTTTCAAGATATTTTAAGCTAATAACAATTAAAGTGTCTTTTTATAGGATTCATGGAACCATGTAGGAGAGATATCTTATCCAATAGGCTCCTAGAGTAACTCCATAACCATAAACCTAAACAGGTTGAGGTTATAAGTAAAGTTCCGTCATATAATCTGTTGCATCGTTTTGAAGATTTTATTTCTGTCAAGGAAGCTAATTTAGTACCTCGTGATATATAAAGTTTTATTGGAGACGAAAATCTCCTTCTTTACTCTGAAAAAAATGTCTTCCAAACTGAATATCCAACTTCAGTTTTTTCATGAAGAGTTTCGTTTTGGTAGTGTGTGAGGAACTGTCATTTTTGGCGATCGTAAAATGAAAAAGAAGCATTAATATAACGCTGCTGTTAAGATTTTTTATTACAGATAAATTTGGTAGTTTTCCTTAGAAGGGGAACGATACTGAGGCACTGAAAAAGGCAGGAAAAAATTTTTATCATGATTTTTCCCAACTATGGTTGTAATTTGGCTGATGATGATGATAATAATATTAATATTAATAATAATAATAATAATAATAATAATAATAATAATAATAATATTATTAATAATAATGATAATAATTATAAAAGGAAAACATCATAGTAAAAGTCACATTCGTCACTTCAGTCACTCCCAAAAGGAAAAGTCAAGACCAATAAGATATTCCAATATTCACACTATACTAATTTGGACCTGTTCTATATGCTATTGCATTACCTTTAAGAAATTCAATTATGTTCACAGAATTTGGACCATATGACCAAGTACTGGGGCAAAGGAGAGGTGGTACTAAGTGCCAACGCGCTACTGGGGGAAAATATCCGCT
>NC_090727.1:12409796-12411393 GCF_036898095.1 Palaemon carinicauda | reverse complement strand
CCAGTGACCATACCACTCTGCCACGAAGAAAGATAAAAGTCAATAACAATTCCTCTATACATATACCTGTCAAATTCAGGTTTTCTGTACTTAGAATTGAAATCAACCCATCTTCACCATCGTAGCTAATTGGTAGGTTTGGGACTTGGCATCCGATTAATGATGAATCCCCGCCGGTACGATATCATAGTCTTTGGGCGGTTCCGCCTTGGGCTCTGATCCCGAGGTCATTAAGAGAATCCAGACTTTAATGTATTAACATATATGGCCTATTTGAAATATGAAAGAAACACGTTTAAATGTGCAAAAAATTATCATATATATATATATATATATATATATATATATATATATATATATATATATATATGTGTGTGTTTATGTATATATATATACAGTATATATATATATATATATATATATATATATATATATATATATATGTGTGTGTATATATATATATATATATATATATAATTCAATATATTTCAGATTGTCTGTAATGCAATAGTATCAAAATTAAGGTGAAATTTGTCAAAATGCACCGCATTACTTTTTTGGGGGTTGAGTTAAACTTTTACCTTAAAATTAAAGTAATAAAGTATTTCAGACTCCTAATGACAAATATAAATGTATATTTCCATTTCCATTTGTCAAATGTTGCAGTTTTCCTGCATTGCAGTAATGTTGCATCTGGTTCATATGCAGGATAGGATATTAACAAACAAATGGACGGTTGGGCACGCAGAGAAAATAAGCTGAGAAGGCTTATAAGGTTTCCATACGACCAATTTAGCCTCTGTCTCAGGTTTTATGGCTGACAACGGCAGCTCCCATTCCTCGCTTTCTGGTGAACAGTCGCTCCTGTGTCTCCATCCTGGAACCCTTTCCCTCAGAACTTCAAGTTTTATACGCGAGCCACCTTTCCCATTATTGTCTTATACATTCAGATCTCTCGCAGCCAAATGCTGGTATAAGTTTCAGTCTTCTAGAGCATTTTACCTCTCACGGTTCTGCTGTCTACGTGTTTGACAGTAACTGATCTATAAAGAAATCGTTTTTTGTTTTACCTTTGTATGAAATATTAACTATTATCACAAGATTGTTGTTCCTAAGATATTATAGGCATATCTAATGTCATTATGATATATAACCAAGAATAGAACATGAAAGTAAATGCATTATAGAATATCCGATACCAAAGATAAATCAACTAACGAGCAAGGAATACATTTCAGAGTAAGATAAGAATGTGTCTTGATTATATCTCTCTTATCCGATTCCTGTAACTTTTACGAAAGTCAGCTGTTTTGGAAATTGCATTTGGGCTGCTGGAGACATCGAGTGTATCGTATCTCCCAATATCTCTCTCAGTCTCGGATGCTGCTGCAGGACTTTATATCTGATGCTCATCCCGGTGGCCTTCTTCTCTTTCTTTGCTCTGCATTACACATAACAGGGAGATGTGATCAGAAGCGAACAGAGAGAGAGAGAGAGAGAGAGAGAGAGAGAGAGAGAGAGAGAGAGAGAGAGAGAGAGAGAGAGAGAGAGAGAGAGAGAGAGCATCTCTCCCATAAAATCCAACTTTTTTCATTAT
>NC_090727.1:12397296-12404796 GCF_036898095.1 Palaemon carinicauda | reverse complement strand
TATTTTAAGTTGCTTATGTTTATTTAAGGGAAGTTCTCTATTTGTTAGTATATTGTTAATATACAAATTAATTATTCTATGTGTTTCCTTGGTGCCTATAGTTTTTACCAGTGTTTTTGGTGTCTCCTTGATAAAATTTAGTTCATGGCGACCGTGACAGGACAGTTGCATGTTAGGTAATTAAGAGGCTCTCAAAATTAGGTTGCACTAGTTTAGCTGTAGCTCACTCCCACGGGTTTTCTATTAACGATCTTTGTTGTTGGTGATTTTTTGTCAAGTAATATATAATGTCAAATTTAGAATTGCTTATTACTCAGAGAAAGGTTATTCGTAAGAAAGTAACTGATGCCTTTAATAAATTGGGGTCCTATGCAAATTTTACTGCATCCCGGAAAATATCGTTAAAGTGTCTCCTGTTAAGTTACCAGAAGGGATTGTTAGACTTGGATTCTAAAATTCAAAATTTAAAGTTCGAGGATAGCGCAGTTACAGAACTCGAATTAGAAGAGGAATGTTTGGGTTTTATTGATTATTTAGAGAAGATAGAGAGATGTTTGCCTTTACTTGAAGTTTCTCCTTCCCGTAGTGTCACGGACACAGCTCTTAGTTTACTAAAGCAGCCAACAGCGCCCCTCCCAAAATTTAGTAGCAAGGAAAATGAGAATCTCTTACAGTTTTTTGTAGAATTTGAGGCTACTACTGGTGTTTATAAATATCCCGATAGGGATTTGTTACTTTTGCTTAAACAGCAAGTTGAAGGTCGGGCTAAGGTTTTGCTGAATTCTCTTGAAGCAGATAAACAGAGTTACCAAGATGCTAAATCTCTCTTGATTAAAGCTTTTGGTTCGGAAGAAGTTAGGAAGTCTTCCACCGTTAAGACACTAACAGAGTTGAAACTAAATCCAGGTGATGACCCATTTAATTATGTTTCTAGGTTAAGGAATCTATGTGAGTCTACTAAGGTTTTGCAAATGTCCTCTGATGATTTTTTGACTTATTTTGCTTGGCTAGGTTTGAATGATGAATTTAGAAAAGTTAATGCAAATTACTAATAAGACTTCTCCTTCAATTACGGAAATTATGGATAACTTTTTTGTAGCTTGCGAGAGGTATGAAAACTTGAGAAAAGTGTCGTATGTTACGCCTTCAAAGCATTCCTTATCATGCAATGGTAGTGCTGAAAATGCTGATAGTTTTGCTAGTTTGGCAGTTAAAGTGCATTCTCCTAAGAATAAAGTCCTACCTAGTAGTTCGTCATGTTCTAAGGTTCATGGTAAGGATTTCAATCATGTACTATATAAATGTACTAAATTTCCTACTCCACAGTCAAAAGTAGATAAATTGAAGTATTTTAAAGGCTGTTTGAAATGTGCTAGTTTTTCGCATCCCACTGCTAAATGTAATTTTAGGTTTAAACAAAAATGTTTTAAATGTTTTGGCTGGCATTTTTCTTTTGTGTAACAAAGATAATTTATCTGATTGTAAGAAAAGTGAAGAAGCTATAGCAAGCACAGAAACTAATAATGGGGTTACAGTGTTCTCAAATTTCGTTAGTGACTCTGTTCTTCCTACTTTCACTTTTGGCATTGTTGGACAAGAGCGCTTGTATAGGGGTATAAAAGACAGTGGGTCTGAAAGTACTTTTGTTTCACAGAAATTAGCTGATACTTATGACTTTGAAACTATCAGAAATAATGTTAATCTTACAATTCATGGTTTCAATGGTGTTAAAACTTATCGGAGCAAGGTAGTTCAGGTGCCTATTACACTAGGAAATGGTCGTTATAAGATTCCAGCCATGGTTATTCCTGAAATAAAGATTAAGTTGAATTTGCCGATGCTCGGCACGGCAGTGAAGGGTTTTTTAGATAAAGGGTTTTCATTTGCTGATGTGGGTCTTCATTCAAATATCCAGGAAGTAAAGGATATTGAATTTCTGCTTGGTTCTGATGCTGCTTATTGTATTCCAAGTAAAGACGTCCTGTTTGGAAAGGGTACTCTGTCAGTATATGTAGATTCCCCAATGGGCGTTATGTTGGTAGGCAATGTTCAAAGATTGATCGATAATATAGATTTTTTGCCATGTCATTCGATGTCTGTTAGTGCTAGTATTCCTAGTCCACCTAGTGTGGAGTCTTTTGTAAGTGTCCACACTCACTCGTTATTTGTTGCAGATTCTATCATACCTACTTTGGATGATGAGGTTCATGACCTTCACTATGATACTTTGAAAGTTAGTAGTAATTTTTCGGTTTTGAATGACAAGGGAAAGCTTATGGAGAGTAAACTACAAAAGGCAACAAATGAAATATTGGAGCTTGAATGCCCTAAATTCATTAATTATGACCAAACTATTTATGAGGAAGAGACTGTAGAACTGAATAAGCAGTTAGTTGATTATACTTTTAATAATATATCTAGAGAAGTCGATGGTAGGATTAGAGTTCCCTTACTTTGGAATGGTGAGGTATCACACTTGCTTTCGAAAAATGAACATTTAGCAGAGGTAATTTTGAAGTCCAATTTTAGGAAGCTTAAAAATAATGTGGGTTATTTACATTTAATGGATCAGACTATTAAGGATCAAATAGCAGCTGGTATAATAAAACCTATTCATGATCTTGAACAATATAAAGCCCTGCACCCAGATTATGCTTTTCTTCCTCACATGGGAATTTTTAAGCCTGAGAGGGAGACGACTAAGTGTCGTGTAGTCTTTTTATCAAATTTGAGAGAATGAGAAAAATAAGAAACTAAGCCTCTCTCTCAACCAGTGTATGCATTCAGGTCCCACATTGAACCAAAACCTATCCTCTGCTTTTCTTCATTCAAGGTTTGGTCAGAAATTGCTTACCTATGACTTGAAAAAAGCATTCAATATGCTTTCATTAAGTGAATCTGATCAGTCAAAATTGCTGTTTCTTTGGTATAAAAATGTTAAAGCTGGGGACTTTTCTGTTGTTGCTTATCGCAATGTGAGGCTGAGTTTTGGGTTGCGTTGTAGCCCGTTTTTGTTAATGCTTTCTTTATATTATATTTTAGTTTTTAAGGAAGAAAAGGATAAAGATTTGTCAGAATAACATTTAATGTATACCTTGCTGTATATGGATAATGGTGCAATTACCATGGAAACTGGAGAGTCTTTAGAATGGGCTTATAATGAGCTGCCTCGCATTTTTACTCCGTACAAATTCGAGGTTCAGCAGATTATCACCAATGATAATTCCTTACAAATTAAGATAGATGAAGACATGAAAACTCAGATCCCTGAAACTACAAAGTTGTTTGGTCTTGCATGGGACAGAGTAAGAGATGAAATATTTACAAAGCCTATTTGCCTTGATGGCAAGGCCGCCACTAAACGTGCTGTTTTAGGAACAATTGCTTCTCAATTTGACATATATGGCTTTAACATGCCTGTTTTAAACAGAAGCCGTTTGTTTATGCACAGGCTTCAGTGCAATAAAAACCTTGGTTGGGATGCATTGTTGCCATTAGAGCTTCAACGTGAATGGGGAAATATATGTAAACAAGCTAATGCTTCGCCTCCCATTAAGATAGATAGATATGTCGGACCAAGGAATGGTACTTATAAGCTTATGGCTTATACTGATGCTAGTCATGACTTATATGGTACAATAATTTTTTTGCAGCACGTTGAATCTGGTAAGGTGAGTTTTGTTCAAGCTAAGAACCGTATGATTAACACTCAGCTGAAGAATAAGTCAATTCCTTCATTAGAGTTAAATGCCATTGTTTTGGGTGTCGAAACTCTCGTGGAACTGCAAAGAGATATCTCTGGACCTTCTTGCCTGAAACCTGTTAACATAGTAGAAATGGTTCTCTATGCTGATTCTCTTTGTGCCCTACACTGGCTTAATTCTTCCTCCCAGAAACTGGATAAAATGCAAAGGTGTTCAACTTTCGTAATGAATAGAATTGGTAATATCCAAAAGTTGTGTCAACGATTTCCAATAAGATTCTGTTTCATTTCAGGGAAAGAGAATCCGGCCGACTGTGTTACTAGATGCCTCTCACATAAGCAGTTGTATAAAACTAATTTTCTCGTCGGTCCAGGCAAGAAGTTAGATGACCTCCCAGGTGGGGAACAGGACATGACTTTTATTATTCCAAATCCCATGACAGTCACAGACTCTGGGTACCTCTCCAAGTTGAATGCACCTTTAGGGGCAGAACTTTCTCAAACTACTTTTTCTTCTTTAACAGGTTCTCCTGAATATGTTATTGATCCCTGCAATTATTCCAACTTTCGTAAGTTGATTCTGATTTATCGAAGAATACTAGTAGGCATAAGAAACTGGAAGTCAAAGGCAGGTATATGTTCTCAAACCTCATCTGATCCCAACCCTAATTTCTTTGCAGAAGCTAGTAAGAGAGTTGTTATAACAGAGCAAAGGAAGTGGTTTCCAGAGATCTTTGCTTACTTTCAGAATAAGAATAGTTTTAATCTGAAGACCATTCCTAACCTCATTGCTCAGCTCAATATATTCATGGATGAAAATGGTATGCTTAGGGTTAAAAGCAAATTTAAGAAATGGTTTAGCAATAATGGTTTTCCTATTTTACTGCCGAGAGATAGTGTTTTGACGAAGCTAATTATTTTGGATTTTCATTTCAATCTGTTTTATGCAGGATGTTATTCAGTTCTAGCTGAAATACGACTACAATTTCATATCCCTAGGCATTTTTCGACCATCAAAAAAGCATTAAAACAATGTGTGCATTGTAGGTGTTTTTGTAATAGAACTTTCAAACTTAGTCAGAATTCATATAGGGAATTCAGGTCTAATTTGCCATCCAAGCTATTTGCTAATGTTTTCATTGATCATATGGGTCCTTTCCATGTTAGGAAGAATAATGAAACTCAAAAAGTGTGGTTATTATGCATTACATGTACTTTGAGTAGGGCAGTGAATCTTAAAATTTGCAAGGATCTTGGTGTAAAAGAATTCTTGCGATCTTTCCAGCTGCATTGTTTTGATTATGGAATCCCTGAATTATGCGTCAGTGATATGGGGACACATCTTGTAGCTGTGGCTAATGTGATGCAGAACCTTTTAAGTGATCATGCTAGTCAGTTATATTTTGAAGAAAACTATATTCGCCCTATACAGTTTCAGCAATATTTTAAAGGATGCAGTAAGCTTGGATCTCTTGTTGAAGTTTGTGTCAAGCAGGTTAAAAGATTGTTGTTTGGAAGTATAAAAAATCTTGTTTTATCTTATGATGACTTTGAATTCATTGTTTGTCACACTGTTCACCTTGTTAATAGGAGACCTATAGCCTTTAAGGAATCCCTTAGAGAAGAAGATTTAGACTTTGTACCTGAACCAATTACACATGAACAGTTAGTTAAGGGCTAAGAACTGACTTCCATGAACCTCCTTCCAGAATTACAGGGTATACCACATGAGGATCCTGACTGGCAACCTTGTGTAAATCCCCAACAGGTTAAAGATGAGTATATGAAATTAAGGAAAGTCAGAAATAATCTGTTATCAAAATATCATAACGAGTTTTTGGGTACACTGATTGACCAAGCTGTTGATAAAAAGGATAGATACCGACCTATTACACAGAGGGGTATTAAAATTGGGGATATTGTCCTACTGAAAGAGGTGTACACAAAACCTAACAATTATCCTATGGGTTTGGTGAAAGAATTGCAATGTAACAGTATCGGTGAAGTTACAGGAGCATCGATACAAAAGGGTTCTACTAGGGAAGTTGTTAAGAGATGCAATTTTTTGTACTAAAAAAAAAAATTGCATCGCTGGTGGTGGACTAAAAGAAATTAAATTTTAGTATATTATTAACGTCTTTCATATGTTAAGACATGAGATATGTAAATTGGTTAATTTATATTAATTACCTTTCCCTTATGTAATTACCCTTGACCCACTTTTAAATAGACTCTTTTACCTGTTACCCGTTGTTATCGGGAAAAAATGTTTACTTCGGGACTGACTTAGTTAGCCGAAGCAGTCTGGCAACGAATTGTCTCCGACTCGGAAGCCACACTCTCGTAGGAGATTTTAACCTTGTGCTTTTATCACTAGGACTTGGATGGATAAGATTTTCTCCTACTTTTAAAAGCCCTATGTACCAGCCATGATCGTGGTGTAGATTGATCCTTGGGAGTGACCTACCATGTTGAACAAGTGCCGGGATTTGATGAAGTTCTACAACGCTCGTCCTCGTCGTGTCAAGAGGCTTGATCAAGAGCCAGAACATAACCTCTTAATATTTCCATTTGCCGCTCTGGAATTAATTACAGGTAAGGGTCAACTAGAGAGTGGGTCTCAAGTCAAGCCCTTTGTAAATTCCAGCTTAGGAAAGTTATTTCTTAAGTAAGGCCTTGCATGTCTTTAATATATATGTAATCATCTATGAGCCAAATTTAAGTGTCTTGTGTCTTGGCATGTATCCAGGTTAACGTTAGCAATTTTTTATCCTTTAGGGAGTATCCAGTCAACATTATTCCATTGTTCTAGGTTAGCCAATAGCCATTTTATGTCAAATTGATTAAATGTGTAATTGACTGGTAAGCCAGGAATGATAGGCCATTTTCATAACCTTTAGTTCTGCTTGTTAATTTTAATTGATGACCTATCGAAATTTACAGGTGATTACCGAACTGAATGGCGACATATGTGTTATACCCACTACTTCGCATCTAGCTGTAATTACTTCAGGACCTCGGGCAGTTATTGAGAGCCTCTAATAGTTTATTTTAAGTTGCTTATGTTTATTTAAGGGAAGTTCTCTATTTGTTAGTATATTGTTAATATACAAATTAATTATTCTATGTGTTTCCTTGGTGCCTATAGTTTTTACCAGTGTTTTTGGTGTCTCCTTGATAAAATCTAGTTCAATTGTATAGGTTTACTTTCAAATCCTCTTACCCGGCGATACATTTGCTAATGATGCTTTGGGAAAATCCAGGAAATACGTATTCAGTATTTTGGAGAATAATACATTCAAAACCTCTTTCACTTCCATACCATAAGTAAAACACGGAAGGGACTCAATGGTTTTCCAGAAATGATAGTGTAAGAGAAATAACCAAATAATTCTCTGCCCAAAAATTTATATTTTCAGTACGGAAACAGTTCATATCTTTATTATAGCGAATATTTATAAAATAGGGGATCTATAAATACAAACAAAAATAAATATAGTTAATATCTGGCTCAGGTACAACTGACCTTTAGTTATATTGAATATAACAAACGATCTATGTAATTAGTCAAACGGTGATTACATTTCTTGGAATTAAGTGATAAATACTATAAAAAGTATAATCTTTTGTAACTTTCTATCTATAGAGCATAAATGAAAAATTTTCTAATGTCGGAACATAAAAATACATCCAGAAGTTCAGTAGTTCGGCTCTTAACTTCGCAAAAAGATATTGAAGGGTAATTTTGTAAATTTATTCTTTTTAACGTATTCCAAAAACAAACCGATATCCCAACA
>NC_090727.1:12389796-12392296 GCF_036898095.1 Palaemon carinicauda | reverse complement strand
ATTAAACCTGCATAAATATTGTCACTTAATTCACCTGAACATAAAAACTATGATGGAAAATTGAATTTAATTTTGCGACTCAGCTGGATAAATTCTTCACATGGGTTTGGTATGGCCACAGGTGTGAACGATAATACCTCACTTTTATAAACCAACGAAAGCTCTACTGTAAATCTAGTGAAAAGCGTCGTTATCTGAAACTTACTTGGTGCCATCTTTCCAGCATTCTTTGCCTGGGATCTTATTTTTTTCAGCCATTTTACATCACTTTTGTACCATCTTTTTTGGGCGGGGCTAAAATCTACATACCATCAGAGATATTTTTCTGTGCCTCAGCATGGCCTATCATTTATAGATATGAATTTCTATTTTGTTGCATTATATTGAAGTATGACTGAAATTTTTCATGATGTGTAAGCAAAATATCTTTAAATCGCTGGAAAATATTTGGAAAAGCTAATAGTAAGTAGTCCGTGGTTACAATGCATCGGAGCAAACTTCAATTATTTGTACCCAAATTCAATTGATGATGAACCTAACAGAAGGGTTCAAACTGTACTCGAAAATGAACAAAAACTTTTATGTGCTAAACAAAAACTAGTGCTTGCTTTGTATCTGATGTCAAAAAATAAATATAATATTAGGAAAGCTATCGTCATTTCACCTTTAAAAAAATATTCCCTTTGGTTCACTTCTACCCTTATGATGTTTAGACCGGACCAGATTTCTACCTTTACCAAGCGATTTAAAGATAAAGCATATAGAAATAGTCAAGAGGATGAGCAGCTTACTGTAGTAGCCAAAACATTTATCGTAATTTCCTTGTCAATTTTTATAAGGTTATTCTGAGTCCTTTTAACATATCAGCGACTGCCTGCGAACGGGAAAGTTTTGTTTTTGATCTGATTTATATATATATATATATATATATATATATATATATATATATATATATATATATATATATATATATATATATATATGTATAACATATAATATATACTATATATTATATATATTATATATGAATATACATAAATAAATATATATAGATATATAACACACACACATATATATATATATATATATATATATATATATATATATATATATATAAATTTATATAAATAAACACACACAATTTACATATCCATACATATATATATATATATATATATATATATATATGGTAGTATACGCAACCCGTCAAATATGACAGCTAAATATTTAGATGAGCAGACACTAGCCCCCCCCCACCCCCTTTCACCAAGGAATGACTGCTCTATATCCCCTCGCCCAATAGACGGGAGAGCTTAGTGTGACCAAATAAAATATATATATATATATATATATATATATATATATATATATATATATATATATACATATATAATTATATATATATATATATATATATATATATATATATATATTCACATATATACATATATATATATATATATATATATATATATATATATATATATATATATGTATATATATATATATACTGCAGGAAGGTTGGGGCATCTGGAACGCCGTAGATTTAATATAAATAGGATGGAGAAAAGCCAGCGTAGCATCATACATTTATTTTCCGAATTTTCGAGACTTTGGGTCTCATCATCAGGGCTGTAAAATATACAAAATATACAAGTTAAAAAAGACTCAGTATTAATGTTAATATAAATAGAACAACGTAAAAGTTAAATCATTTAAAAAATTGAACTAATAAAAAATATATATATAAAATTAAAAAGTGAAGATTGCTCAAGTTTGTACCTATCTCTATGGAGCTAAAAAAACTGAGTGACGTTTTCTAGTTTGGAAAGAAGGACGTCAACTATGTTATATATAGAACTGTGGAAGAAGTCTGACCATTTAATGAAGGCACAAGCTGTTTGATTGTCAACGACTCTAAAACAGAGAGAGAATAGTCATTGGGCGCTTGGGTGACAATGCGAAAATCCTTTATGAAAATGATGTTTTACATTTATTATAATGTTCTCGTATGTTAAAAAATTCTTTGGTTTTCAAAGTACATCCCGTACGGTGACTGACTCCGAGATGAGAATCGATTCTGACTTTGAGCAATCTCTTGGTGGCTCCCACGTATTTCCCGATCTTACATTTCGGGCAAGTAAAGCAATATACCACCAAAGATCGCATCAAAGCCGGAAGTTTATCTTTGTGGGAGAACAAAGAACCCAGAGTTTTAGGATTTTTTTCTATCAACTTAAGGTTCACAGCCGGAAAAGTTTTCTGAACGACTTTCTGTATTTGCACCTTAAATGCGTTAGACTGAATTAAAGGTATAGAGGCATACATTAATAATTTAGGCACGTTCGGTACAAGTTGACGTGGTTGAAATTTATCATTTAAAAAGTTATTGACATATTTCAAGAGTAAGGCTGGAGGATACGAATTGTTTTTAAAAAACTGAAGTAAAAACTGGATTTCGCTATGGAAGTTATGCCAGTTGGAAGATAACGTATAAGCA
>NC_090727.1:12379796-12382296 GCF_036898095.1 Palaemon carinicauda | reverse complement strand
TACTCAAGGAGGCAATTCAGAATGAGAATAATCGATATTACATCCCAAGTTACGCTGTAAGGCCTGTCACTTATAACTTATAAAGTCCATAAAAAGTATTAATTATTCATATCAAAGTTATTCTTTAGAATTTGTTGCAATTAAAGCAAAATTTACTGAAGGCTCATTACAAAGAAGCTGAAGGTTGTCCAAGTGGAAAGCATGATCCTGTCATAATGGAATATCGATGCCAGCTACTCTTATACTGTCCTCTACATCAATGCCTCGAACAAACCATCACATCACATCCTGTAACCAGTCTCAACAACAATATATAAGATATAATCGACTTCTTGATAACTTATATTTCATTTGAACAGAAAATCCGTTGAAAGGTAATTCACGTTGTACAGGAATTTCTTATTTCTACAAAGATCACTGAAAACTTCTCATATATTATGAATTGTACTTTTTTGGGGGAGAGGCGATAACTTCAAGTTTTTCTCATAGTTAGGTTACCCGAAAGAAAAATTTACTCTCATTTCCTTCTACTTCTAAAGGTTGGCATTAATCTTGTGCACTAAAAGTTTTTTTTTTTTTTTTTTTTTTTTTTTTACCTAAATGACCTATTCAAATCTTTTGACAATTCGGAAGGCTGAACAGATCAGGACTCGCCCATCAATAACAACTATCATATTATGATGGTATACATATTAGTCCTTACTTTTAAGAAAGATACGTCCCATTTAGCAAAATCTCGGACCATTTAAAACGAACACTCCAAATGTATCAAATCACATACATATTGCAACTTATTTACAATAACTACAAGTAAGTAATCATCCAAAACACCTCAAGTTAATGGTAAATGTTGGGATCTAAAATTGTATTTTAATTGCAGCCATTTCCCAAATATTTTGCACCTGTTGCCACCTTACATTAAAGGTGCCTCCCACAAAGTAGGAGTAAATATTGATATAACATCCGTTCACAAAGAGGATTTGGGCGTTAGGTAATATTCCTATCATTAGCCTACCTTTAGTAGAAAATAACTGCTTATAATAAAGATATTTAAGCTTCACTCATCAATGGATGCAGGTATTAATGTAACATTGAAGTGCTAAAATACTGTATAAATGTCCTTCTTCAACATTTACCTAAATAAGTGAAAAATAATACATCTAGTTATACAGCCCAACGACGAAAATTTAGTGCATTAGGTGTGAGTGAAGCTATCACAGAACGAAGCATCATTGATCAGAAATTTTTTTTGCAATAACTTTATTCAATCGACTGTGATGCCTTATAACTCGGTGAAAATTGCACCCGATCCGTAAAGTTTTAGCTAAGAGCTTCTGTAACCTTAACTCTTTCGCAGCTGGTGTTTTACCACCTTTGTACCTCTTATTTCGAATCGGAATGAATGCATCCAGCAATTACTTTTGATAGCGAGGGAGGAAAAAGGGTTATCACGTCAAGATGAAGACATACTTATTGGGTAGTTATCTGCACTTACTTTTCAATCTCTTTAGTATTTTGATTTACCCTTATAACATTATGCACTGAATTTCAGTTACCAGTTACGTAAGAGGCTATCCCATATTTCACAAAATATGACTACGTTGAGAAATGACGTTAAAAATTAAAAGGTAAAAAGTGAAAGTATTATTGATGTTGACATTTGGGAGTTTAACTAAACTTCTTTTCAAAGTTCCACAAAAGAGAAATTTACTTTATGGCCTCATCTCTTGATAAATCTTTTTGAAGAGGGGGATTCCCCCATTTCCTTTGAAGACGTTTCTTCAACCACAAGGTTACATTTGACTTCATTTATTTTGAGTATCGCGTAACTCTCTGTTTCTAGTCTTTATTTTAGTACACTTGACGAATTAAACATTTTTAAAGAAGTTGCGATTGAATCCTAATGGTATGCACAGGAGAAATGGTTCTCAGATATAGTTAGATGTTTCCAAATCCTTTCTTCTTCAAATTCCCCAATCACATCTGCCAAAAAGAAATCTTTGATTTCATCACAAAGGAAACATAACTGTTTTCAAATTGAACTCACCCGCATTTGACAGAAGTTGTCTTTCGATTTGTTGAGATTTCAAAATGAAATGAAAAGTTAAGGACAGTTCTGTTTGTCTTTATCCATAAAGAATATACTCCTTTAATTTGAACATTTACTTAACTTTGATAAAACAAATAGTTTGCTTGCAGATCCAGTATTAATCTCTGCAATAAGATAAGTATTAGGATCCTGGTTTGGTAAATGACTTTTTATTTAATATGATGGAGGACATTTTCCCATTTATTAATACAAATAAATTTTTCAGTTACCTTAGGGGAGTCCTGGTTAGAGCCTCTTGGGTTCTCTGTTCTTTTGTGTATTTGAGGTACCGGGGAATAACTGCTACTAAAATTCCCATTAAAATCATTATCGCTATTGAGGTCTTATATGCATACATAGCTCCTGTTATCGAGTTTCCATAATCACATTCATCTTCCCCTTTTTTCGTGT
>NC_090727.1:12364796-12374796 GCF_036898095.1 Palaemon carinicauda | reverse complement strand
TGCACCGGTCAAATGGAGTCCCAGGAGAGAGAGAGAGAGAGAGAGAGAGAGAGAGAGAGAGAGATCTGGTGTCAGAAGCTATCACCCAAATTAGCTTAATTTCGTTGGCACTTGGCCCACCCCATTGTGCTTACAGTACTCCTGACGTATATCACGATATGTATTTGGTGAATTATGTGAATATATTCAAGGCTGGAAATGTGTAGTTCGTTTCAGAATAATTTAATTTTGCTGCAAACTTTGGCTATGAAATTTGGGGCTCAGTTTATCCAAGCGGGTAATAAGTTTACATAAGCTCTTGTTCATATGCAGTTGGGAGAGAGAGAGAGAGAGAGAGAGAGAGAGAGAGAGAGAGACCTGACCTGACCTCAAAATAAGCGTCCATTAGAGAAGGTCATTGGTCTTCCCACCGAGTCATTTGTCTCTTTCACAGGAACAACTTGGAATTACTCAATGGAAGATGAGAAATCAGTTGGAAGCTGAATTTCTTCTGTCATTTGACACTTAAAAGTTTTAACTTATAAATGTAATGACAGAAAGTGACAAGACTTAAGTCTATGACACTACCCAAGACTAGAGAACAATGGTTTGATTTTGGAGTGTCCTTCTCCTAGAAGAGCTGCTTACCATAGCTAAAGTCTCTCTTCTGCCCTTACCAAGAGAAAAGTGGCCACTGAACAATTACAGTGCAGTAGTTAACCCCTTGGATGAAGAAGAACTGTTTGGTAATTTCACCGTTGCCAAGTGTGTGTGGACAGAAGAGAATGTGTGGAAAGAATAGGCCAGACTATTCGGTGTATGCGTAGGCAAAGAAAACGCAATCAGCGAGAAGGATCCAATGTAGTATTGTCTGGCCAGTCAAAAGACCCCTCAACTCTCTAGCGGTAGTATCTCAACTGGTGGCTGGGGCCCTGGCCAATTTACCTCTGTTTACTTGAACTTTAATAAGACAAAAAAATTCGAATCTGAATCATTAGCTTTATTTCAGTGTTTGATTTCAAGTTCTCTGCGAGAATTTTTGGGACGATGATGATGGCTCCGAAAGATCCAAAGGAAGCTGATCTTTCTTCGACCGCCGTCTTCAGTGAGAGATATGACGCTGTAGCCTCTGAATCCAAACAGCTTCAGTAGAGCGCAATACTAAAGACCAAATGATTTCCAGCTATCACTGGTATGTCTTCGGAGCAGACAAAACTGATTCTTCTGGTGTCTACAGCGAAATATCTAAAGCAGATTTAGCATCGAAATTAAATCGGCTTCAGCGGAGCCCATTTGGCGAAAGACTTATCGCTTCGAAGGGTCTTCAAGAATCATTGGTATGTCTTATGGAGAGTAAAAAAGAACGTGGATTCATAAGGGTCTTCAGTAAAACTTCAGAGTGGGGAAGTCAAAAAGGCTTCAGTGGAGCCCATTTGGCTGAAGACTATTTCAATTTTTTATTTATAAAGCAAATTAGGAAGAGGAATATATGAAGTATGAATCATGTCTTTAGTGAATATGAATAGTGACTTGGATGATTCTTGCCGTGTTGAAGCTGATTATAGTGTTATTTTAATTACATTTTTTTAAGTTATATTCTATTTTGAGCCTCTTTCATGCCTAGCCATTTCTCTCCTTTCTCTCCCTCTAAGCAGTCATCTTTACCCTTATCATTTCCTTCCTTTCCTTACCTTTCTTGCTCCTTCTCTTTCAATTCCAAGTAATTTTCCTGACAATAGTTCTCTTCTATTTCCTTACTATTCCTGATCCTTCTACTTTCCGTCATATTCCTTCTCACCCTATTAACCTTCTTCCTTTCCTTGATATTCCTGATTCTTCTCTTTTCTCTCATATTCCTTCTCACCCTATTAACTCTCAGCCCTGAAAGGAAGAGGCAGGCCATGAAACAGCAACCAAGGAAAGGAAGAGGCAGGCCGTGAAACAGCAACCAATGAAAAGAAGAGGCAGGCCGTGAAACTACAACCAAGAAAAGGAAGAGGCAGGCCGTGAAACAGCAACCAAGGAAAGGAAGAGGCAGGCCATGCTACAGCAACCATGGAAAGGAAGAGGCAGGCCATGCAACAGCAACCAAGGAAAGGAAGAGGCAGGCCATGCTACAGCAACCAAGGAAAGGTAGAGGCAGGCCATGCAACAGCAACCAAGGAAAGGAAGAGGCAGGCCATGCAACAGCAACCAAGGAAAGGTAGAGGCAGGCCATGCAACAGCCACCAAGGAAAGGAAGAGGCAGGCCATGCAACAGCCACCAAGGAAAGGAAGAGGCAGGCGATGCAACAGCAACCAAGGAAAGGTAGAGGCAGGCCATGCAACAGCCACCAAGGAAAGGAAGAGGCAGGCCGTGCAACAGCAACCTAGGAAAGGAAGAGGCAGGCCATGCAACAGCAACCAAGGAAAGGAAGAGGCAGGCCATGCAACAGCAACCAAGGAAAGGAAGAGGCAGGCCATGCAACAGCAACCAAGGAAAGGAAGAGGCAGGCCGTGAAACAGCAACCAAGGAAAGGAAGAGGCAGGCCATGCTACAGCAACCAAGGAAAGGAAGAGGCAGGCCGTGAAACAGCAACCAAGGAAAGGAAGAGGCAGGCCATGCAACAGCAACCAAGGAAAGGAAGAGGCAGGCCATGCAACAGCAACCATGGAAAGGAAGAGGCAGGCCATGCAACAGTAACCAAGGAAAGGAAGAGGCAGGCCATGCAACAGCCACCAAGGAAAGGAAGAGGCAGGCCATGCAACAGCCACCAAGGAAAGGTAGAGGCAGGCCATGCAACAGCAACCAAGGAAAGGAAGAGGCAGGCCATGCAACAGCAACCATGGAAAGGAAGAGGCAGGCCATGCAACAGCAACCAAGGAAAGGAAGAGGCAGGCCATGCAACAGCAACCAAGGAAAGGTAAGAGGCAGGCCATGCAACAGCAACCAAGGAAAGGAGAGGCAGGCCATGCAACAGCAACCAAGGAAAGGAAGAGGCAGGCCATGCAACAGCAACCAAGGAAAGGAAGAGGCAGGCCATGCAACAGCAACCAAGGAAAGGAAGAGGCAGGCCATGCAACAGCCACCAAGGAAAGGTAGAGGCAGGCCATGCAACAGCAACCAAGGAAAGGAAGAGGCAGGCCATGCAACAGCCACCAAGGAAATGAAGAGGCAGGCCATGCAACAGCCACCAAGGAAAGGTAGAGGCAGGCCGTGCAACAGCCACCAAGGAAAGGAGAGGCAGGCCATGCAACAGCAACCAAGGAAAGGAAGAGGCAGGCCATGCAACAGCAACCAAGGAAAGGAAGAGGCAGGCCATGCAACAGCAACCAAGGAAAGGAAGAGGCAGGCCATGCAACAGCAACCAAGGAAAGGAAGAGGCAGGCCATGCAACAGCAACCAAGGAAAGGAAGAGGCAGGCCGTGCAACAGCAACCAAGGAAAGGAAGAGGCAGGCCATGCAACAGCAACCAAGGAAAGGAAGAGGCAGGCCATGCAAACATCGACCAAGGAAAGGAAGAGGCAGGCCATGCAACAGCCACCAAGGAAAGGAAGAGGCAGGCCATGCAACAGCCACCAAGGAAAGGTAGAGGCAGGCCATGCAACAGCCACCAAGGAAAGGTAGAGGCAGGCCATGCAACAGCCACCAAGGAAAGGAAGAGGCAGGCCATGCAACAGCCACCAAGGAAAGGAAGAGGCAGGCCATGCAACAGCAGCCAAGGAAAGGTAGAGGCAGGCCATGCAACAGCAACCAAGGAAAGGAAGAGGCAGGCCATGCAACAGCAACCAAGGAAAGAAGAGGTAGGCCATGCAACAGCAACCAAGGAAAGGAAGAGGCAGGCCATGCAACAGCAACCAAGGAAAGGAGAGGCAGGCCATGCAACAGCAACCAAGGAAAGGAAGAGGCAGGCCATGCAACAGCAACCAAGGAAAGGAAGAGGCAGGCCATGCAACAGCAACCAAGGAAAGGAAGAGGCAGGCCATGCAACAGCAACCATGGAAAGGAAGAGGCAGGCCATGCAACAGCAACCAAGGAAAGGAAGAGGCAGGCCATGCAACAGCAACCAAGGAAAGGAAGAGGCAGGCCATGCAACAGCAACCAAGGAAAGGAAGAGGCAGGCCATGCAACAGCAACCAAAGATAAACCTGATGTCGTCAGTCGGTGGTGCCAAGTGCGCATGCGCCGTCATCCTCTGTTTGTTTACATTTGGTGGGAAACTCCTCTTCTTGATTTATGTTTGTCTCGATGCTTCTTGTTAGTTATGCATCTCTCTCTCTCTCTCTCTCTCTCTCTCTCTCTCTCTAGACACTGCTAATGGGACGTGCTAGGCCTCAACAAATACGGGAAACTTTGTAAGTAAAACTCGAATCTAATTAACTCTTTCTGACGCTCTCTCTCTCTCTCTCACGTTATTTTTCTTATTTACTCTTTCTTTTTCCTGTTATCCATCCATCCTTTTAAACTCTCTTTTAATGTATTATGTCTTTTTTCCCATTTTGACTAATTCAGTTAATTCCTTCCGTCTTATAATCACCATTTCTAATTATCTTTTATTGTCGAGGGGTAAAACTGACCGATAAACTCTACGGGTATTGAACGCCACGTTTAACTCCTTTGTCTCCAATTGCGACTTTTAGCAATTAATGGGTCTCTCATGCTTCTATATATATATATATATATATATATCATGCTTTTATATAGTCAAAACAATGAAAACAAGAAGAAGAAGAACAGATCTTTCTTGTAGAGAACGGTGCCATGTCAACAACAGACACAGAGTCAATAGACAAAGTCTAGATCGCGAAATACTTTTCAGATTCCTCATGACGTCATCATCATTCCTTTCTTTCTTCCTCTGATTTCGTTTTGTTGTTTCGCCCCAAATCGACTTCGACTTCGACTAAGGAAATTAGCTGTCTTTTGCAGGAAATGAAGCCCTGGGAAATGTTTGTGTTTATATGTACAGAGAGAGAGGGGGGGGGGAGAGAATGGAAAGGATAAGTAACTGACTCCCAATTTACATATTGCTCAAGTCTCTCTCTCTCTCTCTCTCTCTCTCTCTCTCTCTCTCAGATTAATAATCCTTGTCACAGCATCTTCCTTCATCTCCCGACATCTCTAGACCAGCATCCGAGAGTTTGAATTACAGCTGATAAGTTTACTATTTCACACAATACTTAACCTTCTCTATATTATTGTTGAAGGATAAGAGCTTCCATTATTCTTGTCATTAGATTTAGCAGCGACAATGACTCCACAACGCCTTAGACGTCGTTTGACATCTGAGCAATTGTGAAGATGCATTGGGAGGCTGCAATCTGGGTCTTACCATCATGTTGAGATTGGACTTCAAGTCAGTCAAAGCGTTGTTAACAGAACGTGGAATCTGCATCTATCATTTGGTCGACTACACAACGACAAGAAATGACCTCCTGAAGGTTTAATAATCAACTTACTGGAAGAAGAAAGTCACCTTGGGGGTACTTGAAAGGTGAAAGTCCTATAGTCCTGTGCATATATAACTGCAAAAGCGCTGCAAAATATTTCAACATTTTCATATGCAAAAACGAAAATGAAAACCTAAATTTATTTTCAACAAAATATCTTCAATGCTGGAAACTGGATTGTAGAATCATAGGCTGGGCTGTTATTGGCCAATCGGGTTCCAACCACATATGTTGAAGAGAAAAAGTTCTTGACATCAACTGGGTGTTTACAGCAAATTTTAATCTTATAAAGTTGGAGAAATTTCCTCAAGTATAAAAAAAAAAAGATGAACTTGGAAAGAAATTATTTTAGAGGTGATAGCAGCTGTGATATTAGAGTCTGTCTGTGGCTCTAGAGGCTTCAAAGAAACAGGTAATTCATATTCTTCAAATAATGCCTCGGTTGTGAGTGTATCCTGTAACAGACTATATATAAGCATCTCCATACTGCCTGTGTCTCCTCCAAGAGAGACTGTGATGGGATCCCACTAACTGTGTATCACAGGCAGGAACGTTTGAATTGGGCACCTGATCATCTCGCTTTGGACACACAACGTTTGGATTTCAGGACTCTTCACTGATGAGTCCAGATATTGTCTGGACTTCTCTGACAGGAGGCAACGGGTGTTGCGGAGAGAACAGGGATAGTTAAAGGATGCCAACATCAGTGACATTAGAAGAGGCAGCATGAAGGACGTTCTCTCTAGGGATAACATCCTTGAAGTGTTCGAAAGATCTTACTCTGGTCCCGTTGATTCTTGCTTCATTTTAATGGATGATAACGCTTATCTCAAATAGTGGTAGGGTGTTGAATCCCTTCCTAGATAAGGAGACAATTATCTATATGGAATGACCTGCTCGTTTGCCATACTTAGATCCTATTGAACATGTGTGGAACATGTTGCAGGTTGCCATATCCGGTCATGTAGTACAGGACACGTCTCTTGAAGAGCTTTGAAATGGCCTCGTGGAAGAATGGAATAACATTCCCATTGCAAAGCATCCGCTGATTGAAGAGTTGGATGAGGACGGGTGGGGGGGGGGGGAGACTGGGCGCACCCTTGCCCCCCCCCCCCTTTCTGAGGTTTCCCGTTTTCTATTTTCAAAGGAGACTAATATAGTTTTAGATACTGATTCCCTCTCTCTTCTCATCTCTTGTTTCCGTCCTTCCTCTTCTTCCTATTATCTTTTCCTTCTGTTTCTCCCCTGGAAAGCAGTCCTCCCTTCTCTTTGTGCCTCTCTATCACTCCATCACCCTTCCATCTATCCCTGAATCCTGCCAGGATGTCTTAATGTCTAGAAGCTACCAAGTACAACATCCCTCAAATGACAACCCACATTGTTCAACATAATTCAATCATCAAAATGTGTGTTTTATGAGGAAGAATTCTCTGGGAAAAGAGGGAGATAATTGGCCAAACCTTTTACCTGCCTTCCATAGAGAGAGAGAGAGAGAGAGAGAGAGAGAGAGAGAGAGAGAGAGCGCACCTTGGTATCAGGTTTAAGAATAAAGGTAATTTTAACACAAAATCTCTTACACGTATGAATACAGGTATTGTCATGACTATAGATTGTACCTTTCCCGTAGGATTCCCATTCCAGAATTCCCAAATGCAACCCTCGCTGGCGCTCATTCACTTTTCCCGTCCAATTAACAGAACCAATTTTCCCCATTTTTATCCTTTGATCTTTTTCTATGGGAAAAATCTCCTCCAATTACCATTAAGAGATTTACTTTTTAATTTCCCTTTGAAGATTCCATAAAACTAGTGCTTTAATTCAGCCTATATTCATCACCAGATTCAGTTGAGATTCGTCTCCTACTTCAGCCTATCATAAGAATATACAGATAATATTCATCTTTAAATTCATCTGATCATCACTGAATTCATCCACTATTCATCCCCAAATTCAGCTAAATTCTCTCATTCTCCCAAATTCATCCCCAACTAAGCCAGAGGACCCAGCTGTTCCTCCCATTCATCCTGACAGGAGCTGAATGAGATGAATGTTGAGGTATGTCAGTTGTGAATATAGATTTACTAAAGGGAAGAGATGAAAAGCTAGAAAGGCAGAAGGAGAATTGCAGAAGTTAAGAAAGAAAATATATTTAAAGGGTATCAATAAGACCTGTTTATTATTCTATTGACTTTGATAGAGCTTATTAGAGGAATGTCTTTTGGAATCTCAAACAGACAATCTAGAGAACCTTTTTTTCTTTAAGAGTATGTTGGACAGTCTCCATGTGGTTAGATGTAAACATAAGGGTTTGTCTTATAAGATTGGTTCTGTAGGGTAAACATTTTGGATACTCCGACAACAGAGGCCACAGCATTGTAGACCATTCTCTTTAAGGCCAACAAAGACCACCAATGTCATTCTGTTGTTCATTGTTGATGACCAATTAATGGGGAATAGGGGGAAGGTGTACAAATCTAGATTCAATAAGTACTATAACTAGACATCCTCTCTCCATGCTAAAGGATCTAGAAATGATGAAGAAAAGAAACTCCCCCATCTTCATGGCCCCATTTGGACGTCCCAATCTCTTTCCAATCCTACCGAATCAAGGCTCCTGATTCAGAGCAAGATCAATATGTAAGAGAGGGAATATCTCTGGCCCTATTTGCTCCCTGGTGGAGGAGGGGACCTGGCCCTGGTCATTAGGGAATAGAGTGTATTCTATTGTTAGGAACACTCCTATGCTCAAGGCTGAGCGATAGCCTTTCACCGGTGAGACTGAAAGGAGCTATTCCTTTTGAAGGTAAACGAGGAGATGCACTATTGCTGAAATAGAGGCATAAGGGGAGAAATGCCCGTTCTACGACACCAACCACAGAAGATATTCTACTTGGCCTGGTAGACTATAGCTGAAGATTCCCAAAGGTATCCGGACATCACCTTCATAACATATTGCGAAAATCCTCTCTGTGCCAGAATTTGGATAACCTCCAGTCATGAAGAAGTATGAACTCAACAGCTTTGTAGTAGATGTTCATGTAAGGTCATTTGAGCACGCCGTGCCATGGAGGGAATTCTCTCAGGACTTCTGTCAGTAGCTGAAAAAGGTCCGGAAACCATTCCACATGATGCCATAGTGTCGCTAAGAGGATCATTGCTAGATTGGAGGATGATCTTGCCTTATTGAGCATCCTTCTCACCAGGCAAAGTGGGGGAAAGGCGTAAAAGTCAATGTTGACCCACCGTTGTTGGAATAAATTTTGCCATAGAGCCTGGGGATCCGAGACAGGGGAATAGTAAAGCGGGAGTCTGTTGTTCAGGGACGAACAGGTCCACTGTCGGAGAACCCCATAAAGTCAGGACTGTTTGCTACTAGACGATTCACAGACCACTCGGAGCCCACTATCCAAGTCGCTCTGCTCAGTTGTCTGCAAGCACATTCCTTTTGCCTGGAATGAAGTGAGCCGATAGAGACACCGATTTGTCTTCTGCCCATCTTAGCATCTCCACTGCAAAGGTGCTGCGAATATATGCTAAGATCTTTTGGACCTTGACCAGAGCCCAGAGGCTGTGTGATAAAGCAGATGGGCCCCACCCAACCCTTCTTTTGATGCATCTTGGCATCAATTCCCATGGGAGTACAAAAAGGTGGACTCTCGGTAAAGATTCTCATCTGTCACCCACCACTCTAGGTCCGTCCTCTGCTCTGACACCATGGGGACCAACGAATCTGGAGAGCCCTTGTGTTGAACCCCCCTTGAGCCCAAATGCCACGTAGGTGTGTGTATATATATATATATATATATATATGTATATATATATATATATATTTCTACACCTCAAATTTATACTGATCGTTTTGGCTTCTTAATGATAGCAGGTTAAAAAAACGAAGGACGGGGAGTGAGTGGAAGGGCAAAAAATCAGTTTTAGCAAACGACAATGTGATTGCTTGAAACTTATAGAATAAAATCAAACATTATTACTAGTATTATTACTTGCTATGCTGCAACCCTAGTTGGAAAAGCAGGATGCTATAACCACAAGGGTTCCAACAGGGAAAATAGCCCAGTGAGGAAAGGAAACAAGGAAAAATATATCTTAAAGAGTAACATCAAAACAAATATCTCCCATATAAACTATAAAAAACTTTAACAAAACAAGAGGAAGAGAAACGGGATAGAATAGTGTGCCCGAGTATACCCCCTAGCAGAGAACTCGAATCCAAGACACTATGGCACTACCCAAAACTAGAGAACAATGATTTGATTTTGGAGTGTCCTCCTACAAGAGTTGCTTACCATAGCTAAAGAGTCTCTTTTACCCTTACCAAGAGGAAAGTGGCCACTGAACAATTACAGTGGAGTAGTTAACCCCTTGAGAGATGATGACATTTTTTGTAATCCAGTGCTGTCAGGTGTATAAATAAAGAGGAAAATATGTAAAGAACAGGCCAGACTATTCGGTGATTGAGTAGGCAAAGGGAAAATGAACCGTAACCAGAGAGAAGGATCTAATGCAGTATAGTAGGGCGAGGCAATTTTGGACACTTTTTTTAGAAACCTTTGTAAAAAATCTATATTAATAATTT
>NC_090727.1:12329796-12357296 GCF_036898095.1 Palaemon carinicauda | reverse complement strand
ATTTAAAGGAGTGTATAAGGAGACTTGAAAACCAGGTCGTCAAAAAAAATAGAGGTAATAAAAAGAAAATCGAAAGACTTAAAAAGGAGCTTCTACATCATCATAATCAGAAAAAAAGAGAATGGAAGGGAGGAGAAGGAGAAAAAGGAGGAGGCTGGAATGGAGAAGCAGGAGAAGGAAAGTGAAAAGGAGGAGAAGAAGAGGAAGAAGAAAAAGAAAATCAAAAGACTTGAAAAAGAGCTTCTACATCATCATAATCAGAAAGAGAAGGAGAATGGAAGGGAGGAGAAGGAGAAGAAGAAGGAGGATGGAATGGAGAAGCAGAAGAAGGAAAGTGAAAAGGAGGAGAAGAAGAAGAAGAAGAAAAAGAAAATCGAAAGGCTTGAAAAAGAGCTTCTACATCATCATAATCAGAAAGAGAAGGAGAATGGAAGGGAGGAGAAGGAGAAGAAGGAGGAGGCTGGAATGGAGAAGCAGGAGAAGGAAAGTGAAAAGGAGGAGAAGAAGAAGAAGAAGAAAAAGAAAATCGAAAGGCTTGAAAAAGAGCTTCTACATCATTATAATCAGAAAGAGAAGGAGAATGGAAGGGAGGAGAAGGAGAAGAAGGAGGAGGATGGAATGGAGAAGCAGGAGAAGGAAAATGAAAAGGAGGAGAAGAAGAAGAAGAAGAAAAATAAAATCGAAAGGCTTGAAAAAGAGCTTCTACATCATCATAATCAGAAAGAGAAGGAGAATGGAAGGGAGGAGAAGGAGAAGAAGGAGGAGGATGGAATGGAGAAGCAGGAGAAGGAAAATGAAAAGGAGGAGAAGAAGAAGAAGAAGAAAAATAAAATCGAAAGGCTTGAAAAAGAGCTTCTACATCATCATAATCAGAAAGAGAAGGAGAATGGAAGGGAGGAGAAGGAGAAGAAGGAGGAGGATGGAATGGAGAAGCAGGAGAAGGAAAATGAAAAGGAGGAGAAGAAGAAGAAGAAGAAAAATAAAATCGAAAGGCTTGAAAAAGAGCTTCTACATCATCATAATCAGAAAGAGAAGGAGAATGGAAGGGAGGAGAAGGAGAAGAAGGAGGAGGATGGAATGGAGAAGCAGGAGAAGGAAAATGAAAAGGAGGAGAAGAAGAAGAAGAAGAAAAATAAAATCGAAAGGCTTGAAAAAGAGCTTCTACATCATCATAATCAGAAAGAGAAGGAGAATGGAAGAGAGGAGAAGGAGAAAAAGGAGGAAGCTGGAATGGCGAAGCAGGAGAAGGAAAGTGAAAAAGAGGAGAAGAAAAAAAATAATGAAAAAATCAGAGGCAAGAAGAGGAAAAGAAGATAATTACCCCAAATCGTGAAGAAGAACTAAACAAGAAAATAGAAGAATTGAAGAGAGAAAAGAAGCATTTAAAGGACTGTATAAGGAGATTTAAAAACAAGATCGTCAGAAGAAATATAGAGAATAAAAAGAAAATGGAAAGACTTGAAAAGGAGCTTCTACGAAAACGAGAAATCAACGCTAGTTTGATAGGACTTTATGGAAAGAAGGAAAATAAGATGACCAAGAATAGCAAGGATCAGAAGGAGAAGAAGAATGGAAAGGAGGAAAAACAGAATACCAATAATCAGAGGAATAAGGAGGAGAAGGGGAAGAGAAAAAATAAAGAAAAATTAAACAAGGAGAAGGAAGAGAATAGAAAAAGCGAGAGGCTAAAAAAGGATAGACAACAACTGATGGAAAAGATAAACAATTCGGAGAGTATTGACAAAACATCAAAAATCTCTCCAAAAGACAGAGCAGGGCAACCACTCAATGGAACCTTCATTGAACAAGAAATCGTTGATCATATAAACAATGGCACTCCCTCATGGGATAGAGAAAATTACCCAATTCCTAGGTAGCGTAAATGTGACTTGGTTATGGTGGTCCATCACAATAACCCCGTTTAAAGTTCGATTGTGGCAAGTGCTACTTGGGACACTTTCTCAATCAAATTCTTAGACCCTTGGTTGGATTTGATTACATTGAATATTTAATCTGCCCTGTATGTATTAGAATAAGTTTTGATACACAAAGGTGGGAAGAGTATCTGAAAGATAGGAAGGAAAGGGAGGAGGAGTATCACAAAAAGAATGAAAGGAGTCAGGAGGAAGAGCAGGCGAAGAAGACAACTGACCCTAATCGTCAAAAGGAACAAGAGGAGACAATAGCAAGATTGAATATAGAAATTAAGCGTTTAGGTTTTCGTATAGAGATTCTTCACGAAAGGGTGGTCAAAGGCTTTAGAAACACTAGCAAAGAAGTCAAAAGGCTTCAAAAGGAGCTCCGACGAGAAGATAAAATCAACGCTCGTTTGGTGGGGCTTTATGGAAAGGATGAGGAGACCTCACATTCATCACTTGATTCTTCCTCCTCACATTCATCACCTGGTTCTTCCTCCTCACAGTCACCACTTTATTCTTCCTCCTCACGTTCATCACTAGATTTTTCCTTCTCAAATTCATCACTAAATTCTTCCTCCTCACATTCATCACTTGGTTGTTCTTCCTCACATTCATCACTTGGTTGTTCTTCCTCACATTCATCACTTGGTTGTTCTTCCTCACATTCATCACTTGAATTCCCCCTCTTCTTAAATCCACCAGAATCCTCCCCTTTCTTAAAGGCACTCTTCTCAAAAAAAACACCATAATCCTCCCCTTTCTTAAATCTACCCTTCTCACAACTAACAACTAGATATTGAAGATATGCTTCGGAAGAATTATGAAGAATGCGATGAAAAGGACGACAACCCGGGATTCTGCAAAATTGTCATGCTAGAGAGGTATTTTGACAGGGAATCACTGTACCCGTTTCGCCATATGTGCCGTCTGTTGCATATAATACATACCACCGTGAAATTCCAATGGGAGTCCAGGGAGCGATACTTAGAAGGGTTACCAAAAGAAGACTCTGAAGAAAATAAATGGTTGATGCCCTCTTACAGATTAACACCTCCTAAATTTGAGTTCTTTGTAAAGGATGAATACCAGATAGAAAACCTGACACCACGGCAGGTCTATGAGGCAATGACTGAACTCTATAAACCGTGGAATTTGAAAAGGTACCATCGTATGACAAACAATTATCAATCCATGCTTAGAGAGCTTCTAGAACGTCTAGGAGTTGAAATACCTGAGGCAAACAGGCTTTTAAGATGGCAGCATATGTAAGGAGATTGTACTGAAAAGTCAGCATGAGGTTGCAAAAGAATATGTAATTTTCAATTTAAAATTAATTTTCTAATACTCACCTGCACAATCAACATTTGCCGATAGATCTTGTTACAGCAAGTTGCTTCCAATTTGATTTACTCTAACCCATTACGTAAGTATAATATACACACTAAGTCCCGAGTGAAAAACAATTATATCAGTTAATTTCAAAATGTTCATGTTAATTAATGATAAGAATTATCTAAGATTCCGTTAATTTAATGAGCTGGTAGGCCGACGTAGCATAGTAAAATTCTTATAATTGTCTATACATGTCATTTGCTAGTTATCCAACTACCATATTTGATTTGGTCGCCATCTGTTCTAACAAGAGCGATCTGCCGGCTCAATTTTCTGAGTCCAGAGCAATAGCATAACAATGTAAGGCGACCAAGGGCGCTCGGGACTTGTGTGGTATCCTTCCTGTAAACCTCACCACCAGGAATCACCACTTTTGATCTCTGCAGGTGTAGGAGAGACCTGAAACTGCTCTGATCATTGATAGTGGGGCAGGTGGGAGGGCATCTAATGTTGATTGTGCAGGTGAGTATTAGAAAATTAATTTTAAATTGAAAATTACATTTGTCTAATACTCAACTGTACAATCAACATTTGCCGATTCCCCACATTTAGCTGGATGGGGGAAAATGATCAGTTTGATGCTAGGAAGGTTGCCTGAATTGTAGCTTACCTTGATTGACTTGACGATGTGTCACAGCATAATTGTCAGTTCGTCAGTCAGTCGCCATGTCAGGGCCAAGTCCATTGGGAGCTACTGTCTAGGCATCCTCCGTGGTCGCTCTGTTGACGAAGCTACAGGCATAGTGGTCCTCTCCCAACTGTCTGGTCATGTTTCGGACACTTAGGACTTGTGAGAGAGGTCCTGTACTCAGCAATCTAGACCCTCCAAGGTGTCACTTCCGTTGAAGGGGTTCTATTGGTGGTACATGCGTCCTGCATTCAACAATCTAAGCCTTTCAAGGTGTCACTTCCATTGAAAGGGTTCAATAGTTGATGCTAGAGGACCTGAGCTTAACGATTCTGCCTCTCAAGGTGTCACTTCCATTAAGAGGGTTTAATCGTCAGTACATGTGAAGGTATGACGTAATAATTCCATCTCCCCAGCCAAGTTCAGCGAAGAGGAGAGGAAACGGTGATGACAGCAGTTAAGCAATGACTCCGCCCGCTGCCACAATGGGACCCAAGGAACAGACATTATTATATACTAATTCTACATCTTTTAAGTAAAATGATGAAAAAACCGAGTTAGACCTCCACGTCGCAGCCTTCAAAATAGAAGACATTGATATGTTGGTCCAAAAACATAGTGAAGTAGCCATACCCCTAATACTGTGGGCTCCTGATGCTCTCCCTTGAGTTGATGACGTGGGCGATGCCCCCGATGCACTCTTAATAACTTGTCTAAGAAGGAAGGCCATCGCATTCTTTGACAAGGTTTTGTTTGGTCACTTAGGAGAGACGAAAAGCGCCTAGGACGTGGCTGGATAGTCTTTGTCCTGTCTAGGTAGTAACGAAGAGCTCTTACTGGGCACAGAAGTCTCTCTTCATCATCTC
The DNA here is from genome assembly GCF_036898095.1 of Palaemon carinicauda. Classification (NCBI taxonomy): domain Eukaryota; kingdom Metazoa; phylum Arthropoda; class Malacostraca; order Decapoda; family Palaemonidae; genus Palaemon; species Palaemon carinicauda. The sequence goes on along the minus strand of NC_090727.1, from coordinate 12,352,491 downwards.
TACCCACTCTCTCTGAGAGGGATATCAGGACGAATTCCCGAGGACGTGGATTGTTGAATGACTCTGTTTTCGCTCTGAATTCTGGCAAATAATGCAAAACAAAGTCTCTTCCCCTCCAAGCCACCCCCGCTGAAAGTGCCTGCAATTCCCCAACTCTTTTTGCAGTTGCCAAGGCTACAAGGAAAAGTGCCTTCATGGACAAGTTTCGAAGATCTGCTGATGCTAGTGGTGTGGCGGAATGTTTAAAAAACAAGCCCCACACCCTGAATCACACCTACAGACAATTGTCTCAACAAAACAAACTTTCCCCTTACGTTATCTATACCAGACTCTTTAACAGAAGGTAAAAAAAAACTAAACATAACCTTAAAACTATATTTCCTTATATTCTAGAATATTTAACGAAAAACACCAGCAACCACACTTATAACTATAATAATCACTTAATACTAAAATAAACTGCAGTCAAAATCTCAAAATAACTAACAAAAACTTAAAACTAACAAAAAAAAAACCAACAAACAAAAACACTTTTAACATATAATATAGGTGTGTGGACACCTTCGTCCACACAAGGGCTAACAGTCCTTCCAAGCCCAACGCAACAACTCGGTTGCAACGCCACACTATGGCAACACTGACACTCAGTCAATACAAAATGTATTCATTGATTTAAGCCGTGAGCGTAATCATAATCATCATCATCATCATCATATTCATCATCAGCATACGTATTAACCAGGTACAAAAGAAATTCAAAGTCCGGTGATCAATAGGTCTTTCGTTTCAAAGAGCAGTCAAGTAGAAATCCTTTATAACAATCCAGGCCATCAACACTATCTTCAGTCAAAACAAAATGTTCTTAAAAGGAATAAGTAATTCCAAGGAGGAATCACGGCTGTCAAAATAATCAAAACACTTCCACGCTGGTAAGAAAAATAATAGATATAATCCAGCATTCAATCACACAACTGCTTCAGGACGCAGTCAATCAAAAAAAGCATTCGCTCCGAAACATTCACCACTGTCGTAACCTAACTAAAAAATGTAAACAAACAATCTCATTTGTACCAACAGTCTTTCCCACTACAAACAATCATTCGCTAAATACCACTTGTTCTTCGGCGCGCACCGCGGACACACAAACACACATACACACACACAAACACACACTCTCGCGCAATCTAGCAAAACTAAAGCAAATGAAATTCTCTCTCTCTCTCTCTCTCTCTCTCTCTCTCTCTCTCTCTCTCTCTCTCTCTCTCTCTCTCTCTCTCTGGATTTGGCAAAAAACAAAAATTGAAATAAAACAAAAATAAATCCTCCACATTCCTCCCCCCTTACTTTGCCAAATCCTTCTCACACAACACTTACATTATTTTTCCATAACCCCGTCACAGTCGGGAACGGGACCTCTACTCCGAGTAACTGGGCCTCCATATACTCTCTCATTCACTTCTTCCTTATCACAATCATTCGCTACATTAACACTATTCTTATCTACATCCCTATCATCTAATATTTCATGTACAATGCCATCTACCTCGTTCTCGTTTGGCCCTATAATTACACTCATTTCTGTAAACAGTTCATCCATTTCATCAAAAACATTCTCAACTTTAGCAAAAGATTCATTCATGCTACTTATCATTCTCCTGTCTCTCACTCTCGCATTCGTCATCCTTTCTTTTACATCACCTAAGGAAAAGCCACACACACTATAGGTATCATTCATACTCAGCCATGATTCATCTGTATTAACACATTTATCTTCCATACACACTTGCACATTTACACCCTTGTCATACATATTTCTATTCTCACTTTTACTTATAAATTTCCCTTGCACTTTCTCCTCACTTAAAACTTTCAAACGCCTCTTTTTCCTATATTCAACTAACACTAATTGTTTATTTTCCAGCCCTAACTTCTCATGCATACTAGATTCATACTTGCTCATTTCCAACCAATTATTCATCCCATTCTCACAAACATTAATCCTATTCCTTCCACACACACAGGAGGACTCACCCAGCTGAACCCTCTTACACTCTAGTTTCCCAAACATCCTGGCTGATTTACTCCCTTCTTCCTACATACCCTAGCTACATGCCCATCTACACCACATTCAGTACACTTACCCCGCGGCTCCTTGCACATTCTAGCATAATGACCATCCTTACCACAATTACCACAAATTACATTCATATGATTACTACGACATCCACTCGCTATGTGCCCAGTCATACCACACCGATAACATTTTACCCCTTTCTCTTTCTTGCACTCGCTAATTCTATGCCCTACCTCACCACATCCAAAACAAGCACCTAGAGCCCATCTACATTCATTCTTCTTATGACCTACTTTCCCACACCTATAACACTTTTCATCACGGACACGGCTATCTGACATACCTCGATGTGCACTCACACTCCTATCCCTATTGCGCCAATTACCCTGCCTAAATCCTTCATTTGTCCTTACAGGTATTCCCACATTACTCGCCCTAACACTCCTATCTACTACATTATCAGCTACCCTCATTGGTCCTCTCAAAATTGCATCCTTATAACTACCAAATTCTATTACACTTTCTTCCATTCCAGTTCTTACACTCACAGATTTACTTTCTTTCATGCACCTATCTAACTCATAATCCTCAACTATCACTAGTATATCATCCCATGTCAATCTCTCTTGCGTCCACCTCATTTTCTCTTTGCGTTTCAAATTAATAAATTCACACACATTCTCAGGTACTGTTGCCAAAAACTTCCTCATTAACTCCTTATTCTCATTTATGCCTTCATCCCCATACTTCTTCCTAGCTAACGTTTCCAACCTACATACGTTGATATAGCTTCTCCTGCATTCATCCTTGCCTCATCAAAATCATTCTTACGCTTATACTTAACACTCCTTTTCATACGTTTTACCTGCTCAATTATTCTCTTTTTCACACTTTCATAATCAACGTCCCCTACACTCATTATCACTCCATACATCGTCAACAAATACCCAGTCAAATATTCTCCTAACTCCCTAGCCCAAACTCTTTTACTATCACCATACTTATCCTGACAATACCTCTCGTACTCCTTGAAAAACTCGTATACATCCCTACTACTATGCTCATTGAACCTTTCACACCGAGGTACCTCTCTCATAAACACCGTCTTACACACATCACGTTCATTCTCACTGCTATCATCACTGTCTACTCCCTTGTTACCTTCTTCCTCATTTGAATATAATGAATCCACTTCCACACTTAAATTCCTATCCTTAACCATTCCCTTCTTACCCTTTTTCTTACTTACCACTTTCACCCATTCACGATCGTCCTTGCTATCAGCCTGATACTTTTTCTTCTCTTTCTTCACATCACTTTTACCTTTCCTTTCATCTTTCCTCTCACCTTTCTGTTCATCCTTACTATGCCTAATTCCCTTATCTTCAATATCACCATTACTATTACTACTATCACTATCACTTCCTTTCCCATTATCACCTACCTTAACCTTCTCTTCCACAACCAACCCATTACCCGAAGCTGAGGACACTCCTCCGACTGCACCTTCACCCATTATAGTTTTCATCATCCCCATGACTTGCCCCATCATAGCTTCCAATTGGTTCTCCATCCATTCCTCATTCTCTTTCATCCTCATCTCAAAACATTCTTCCATTTTCTCTACAGTTCCCTTCAACTCCCTAAGCTCCTTCTGCATCGCCTCATTCTCCCAGTTCAACCTCTCATTCTCTACTAGCAACCTCTCTTTCTCAACTATCAACATCTGCTCCCGTTCTTTATAATGCCGCAATTCCTCCTCCAAAGCCTTTAATTTACCTTCCATTGTCGTTAACCTTAAATCTAAATCCTAAATATAACCTTTGTGAAAGAGTCTGGTTCAATCCCACCTCGACTGTCCCTGTTCGGGCGCCAAAATAATGTGGCGGGATGTTTAAAAAACAAGCCCCACACCCTGAATCACACCTACAGACAATTGTCTCAACAAAACAAACTTTCCCCTTACGTTATCTATACCAGACTCTTTAACAGAAGGTAAAAAAAACTAAACATAACCTTAAAACTATATTTCCTTATATTCTAGAATATTTAACGAAAAACACCAGCAACCACACTTATAACTATAATAATCACTTAATACTAAAATAAACTGCAGTCAAAATCTCAAAATAACTAACAAAAACTTAAAACTAACCAAAAAAAAACCAACAAACAAAAACACTTTTAACATATAATATAGGTGTGTGGACACCTTCGTCCACACAAGGGCTAACAGTCCTTCCAAGCCCAACGCAACAACTCGGTTGCAACGCCACACTATGGCAACACTGACACTCAGTCAATACAAAATGTATTCATTGATTTAAGCCGTGAGCGTAATCATAATCATCATCATCATCATCATATTCATCATCAGCATACGTATTAACCAGGTACAAAAGAAATTCAAAGTCCGGTGATCAATAGGTCTTTCGTTTCAAAGAGCAGTCAAGTAGAAATCCTTTATAACAATCCAGGCCATCAACACTATCTTCAGTCAAAACAAAATGTTCTTAAAAGGAATAAGTAATTCCAAGGAGGAATCACGGCTGTCAAAATAATCAAAACACTTCCACGCTGGTAAGAAAAATAATAGATATAATCCAGCATTAAATCACACAACTGCTTCAGGACGCAGTCAATCAAAAAAAGCATTCGCTCCGAAACATTCACCACTGTCGTAACCTAACTAAAAACATAAACAAACAATCTCATTTGTACCAACAGTCTTTCCACTACAAACAATCATTCGCTAAATACCACTTGTTCTTCGGCGCGCACCGCGGACACACAAACACACATACACACACACAAACACACACTCTCGCGCGATCTAGCAAAACTAAAGCAAATGAAATTCTCTCTCTCTCTCTCTCTCTCTCTCTCTCTCTCTCTCTCTCTCTCTCTCTCTCTCTGGATTTGGCAAAAAACAAAAATTAAAATAAAACAAAAATAAATCCTCCACAGTGGTTCATAAGGCTACGTAGTTAAAGCCTTAAGGACCACGTCCAAGTCCCAAGGAGGAGCTGAAATCACCTTTTTAGGAATTTCTATTTCGAAGGACCTAATGAGATCGGTAATGATTGGATCTTCAAGCATCTCCTTGAAGGCAAATCTGAAAACCGAGGATAACATAGCTCTATATCCCCTGATGGCTGGAACGGATAGACGTTTTTCCTTACGAAGGAATAACAGGAAATCTGCAATCTTGGCAACTATCGGGTTCGAGATTGAGTGTTTTGTGTCCTTACACCACTTCCTGAATATCTTCCACTTGTACTGGTAATTTATACGAGTGGAAGGTCTTCGAGCGAAGGTAACTTGCTGGGCCACCTGCCTGGAGACTCCTCGACCCCTGGCAAATCTGCGGATAGTCTCCCTGAAGTCAGCTGAAGAGCTTGTGGTCTGAGATGAAACACGTGTCGATGAGGCTGTTTGGTGAGGTCCCGTCTGACAGGCAACCTCCTTGGGGTGTCTACTGACAGCTCTAAGAGGTCCACAAACCAGTCTTTCTGAGGCCAGAAGGGTGTGACTAGAGTAAGACTGCATCCTGTGGACTCCCTCAGTTTGTGCAGAATGTTCCTTATCAGTGGAAACGGAGGTAGTAGGTTGGCCAAGGCACCAGCCACCCGTTGAGATACTACCGCTAGAGAGTTATGGGGTCTTTTGACTGGCCAGACAGTACTACATTGGATCCTTCTCTCTGGTTACGGTTCATTTTCCCTTTTGCCTACATACACGCTGAATAGTCTGGCCTATTCTTTACATATTCTCCTCTGTCCTCATACACCTGACAACACAGATTACCAAATAATTCTTCTTCACTCAAGGGGTTACTGCACTGTAATTGTTCAGTGGCCACTTTTCTCTTGGTAAGGGTAGAAGAGACTCTTTAGCTATGGTAAGCAGCTCTTCTAGGAGAAGGACACTCCAAAATCAAACCATTGTTCTCTAGTCTTGGGTAGTGCCATAACCTCTGTACCATGGTCTTCCACTGCCTTGGTTTAGAGTTCTCTTGCTTGAGGGTACACTCAAGCACACTCTTCCATCTTATTTCTTTTCCTATTGTTTTGTTAAAGTTTTTATAGTTTATACAGGAAATATTTATTTCAATGTTGTTACTCTTCCTGAAATATTTTATTTTCCTTGTTTCCTTTCCTCACTGAGCTACTTTCCCTGTTGGGGCCTCTGGGCCTATAGCATCCTGCTTTTCCAACTAGGGTTGTAGCTTAGCAAGTAATAATAATAATAATAATAATATCCCTGAAGATGCCTCCAGTCCTAAAACATAGCATCTGTTCCCACTGATCCCGGATCGATGTGAGGACTGAAGTAAGCCTGAAGTCTGTGGTTCATTGCAGTGGCAAACATATCCACTGTTGCTGGCCACAGATGAACCAAATCGTCCACCACTTGCCGATGAATGGTCCATTCGGAGTTTAAGATCTGATCTCTTCGACTCAGAGCATCTGCTGTCAGGTTCGCCTTGCCCATGATGAACTGAGGCATGAGAGTCACGCTCTTTCCTCTGCCCAGGCCAGAATCTCTTGGGCAAGACTGTCCAGCTTCTGGGACCTAGTACCTCCTTCCTTCCTTATGTAAGAAACAGCCGTCGAGTTGTCGGCGAACACTGAGACGACTCTTGAAGAGCACAGATGGTTGAAGTGACAGAGAGCAAGCTGTATTGCTCTGAGTTCTCTCCAATTGATAGATTCCTCCAATTCCTGTGCTGTCCATTCCCCGACACGAACTGGTCCCCTTTTGATGCCCCCCATCCGAAATCCGAAGTATCTGAAAACACCATGATATCTGGAAGAGGAGTTGACAAAAGAAGACCTTGGTTCAAGTTCACTGGATTGGACCACCAGATTAGACTCTGTCTGATCGTCTCTGTCCATTGAACCTGAAAATGATGATCCTCTTGATCCCAAAGGTTGTGGAGTTGGTGTTGCAGTGGTCTGATTCTCGTCCTTCCTCTGGGAACTAACAGAATTAGCGACGACAGAAGGCCGATAAGTCTCATCCAAAGTTTGGCTGGAGGTGCGTTTGTCGTTAAAAATAATTTGATGCATTCCTGAAGAGTCCCGATGCAATCTTGTGTCGGGAAAGCCTTCAAAATTGAGGAGTCTATCTTCATTCCCAGATAGATGGAAACTTGACTGGGGATTAGGGTCGACTTCTCTAAGTTGATCTGAATGCCCAGTTTTTTGCACAATCTCAGGACTACATCCCTCGTGTAGATGGCTTCCTGTTCTGAGCTCGACAGGAATAGCCAATCGTCCAAATATCTCACTATTCTTATGCCTCTCTTGTGGAAGGCGGCTCCCACAGGTGCCATAAGACGAGTGAAGACCTGTGGAGCTGTCGTTAAGCCAAAGCAGAGAGCTTTGAACTGCCATACCTCCTGTTCCCAGCAAAACCTCAGTAGATGTCGGGACTGAGGGAGGATGGGAACTTGGAGATACGCGTCTTTCAGGTCGAGTGAGAAGAACCAGTCGTTCCGTCTGACCGCCAAAAGGACCGACCTTGGAGTCTCCATTTTGAAATGAGTTTTCATTATGAAATGATTCAGACAAGAGAGGTCTATGATGGGTCTCCAAGATCCGGAAGCCTTTTAGACGATAAACACAAGGCTTTAAAAACCAAGGAATGGAAGCGAAGCTAATTCTATCGCTCCCTTTCTTGCCAGATCCTCTAACTCTGCCTGAAGAGCTCTTCCCTTCTCTGACGACTCCTGGTACGAGTTGAATGCTATTGGACTGTTTGATAATGGAGGAGGCTGGCTGAGCGGAATCCGGTACCCGTACCTCAGAACTTGAATGACCCAAGGGTCTGGATCCAGGTCCTCCCAGGCTTGCCAGTGGTGTTGAAGGCAGCCTCCTATCTTTATACACGAGGGCTGTAGTCCCTATGGACGAAAACCTTTTCCGACTGTCTTTGGCCTTCTTTGTCCTCTATGTGCTGATGTCGAGCTAGAAGAAGGTTGAGGTTGTCGTTGGGTTGTAGAAGGATGGGAAGACGAGATTCCTGGGCCTTGATAACCTGTCCTCGGCTTCTTGTATGTTGAAGTCTGGAAGCTGACCTGTCTCTTCTCACCTACGACCAAGGGCTGTTTGGGCACTGGTTTAGGCTGAATAGGTCTTTGCGCTTGTGCTACTGTCCTTACAAGCAATGATTGAATCTTGTCCTCCCTTGTCTCCTTAGCTTTGAGATGTGCCCTCTCCAGGGATGACGCAAGTGTGTCCTCATTGAACAACTGCTCTGCAAAGAGAGGGGAAGCCCTCAATGCTCTCTTCTGAATGTCAGAGAGAGACGGAGGGGCATGGGACAAGAAGAAGTCCCTCCTCCGTGAAGTCAGATATGCTTCTTGAAGACATATCTCAGTCATGGATGACTTGATGGAGAGGTTTATGGAGTTGGCCAACTGATTGTAAAGGGGTCGGTACTGCTCCAAGGCTCCTGGTTCTGACACAAGGCCTATCAGTGAACACCAAAGCCATCCCATCATGTTCAGATTCTCCTGAACTGTTCTAGTCGACAGCTCGAGCTTGGCACAATCCTCCAAAGAAACACCCACTAACGATTTATGGTTTTTCTGGAGGTTGGTCATATCCTCCCATGAAGGGTTAAGAGGCACTGGAGATGGAGCTGGAGGATCCTCTCCAATAGCTAAATAGGCCCTCCTGTTTTTAGCCAAGATAGAAGATGGAAAGTGAGGCTTGTCACTTTCCGCATACTCTACCAACTTCTTGGTGACCACTTGTCTCCCATGTCTGAGAAATTCTCCTGTCAACCAGCGTGGAATAGGATTCCCGTTTCTTTGACTGACGAGTGTCCTCCAAAAATCTGGATACCGAAGGGAACTCGCCAGGTTCCTGCACTGTAATGTTCGATTTTGATTCCACTAAAGCCTCTTGGGTGAAAGCAATCATCCTTCAAAAAGCAGACGATGGAATGTCGACCTCCTCCAAGCCTTGGATGTCATCCCCAACCTCTGGAGCAAACCTCCTGGCTGTCCTCATGATGGCCGACAGCCCTGACGATGAGCGCCCCTCTCGAGGGGTTCGCGAAGAAGACAATGAAGGAGCCCTGACTGGAGACCAATCTGGTGCAGCATGTACCTGGGCTACGACCCTACCCTTCTCAAGACCATCAGGGTGTTCCTTAGAACCTCTCACAATTACATTATCTCGATTCCCAGGGGAATGGGAAGCAATAGCATTCCCTACCCATCCACCCTGTAGCTGGAGAGTGCCGCTCTCTCCCAAAACCCTCCCTGACAAACCCTCGTCCGATACAGGACAAATGGAGGTTACCTGAAGGGCATTATCCCCACAAGGAAGACTGGAAGGTGCAGTCAGCTGTGACCCTGCTTGCCCCTTTCCGGTCTGGTTGAGGCATATACCACCGTCACTACCCCTAACATCTAACTCTGAGCTAATAGGGGAGTACGACATTACTTCAGACCTGCTCTGCATCGGGGCGGGCTCACACCCGGAACCCGTTAGGGCCGGTTCAGCATGAGTCCTTCCTTCAGCACAGGGTAGAATGGGGAGACCCAGACCAGGACCGAGGGAGCTGAAAAGAGTAGTTAGTGTGCCTAATTGAGAGGCCACATTCTGAAGACCTGAGGCTAAGGTATCAATTCTAGAGTTAACAGACACCAATTGAGACCCCCAACGTTCTTCTGCTGCGGCAACACACTCTTCAAGGGTCACTGACCCTGTTGCACTAGGTCCAACCAGGGAAGGGGACCAGACACATTGCTCACCTGACATGTTTATCACCTCAGACGTTACTGACATACGGTCACACTCACCTGACCCCTCGCCAACCGAGTTAGATCTAGTAGGATTACCCGATGCCAGTCGATCCATTGAACCCTCCCTAAGTCTTTGCTTAGAAAGTCTTTTCTTAGCCAAGGTAGACATATGATTAACATACAACTGTCTCTCACCGAGAGACCAAGTGTTACATTCGTCACAAACATCAGTCAGGTTACAATTAACTCCCCTACAATTAACACACAATTTAGCTTAGCCTTGCGGCATGAAGTACAATGGGAAGGTCGGTCTAAAGTCGAAGGATGGTCAATCTGGTCCATGTCTGATGAAGAACTTCAAGTTCGATCAATGTCCAATCGTTGTTGAATACTCATTCACGAGTTGAAAGCACTGAATAGTTGTTGTTAAGAAGCAAGCTTCCTAGCTGAATGAAAATAAGTAAAAGCCGGAAGAGGTAAACAGGACGTCTGCTCACACCGGCAGCAAGATCAAAAGTGGTGATTCCTGGTGGTGAGGTTTACAGGAAGAATACCACACAAGTCCCGAGCGCCCTTGGTCGCCTTATATTGTTATGCTATCGCTCTGAACTCAAAAAATTGAGCCGGCAGATCGCTCTTGTTAGAACAGATGGCGACCAAATCAAATATGGTAGTTGGATAACTAGCAAACGACATGTATAGACAATTATAAGAATTTTACTATGCTACGTCGGCCTACCAGCTCATTAAATTAACGGAATCTTAGATATAAATAATCATTGTTGTTGATAAGGTTCAGATACCCGTCGAAGGCATCGCCATAACTATTTTGAAGAAGATTCTCCTTATCCGGAACCTTTGATTCTTGGCTTTGATGTGAAATTCATGACAGGTGGCATGTCGTTGCCAGCCTGACGAAGAGGAATGCCCTCGAATTCTCGTCTGTTGCGCTGCAGGTTACGGAAGCAACAAGTCCTTTGCCTGGCTTTTCGGTCGAAATCGCGGAAAGCCAGAAAGAGCGTGACAGGGAGCTGATGAATTCGGCGTTTATAATTATGTCGCACTTGGGAAACATTTTGAAAACTCGTTTTTTAAAGTATACAACATTTACTACTGGCTAAAATATATAAAATTCTTTCCAAGTGGGGAAAGGAATTACTATTCACTGCAGTTTATTATTCTTAAGAAGTCTTTAAATTTTAATCGATATAGTTCTCGATGTTTATTCTCTTCTTACGATAAAATTTTTTAAAAATGGTTAAAACGAAGCTCAGGGACTCAATTTGAAAATAATCAATATAATTGATTCGTGATAAAAAGGCCCTAAAGAATAAATTCAAATTTGAGTAGTGAGCTGAGTGTACTATTTATGAAAAAAAAGAATGCAGTAGCGGTTTACTAACAGACTTTACTGTATAAAAAGCTCTAATATTAGATTGCTTATATGACATAGTCATAAAATAATTAACGAGAAGTTCTTTCCTCTGTATCAGTTGTCTGTTGAACAGACAAACCACACCGATGCCATGGGACTCTTAATTAATCAAGGCCATTGACTTCACCAATTAATCAAACTTCTCTTCGAAGATAATTCTTTTTCGTCCGGTGCTTCCTAAAGTTTCTTCATTTCATGTTTGGCTTTTTGCAAATCCTTTCAAGCTAATAAACTGGTTCTCATGCCTTAATAAGATTGTTGTCTTAAAAAGATTTTTGGTATTTTTAAAACTTAGTTTTTAGACTAAAATTAAAAATCATGAAAACAGCTAAAAGGCCAGCAAGAAAGCACAGGAGAATATATGAGTGCCAGATTTGCAGAGAAAAAAGGGCTGACATTCTATACTGCTTAAAATAAAAAAAGTCTTTTATGACCGCTTACAGACTTGCGCTTAGACTTTAATCTCTAAGAAGAAATAAAGGTTTATTTACACAAATGTTTTACCATTGCCAAGAAAATAAATACCAGTGTTCAGATTTGGAGTGCTGAAATTTAAATTCATATCGTAACTGAACACAGGATATCAATATAAGGTTACGCATTACATTCAAATAGCCCATGGATAATAAAATCTGAATGCATTATTTATCATTCGTCAAGTTTAAGGAAAAGAGAAAGACTTCGGTCTTTTCTTACCTCTGATGTTAAATTTCCTTGACCGATAGTCTTTTCATCGCTTTGCTATACAAATTCCCATTAGGGCACCTTATGATACTTTTAAATTAATCTAGAATAACCTTAATCTATACATTTTATAAGGATTTAGCTTACAATGATTTTTTCAAAAGTATGTGTGTGTAAGCACATGTTCGATACACTTCATGAAAGGTGTTGCATAACTACATGTTGACAGTTCACAGATTTCCTGTCTTCAAAGGCTACAAGAATAACACAGAATCTCTGCAGTAATTTCATTTAATGAATGACCCGACAAATACCGAACAAGTTTCTGAGCTGAATTACAGCTATGTTCTAATATGAAAAGAACCCAAGCAGAGCAATCGATTGTTTGAAATCGATATTAAAATAATGACTAAAGGATCTTCAGGTTTGAATAAGGGTTGGTTACTTTACACAGTCTTTATCATTTACCAACGCTACCCCCACCTCCCCAACATGACTATTTTCCCCTTTAGTTGGATCGATGGATAGGCAAAATTTTCTTCATATGTGAGAGAGAGAGAGAGAGAGAGAGAGAGAGAGAGAGAGAGAGAGAGAGAGAGAGAGAGAGAGAGAGAGATTAGTTTAGTTAGGATGTGTGCTTATCTTAACCCACATAATTACATTAAAGGTTCAGTGCCCAAATGGTCCACTTAGCAACACATATTCATGGAGGATCATGAAAAGAAACATAATGCCGCCAAGAATGTCGTTTCTAATTAGAAAGTCTTCGTATGCGAAGAGTTTCTAAAAGTATGAAGCAATTTTTGGTATTTTTACATTCTGAAAGTGAACGAGTGAACGGAAGAATTAACGTAATACCTCGTTATTTACTTTTATGGAACACAAGTCCATCTGAGCCCATACAATAGAGATGATACAGTCATCTCTCTCTCTCTCTCTCTCTCTCTCTCTCTCTCTCTCTCTCTCTCTCTCTCTCTCTCTCTCTCTGTTTTCGTTTTAGAAAATAGGAAGTTTTCGTTATTTGTTTTCGGGCATCATCGACATTTGCAGTAATTTTGATTCTCATTCCTCAAATGATTAATATACCGGAATATGTATAAAATGGTTTTATGTTAGTGTGTGCTTGATTCGAATATCAATTTGGGGGAGGGTGGAAAGAGACTTGCTTTACAGTGAATACCTTAATAAGGTTTCAGTTTTCAAGGGAAAAAAAACTTGGGTGTAAGATGAACAGACTCCTCATTAATCTTCTGCCCATGATATTCGCTACAAAATGATTTGTAAAATGGTAATGAATTTATGCAAGATATCGGGAATATAAAAATTAAATTCTACTTGAAACATTCATTCTAAATATGTGCAATACTCAACTTTTATATTCACAATAAAGATCCCATTATTTTTCACCTCCCATTATCATTTGCATAATTTTGCAAAATGTCTACCTATCAATATGACCACTTCACAACAAAGTATATTGACGTGAATTTCAGGTGAGTAACAAATGCACTGGTTTAAAATTTCCATTGTTTTTCAGTATTTATAAATGACTCGCTGAAATACTATAGGTGACATGTCCTGAAATCAAAACCATGCAAATACTTATTTAAATTTGCATTTCAACGACATATGCTCAACCTGAGTGAAAACAATTTGTCATTTCCTCTGGGAAATGAAGGAGAAAAAAAATGTTTAAGTTTTAAATGAAACCTCTAATGTATCGCGAATAAATTATATATTTTCTTTACAACAAAACTTGTTCTTTTTCTGAAGCATTACTAAACAAGAACAAATTTTTGCGAAAACAAACTGGTATTGGGCATACATATTTGTTCATTGCAAAAGGAAACATTATGATAGAACAGAGAGAGAGAGAGAGAGAGAGAGAGAGAGAGAGAGAGAGAGAGAGAGAGAGAGAGAGAGAGAGAGAGAGATTGTATCATATAAGAACAGATTGTGCATATCATAAAATCTCGATCCGAATAAGCTTTCACGATGAGTCAGCAGACCGAGATGTGGATTTGCTCTGCCCATCGTGAATTTCTAATGAGACTCATAATGGAAATCATTATCAATCCCTACTTAACGAAATGGAAAATCCTTCCTTTATTGTTTACGACTTATCCCATAATAGTTTGATCCTAATTGGTTCGGAAATGACTGGAAGACACCATGGGGATAATACAAGTATGGAAAGTATAATGTCATTATTCTTATCATTACTCGTAAAAAGCGCAAATTCATTTCAAGCAGGACAAGAAGACGAATAAAACCCAATAACAATTTCAATCAGAATACAACATGCATATGTGACAAATAAATTTCAATAAATTACATATCATTAAGTATATACTGTACATGCACACAGACATATGTTTAAATATTTGAACAATTCCAACCTCGCCCTACACAAGTGATCGGGTTTCAGTCCCACTCAGAGAAAACGACTCTACAGCTACTGGTGTTTAGTCCACTGTTGTGGGTCGATGCCAGTTTGAAATTGATATGTCATCAGTAACAAAACCGAAATAGATTTATTGAATATTGAAGGTTTAATACTCCCTCGATTCTCTTCTGGAAGAAAGAAAGCCCATTATTGAAAGAAATATTTGTCATGAAATAACATCTGGAGATGTTATTTACAGAAGGGATGAGGTTGCTGCTCCCACACTCTATTCTCCTGACCTCAGCATGTACTAGTATCCACTTGCAACTAAGTGGACTGATGGGTGGTAGGTGGGTAACAGCCCACGGACATAGCAAACGCTACTAGAGGTTTTGCTTCATTCACTGATTAACGCTGAATAGGATATCAACGACGAATATGATCAATGAACTGGAAACCATTATATAATGTAGGAACAAATTCGCCAGGTTAAGTGACTGTGTCAGTGGTATGATTTTAACTTCATTTTCTTATCGAGTTGTATTAGTCTTAATTGTACATAACTTGAGCTTTATTCTTTGGCAGTCTTATTTCCAAGGCTTTTGTAGCCCTTTAGCGGAGAGAATTAGATGAAGGACCTCCATAAGTTAAGGACGTTAAATGCTGGGGAAAAGCTCCGAGGAGTCTCCCTTTCATTGACCGAGTGAAAAGGGAAGATGGTGAAAGGGTTAATCGTTTCTCTCACTCCTTTTTGAGTTTTGTTCCCAAAAGCTTTTCTTCAACGAATATCGTTTCTTAACGTAACAGATATTCTTAATAATTAGTCTTAATTGTAAATTTCCCTAACTTTCTTATTTTGACATTCAAAATCATCAACCTACTATCTGTAGTGAACAATTCTCTCTCTCTCTCTCTCTCTCTCTCTCTCTCTCTCTCTCTCTCTCTCTCTCTCTCTCTCTCTCTCTCTCTCTACTGAAAATGCCAAGGTATAATGTAAAACATTCCAACATCAGTAACATATACACGGGTTTCTGGTCTTTAGAGAGAGAGAGAGAGAGAGAGAGAGAGAGAGAGAGAGAGAGAGAGAGAGAGAGAGAGAGAGAGAGAGAGAATCCATTAAATCCTGTTCCTCTAAAAGTTTATGATGTTTTCTATCGATATGAAAATTCACGATTCAGATAACTGCTTCAGAAGAGTTGTCAATTGATGGATGAATTTCGAGTAAACAGCCATTTAGATTTATCGGTTTTTTTATATTTCTATTTTAGTCATTCTACGACTTGCGTACAATGAATAAAATAAATATCATTCTTATATATACAGTAAATATATATATATATATATATATATATATATATATAGTAAGTATATATGCATCATATAATACATAAATATATATACATACATAATATATATATATATAGATATATATATAAATATATATATATATAAATATATATATGTATAAATATATATATGTATAAATATATATATGTATATATATATATAAATATATATATATAAATATATATATATATATAAATATATATATATGTATATACATACATATATATATATATATATATATATATATATATATACTGTATGTATAAATATATACATATATAAATATATATATAGATATATATATACACAGTATATAAATATACATATATATAAATATATATATATATATATATATATATACACAGTATATAAATATACATATATATAAATATATATATATATATATAAATATATATATACAGTATATAAATATATATATAAATATAAATATATATATAGATATATATACTGTATATAGATATATATACTATATATATAGATATATATACTGTATATATATATATATATATATATATATATATATATACACATACGCATACATACATATACTGTTTTAGGTGTTACACATGACTAGTTGTCACTAACACACATGACTTTAATAGATTTATATATCACCAGAAATGGCATTCAATCTCGAATTCTACCGTGGAAATAATAAATATGATAATAATAACTACCGAATAGAAAATAAAAATACATAAACACATTAGGTAAATAAATACATGAAGAGGACAATCAAATATATTTAGAATAATTCAAAAGCAAATTCAATAAAGAAAAAAAAACCAAATCTATAAAACATTTCGTTGTTTCCTCTTATGTGAATTATAATAAGAAATCGAGTCTATAAATCTTGTAATGGCTATGTCTATTACATTAAATGTACCTATTAATTGCTTGAACATTCACGGGAAAAACGTCTCGGTTCAGAGATGAAATTCCACTAAGGCAATGACGCTAAACTATAAAGGTTTAAAGGCCACTCCTGAATAGCAAAGGACAGTGACATTGCCCCATCAAGCAGGACAATGCCCAAGTGTCCTCTCCACCCAAGTTAAGACCAAGGAGGGCTACGCAACGGCTGCTGATGACTCAGCAGATAGACCTATAGGCTCCTTAGTTAACAAGGATGGTAATGTTGCAACGACCAAACGAACTAACGAGTTTGAGCGGGACTAACCACATCCTGGCGTTCACAACCCAGGGAAGTTACCACATAGCCCACCACATGGGAATTTGTCTTAAAATCTGACCTTTGCTTTGTGCTGTACCGTACCGTACTGTACTGTACTGTACTGTACTGTACTGTACCGTACCGTGTTGTACTGTACTGTACTGTACCGTACCGTACCGTATTGTACTGTACTGTACCGTGCCGTACCGCACTGTACTGTACTGTACTATACCGTACCGTACTGTACTGTACTCTACTGTAAGTTCAGTAATGAATAACGAAATAACGCCTCCTCAACCAACATACTGATAAGTTAAATAAAACTAAAACATAGCATTAGCCCGGATCAGGAATAATACCCTCTGCATAACGATACATCTTTTAGTTTCCATCGCAAATAAATATCGTCCACATTAGCTCTAAATAATAATGAGAATAGCAAATGCAAGCATTGATGAATGTAAGTTTCCTAAATCTGAGAAAATGCCTTTAGTCACACCAGTTCTGAAAAATGCACTGGACTACCAGGAATTAAGCTAGATAGACCTATTTCGAATCTATCCTTTGTCTCAAAAGTGCTTGAAAATGTAATTCTTGAACAACTAGTCAGCCACTTAGAAGTAATAGAAGCTTTGCCTGACAACCAATCTGGCTACAGAAAACTATATATACTCTACGGAGACAGCCATCTGCTCTGTTGTAAATGATATACTGGAAATGATGGATGAAAATAAATGTGGTATTTTTATTATTGCTCGACCTCAGTGCTGCTTTTGATATAGTTGTGCATGAACTGCTACTAAATGATCTACGGTCCATCGGCGTTGAAGATTAAGCTTTTGAATACCTAGATGATTGCTTGGTTGGTAGAAATTACTGTGTACAAATTGGAAATTCTTATTCATCATATGAACCCTTAAACAGAGGGGTACCCCAGGGGAATGTACTTGGCCCAATCTTATTCTGCATCTATACTATTGGTCTATCGAAAATGCTACAAAGGCAAGGCGTGAAGTTTAAACTATTTGCAGATGACAAACACTTTTACTTCTCCATAAATGATATATATGACACTACTGAAACTCTAAACCGAATCCTTGATAGTTTTAGAAAATGGATGACATTTAAACAACTAAAATTAAATAAGAATAAAACTGAAATCATGGTGGTGGGCAAGAGAAACAGCGTGAGAAACTTAGGTGATATTCAAATGAACATAAATAATGACTCTGTGCCGATATCTAGTAAAGTTCGAGATCTAGGTGTATTTCTTGACTGTAACCTGTCTCTAAATGCCCAAATAAATAATGTAATAAAAGTGCTGGTTATCATCTAAGAAATATTGCGTTTATAAAAAAAGTACCTGGACGAAAATTCTGTTAAGAAACTTGTGATAAACTGTGTTATTACCAGGACTGACTACTGCAACTCTATCTACTACAATTTACCAAAAGTTCAAGTTAAGAAATTACAAAACATAATAAACAGAGGAGCAAGACTGATAAAAGGAGTCCTACCTAGAGAAAGGATCACCCCTATACTAATTGATTTACACTGGCTACCGATTAAAGCGAGGATTGAATTTAAAATATGTACAATATCCCACCAAGTTATCAGAACCGGTCGTCCAAAATACTTAGAGAATTGCTACATATTGCGCAGCCAACAAATCGTGTTGACACGAGAATAGTTACAGATGGCTTCAAACTGTTGGAACCTACATTTATGTCTACTTTAGTCTCCAGAGCCTTTAAATATGCGGCCCCGGGACTATATAATAAGCTCCCACGAAACATTCGAATGATTGAAGACATTAAGGCTTTCAAGCGGAAACTGAAGACTTTCTAATGTCATGAGTCTTTTGACAGTGACGATTTAACAGTAAATGAACAATATGTGACTTGAAAAGAAAAATACTGTGAACGAACAAGGTAAAACGACAGTGGAGGTCCTGTAGAGAGTGGGGTTCCCCTGCTGTATGGGACCGGAAAAGCAGCCATCAAAGTAAAGTAAGTAACTTATTAAATTCACAACAGCTCGTCTGTCACACTGTTAAAGATATCTCAAAATAAAACTTCTTCAAATGGTGGTGAATAGAATAATGAATAATGTCACTGAACGTAGAGCGAAACTTAAATGTTAGTTTTTAAAAGACGTATATAAATACTGATATTGAGCAAAATCTTAAAGTCCACATACGAAATATCGATACAAAATGCAAAAGTGGAAGAAAAAACACGAATAATTGATTACATGCATTTCTAATAAAGGTCACAAAATTCCAAGGAGTAAATTCAGCGTAAATCTCGAATGAATAAAGAATGAATTTGGCGAGACATTATTTTAACGATATATCGCAATTCTTTACTTTAAAAATGACGCAATTCTGTCCCACCAACCGATAGAGAAAATAATTCTTTAATATCGGATCTCGAAGGTTTTCTACTTCTTTCAATACTTTAACAGCAGCAACTTGGAATAGCTTTTCTCGATGCAATAATAGTTGCATCTCTGCAAAGAAATATTCATGAGAGTAGGAAGGAATTATTAGACTAAAATATCGTATATGAGTTCAGTATTGCAGATAGAAAATAACAGATGTATAAATATAAAATTGATATTCCTCAGGATTACACTGACTTTAATTTATACGCTTTAGTATGAATGTATGATTATATCTGAAGGTATATACACATATACATATATATACATTATATATATATATATATATATATATATATATATATATATATATATTATACATATATTATATATATATATATATATATATATATATATATATATATATATATGTATGGATGTATGTGTGTGTTTGTTTCTGGGGCGTGTGTTTGTAATGCTATTCTGACTTGTCCTAATATATTTTGTAACTAAATATGTGATCCAAAAAAACTGAATAACTAATGAAGAAAGGCTTTCAGTCATTATGAAATCTTGATCAACTTTCTCAAGTGACACTTGGGAAGAACTCTTGATGGTTACGAGAGTTTTTCTATAAGGTAAGAAAAAACTGGTAATCTCCATAGTGACATTTAAACTCATAATTTTTCCTTGAGCTTTAAAATCACTACTAAACATTTGCCACGCAAATAAATATATACTGTATATATATATTATACATATATATACATATATACACATATAGATACATATGTATGTGTGGGTATAAGTATCTGTGTTGTGTACTGGTGTGTGTTATTAAATTTGTGGTTTTTATACACTATACAGTTTCTTGTCTCACATTAACTGCCACAATACATTTAAAAACTTCCCCTAATGTATTAATAATCTGCAACAGAACTATATGCCTTGGCAAAATGTAATCAGGAAAACGAGAAAAGTAATGAAACATTTAGAACAATCCAAAAGCCAAGTCAACAACTCGCAAATAAAAAATGAAAAAAAAAAAAAAAAAAATCTACAAGACATTTTTCCATTTCCTCTAAAGAGAATCATAAAATGAAGCTAAAGATCTATTTTTATATAATATCATATTTATGTATTTATTGCTTCAACCTTCACAGGAGAAACCTTCAAGTTCTGAAAGGAAATTCCACCAACGCAACGACATTTGTCTTGTACTATACTGAAAGGTAAATTCACTAATGAATAACGAAATAATGCCACATCAACTAAAATACTGATAATATAAGTAAAACTAAAACATTGCATTAGACCGGAACTGGAATAATGCCCTTTGCATAAAGATACATTTTTTAGTTACCATCGCAAATAAATATCTTCAACATTAGCTCTCACTTAACAAAATTCCCAACACCGCTCGTCTATCAAACTGCTTTAGATATCTCAATACAAATCCTCCTCGATTTGGTGTTCAATAAAATAATGAATAATAATACTGAACGTACAGTATAACTAAATATTTAAACTTCAACAGAAATAAACATTGAGCTTGAGAAGAATTCAAGTCCATGTCCGATATATCGATAAAATTGCAAAATTGTGGAAGAAAAAACACCAATACTTGATTAGATGTATTGCCAATAAAGGTCGCCAAGTTCCTGGGAATAATGTCATTCATCTTATTCCGCTTTGATCTCGGATGAATAAGGAATGAAGTTGGCGAGACATTGCCTTTCTCGCAATAGCCTTTCTTGATACAATAAAATTTGCATCTATGCAAAAATGGCTTTTGATTTCAATCCTTTAATTTATTTATATTTTCTGAAGGAAAAAATAAGCAAGCAGGAATAAGTGAATAAATTAAAATTAAAATTACATATACAATTATAGTAATGCAGATAAAATGAAACAAATGATTGAGAACACAACGAGTATTCATTATTAATACACTGATATGAACTTCTAAACTTTAGTAGGTATAATCATATATAAATAGTTATTTATTTATATAAATACAGACACACACACACATATATATATATGCATGTATACATACATATGCATATGTATATATACATACATATATATTCATATATACACATATATACATATTATGCACATACATACATACATATATATATATATATATACACACACACACACATATATATATATATATATATATATATATATATATATATATATATATATATATATATATATACTGGATGAGTTTTTATAAATGCTACTCTAACATATGTCCTAATCTATTTTGGAATTGAATACGTAATGCGATGAAATGAACACTCAAGAAAGACACTCTTGGAAAAACTCATGATGATTACGCGAGCTTTTATGAAAATTAAGAAAACAAAACTAGCAATCTCCATAATGACATTCAAACTCACAATTATAGAAAATGTTTTTCTACTAAGCTTTAAACTTACTACCAATCGTTGGCAAACAAATGCCCGAAGGTAAAATTATTCATGAACTGCAAAATAGGAAAAAACAAGTCATACTCTTTTCTTGAAATCCAGTTATAGCATTATGGAATAATAATATCACGTAAAGAGATCTCTGAGAATCATACAAGAAATAAGGCACAACTTAGTTAACACTTTAATGTCGGTAGAATTTCTAGTATCTTTCATTGACCAAAACTTAGAAATTACTTTCACAAATATAATGACAGGAATAAAACCAGAAAATTACGACCAATTTCTCCTTCAATATATTTTCAGGAAGATCACAAATCTTATCATAAATCTTTCTACAAGTAAATATTAATTACCCTTCATGGGGATAACATTCAGAGAAACAATTGGAAAATAGAGTCAGTAGATACCAATATAGGGAAGAAATTTAGTGTCCAAACCTATAATCTTGGGTACATGTGTGATATAGTTACACATGTACAGCTTATGTACATATAACCACGAAGAAACACAAACGCACAATGCATGTATATGCAAGTATGTTGTATGTGTGTATATATACACATATATAAATATATATACCTATATATATATATATATATATATATATATATATATGTATGTATGTATATATATATATATATATATATATATATATATATATATATATATATATATATATATATATATATATATACATATATATATATGATGTAAGCAAGAATATAAATCTTTTCCACATTTCAAATAAAACCACTAAAGAATTGCCATTGACTTTTATTTCTCTTTGTGGCTAAATGCTATGTCACTGTCGTACCAGTTTCCTGGACCGGGGATCGATTCCACGGCCGGCCAGAAGCTATTATCATTGTGTTGATTTGGCCTTGGGACTCTGATCCCGAGGTATAAGAGAGAATCCAGATATTAAGTTAGTAAAGTAAAAAACAATAAAAATTCATATGAAATAAAAACTAGTGCATAATTTACCA